>NC_088202.1:33100276-33422461 GCF_037126465.1 Ornithodoros turicata | reverse complement strand
ACCACTGGCGTTCCGTAACTTCACTCTTGGTGCGATGAAACAAAACTTTGATACGCCGTCTGTTGATCCCTATCGTCTTATCACCGCCTTTTGCGATTACATCTCTCTTCCTTTTGTTTTTGATTCTTGTGCTTATTTGGGCAGAGTTTACCGATTGTATCTCATTACGGCCGAAGTCTCATTACGGCCGATGTCTCAATACGGCCGAAAGTCTCAATACGGCCGATAATCCTTTAATCCCCAAGTGTCTCATTACGGCCAAAGTCTCAATACGGCCGAAGGCAGTCTCATTACGGCCGAAGATGTCTCATAACGGCCAAATGTCAAAATGTGTATTGTAACCTGCATTGATATGCAATGTCGCAGCCAGGTATGGATATATATTCAGCAGGTTATAAGCCATGCACTGTGCCCTTAGGGCCCTTATCATATTTATATACACATATTGCGAGACAAACGGTATGTTATCATACCACAGCACAATGCAACATATTGTGTAATGTGTACTCCCACAAGGTAGTGTAGGCTGTGAAGCAGGCTACTATGTGGAGTTAACTACTTGTAGAGAGCTAGATGAATATTGGCTTTGTTGAGACGCTTTTGGAGCCATCCTACAGTCATTGGCCATGACAGAGCACCTATCTCAGGCGATGTCAGTTTATTTCCATTCGCCTAACAATGATACAATTCTTGCTTCTGGAATGAGTAAACCTGCAAGAAGCGATGAGCAACCATGAATAGGCTAGAATATTTAAAAAAAAACAACAACAAGCATTTGTCTCTACATGGCTCGTTTTGATGTGCACAAGCTGCACACGTGTTGATACGTGTCTGCTATTTCATACAAGGTTAACATAAATATTCATTTAGACAAAAGAATGACAAGCCTTAAAAATGTGACTTCCAGGTAAACACAGAGCATGACCATGATATGAATATAGGTTCAGTAGTTCATTCCCTTAATGGAAACATGTGAATATCAAATAGTAATACATTACAATTCACGAAATGATGCATGCATAACTTTCCATTTCTGATTTCTTTTTTATAAAAGTAGTGCACGAATTAACATTCGTGCACTACTACAAAATTTCTCACTTCACAACAGAACCTTATGATGATCTTAACAGCTCACCTCTTCGCCAGGACTCCCTGGGCAACAACATCCTATTAGCCATGTTGTTGTTTTTCTTTTTCGGAATCTTTCGTGCAGCCACATACCATGCCTGGAATGGGAAACCAGCTATAAATAACAGTGTATTTGAATGACTTCCTCTTGAAGTATTTATTCTAATCAGATATGCTTTGTGCCTACTATGGTCCGCGAAGGCACATAAGTACAACATTTGCAGACGTTCGACGTAAGCAGTTCTTGGAGATCAATTCAAGTACGCCGACTTGCGCTTTTATTTTTGAAGAAATAGGACGACAAATTTTAACAAATGAAATATGGCTCACAATGATACGAGTAAATGCTGCTGTACGGTGATGCATTATCGGTATCTTATCGTCTTCGAATAAATTTGTTGTTCCTAAACGCGCAACCAACTAGAAACGGCGCAAACCTACGAACGGATACCGAGTTACATCTATTACAGGCACTTCAGCTGTTTTGATTAATTTAAATTACTCTTATGAGAATCCAACTATGCGTGGACAGCACACTACTAAGACAGGCAATCTACGAAAGCATTACTCACCAGAATTCCTGCTTGACTTGGTCTTGGTCAACACTGCGCGATATACGTTGGGGCTGTGGCGATTCATTCAACTCGATTTTTACCGGAACAACAGGCGCTGCTCGAAAGACAACGACGGAAAATAGAGAGCCGCTATAAAGTCCGCTAATTTGCACATTACAGCACTACAAAGCGATATATGAACACATCGTAAACAGCAAGTCAACCACTCGCTCACACACACAAGAAACGAGGTACCCAACGTTGCTAGACACCATCCGAACTCCGAAGTGAGGGTAGCAAAACAACAAGATATCAAAACACGAAAGGAAGAGTATTGATCCCCCCTCCTTCTATAGCATGCAAAACGTGATTTGCGCTGAGATGAACATATATGTTCATGAGGCGAGTAATTTTCACTTTTCACTGATCCAAAGGAGGTCACGTGGGATTGCTCGACGCTTGCGAAATCCACAATGAAAATGGCGAAACGAAACTTGTGAATCGTGCATTTGCTCTTCATGGTAGCTGCCAAAAAATCGAATCAAACTTATGGGACACTGGATTACAGGTATGTTGGCATCTTTTTCATTCCTGCATATCATTACACTATGCGTGAATACATGGTGTCATGTCATGGGTGTCATGTCTCACGATGCTGGGGAAGTAGTTGCAAGGGGAAGTGTGCATGGTTCTAGACTTTTAATTTTTGATCGCGTAATCGAAATATCGGCACCTCTCGCATTGTGGCTTGCATGTGACCAACCAAGTGCTGTTCCCTTACTAGCGCTTCCTACAAACGACAAAACGAAACATGTGGGAATGTATATTTTTGATTACTCATATGTAACAAGAAAATGTATCGTTTTCAGGTTGCTGCCACTACTCCATGTGCCCGCAATTGTCTTGCGTGTATGATTACACTAACGGCGTCGCCCACCACGGCGGAAGTGTTTTGCGTACACGCGTTTCAGCATGAAGCCTGCAGGTAACATCTGATGTTTACCCTTCGGATATTCTGAATTTACATATTGTAGCTTAGAAGAATTCCGAATGCCCAGAGTGACACACACTTTTAACATTGTGACATCAGTGCAATGGCATAAGCTCTAATGCAGTGCCCCACGAAAATGAACAAGGGGTAGTGGTTTATCCAGAATCCCAAGCACGAGAAGGGTGTTGGAAAAAATTCTTGGAATAGTTACGTCATTACAGCTTAACATATCATTACAGACATATCTGAAGCTGAAATCGCAAGGGCACCCCCTGTAGGGGGTGCACAGGCAAAAAAGTTAGGGGGGTCTGGATAAAGCACTGACGAGGGGGACTCCTCCACCCCATGTCAAGCCTCATAAAACACCTCCTGAAATAGTTTCCTGGCTATGCAGCTGCATTATTATGACGTAATTGTCATTGTTGTCCATAATTCTTTAATATGTTTCGAATATATGCAAAAAAAGTCTGCTTGACAGCATATGTCTTATAGTCATCATCAAACAGGAGCATATGTCATTTTGTTCAGTGGCTTATGTACTTTTTTGTAAATTTCAGGTGGACGTAAATTGTAGAAGGCAGCTAGTGGGGGAGAAGATCATGGTCATAGGTCATGTGACTCCTGGAGCTCCCAGTGGGCTCCCTTGTGGAGTACTTTTCAGAACACACACACACACACAGTTTGCTCACAGAACCAGCGAGTAGGATGTTGCTTGAATACTGAGAGAAAATGGCGTAACACATACAAATATCGTGTGACACATATGACAATAAAAACATTTTTCACGAGGGATGCATGAAACACTGTCGCAATATTGTGTGCATGAACCATTGTGTGTGACACAAGCTGTGGGGGCACACCGCCTCGGACACATTTTGGGAAGCATAAAACACAGTATATACAGAGCTACTATGGTGGATGCTTCTTTTTTCTTTTTGGCCGTTATGAGACATCTTCGGCCGTATTGAGACTTTGGCCGTAACGAGACACTTGGGGATTAAAGGATTTTCGGCCGTAATGAGACTTTCGGCCGTAATGAGACTTCGGCCGTAATGAGACTCGGGCCGTAATGAGATGTTACCAGTTTACCAACCATCCCAAGCAGCACAATGTACTGAAAGTCAAGTGCAATAGGGGTGGACGGTATGTGTCTTATCAATGTTCTTTAGTTGCACGAGCCTGTTCAAGGCCTTCCACCTACACGTCCACCCCTATTGCACTCGACTTTCAGTACATTGTGCTGCTTGGGATCTCTTGTGTTAACAGAGATTAAATACCCCAGTGCAGGGGACACAGAGAGAGACGAACACAAAGAGCACTGACTGACAAACAGAAATTTTATTTGACAAAGAAGAAAAAAGAAAGAAAAAAAGAATTTTATTTGACGAGCTTATAACACTATGCAAGTAGGTCAGCCGTTCGCGCAACCCCTCAGGTTTTCCCTTTCCCATTCGTGCACGTCGAACGGTGCAGCTCTTAACTGCTCTTAATTGTACCTGCGGCTCAGTTGTGTAAAAAAACAAGAAAAAGAACAGCGGCATGGCCGCTGTAACAAAATGTAATATGACGTCTCGATGCCTGTTCGGGCATCATCATCAGAATGAAACCCAATGAAATGTTTCATTCTGATGATGATGCCCGAACAGGCATCGAAACGTCATATTACATTTTGTTTCATTGTTACGTCAAGCCAGTGTGTGTAAGTTTTCCTCATGCTTTATAATGCAGCAAGCACGCATGGCTTCATTCACGCAATCCCAGCACAAAGCTTACCTACAGGAGAAAATTATACATTGTATGCTCTGTTATTCTGTCGGTACCTGCAGTTCTTCAAGAAGGAATGATTCAGCCTCCTCCATATTGTAAATCGTTGGAGCCGGCAGTTGTTGCTCTTTACAAGCACGATTTCTTAGGCACTGAGAAGCGAAAACGGAATGTGAAGAAAACGCCTCGCATTGCATCCAGACGCAAAACATGGAAACTTATAGTTGCTAGTTTTAAGATGTTTCCTTTGACGCCTAACGTAACTCGTACGTGAAGTCACCGATGTTGCAGCTTACATTTGTACATCATCCATGAAGAAAAAAGGAAAAGAACAAGAACGCGTAGCTTACACCTACCGACATGAACAATTATAATACACTCAATAAAAGACGTGAATATCATATTCCGCACACAACAACAACTAACAAGAATCACCAGCACAACACAATACCAACTGCATGAACGGAGCATTGCTTTTGCTGCCATAACAGACGTACCAACTGAGTGGTTGTTGTAACCGACATTACGAACACCAGTGACAGCGTCTACTTTTCGCCTGCGGGGTGACAAGTAGGAAACACGATTTCCCTATTCTAAGCAATGTGTGCGAAGAAGCCCCAACTATCAATCCATTACCGGAGCTATTAGCTGCAACAGGCTTCCAGCACTACGAAAACAAAAACTGCAGTGTACATACCAACGCTTCAACAGGACCGCAGGGCAGGCGAAGAGAAAGGCGAATGACGGTTGCCACGGCGTCCGTCGGCACTTTGAAATGTCCCTGCGCTGTTCCTGCGTCAAAGCAATAACGGTGTGGGCGAATTGTCGAGAAGGACGAGTCCTGGTTACTGCTTCGGTCTTCAGGTCCTTCTGCAGGGTTACCTGACTGCTGCAAAACATACTCCGACTCTCCGCAGCGGAGACCGCCTCAGCAACCATTTTTGTTTCGTTTTACCGAGCTGCCCTGTTAAAGCGGGTCTACAAATGGTTCTGTAAAATTTTACATCAACGGTTCATGTAAATATGTCTGTTTTTCAACGAAATTTCTTCGAGTGTAGACATTCCCTGTTGGTCTTCATCGTGTTTCACAGGTATCGGCAGCCTGGATAGTGCGTCCGCCACTACCATGTTTTTCCCGTTTCTGTATCGCAGAGTGTATTGGTACGCTGCCAAGGCAATGGCCCATCGTTGAACTCTCGCTGCCGCGAGTGATTGAAGGGATCGGTTTGTCCGCCGCTAGTATTCCCAGTAGTGGTTTATGGTCGGTATATAATGTGGATTTTCTTCCGTACAGATACCTGTGAAACCGTCTTAGCCCAAAGATCATGGCCAAAGCTTCTTTTTCGCCTTGAGCATTGCTGCGCTCTCATGCACTGAGCGTTCATGAAGCAAAGGCGATTGGCTTCTCGGTACCATCGTCCATGACGTGAAAAATTATCGCACCCAAGCCGTAGGCTGGTGAATCGCAGCTCAGACCGATCGGTTTGTTGACATTGTAGTAGCAGGTAAGAACTTGACTGTTGACGAGCCGCTGTTTGGCCTCTTCGATGGCTCTGGAACATTTATCCGTCCACACCCAGCGCTGGTCTTTCTTGAGCATAGATCGTACACTCTAAAGTCCGTAACCCATAAATAGAAGTAAAAAACTTGCAAACTTTTTACCTCTATTTCTAGAGGTAACTTTGTTACCTATACTCTGAATAACCCTTGTACACAGGTTAAAGCATAACCTGTGGTCACGTTCCACGTTGCTGCCCATGTAACTCTTATACAGAGGTTAAAGTGTAACCTATACCCACCCACTGTGCTGCTACGTTTGTAACCTTTATCTTGAAGTTATTCAGTGAAGCCATCTACACAGGGAGGCGGGGTGAGGCGTCCCTGAAAACATTGCACGAGAAGCATACCACAGAGAAATGTGTGCTAACCAGTGACGGCCAGTAGTTAACTACATGTAGTTAAACTACTAGTTAAACTACCTGATTGTAGTTAAAAAGTAGTTATCAACTACTTGCAGAAATGTAGTGGCAACTACTAGTTAAACTACTATTTTAAGTAGTTAACTACAGTAGTTAGGTTACTGAAGGCGCCAACTACTTCCGATTTTGCCGCAACCTTTACGGCACGATTGTGCTTCCGACTTTTACCTTGAGCTACTTGTTTGATGAGAACGGAGGTGCAGAGCAATTGTGTCGTGCATGTGTACTAAATCTTCACTTTTAATGCTTTAAAACAGGTTGCTTTAAAACAATGCTTAAAACAGGTTGTTGAACGTACACCATAGCTGATCTGTTCTGTTTCCCATCACTGTACTACCGCACATGCTTTATCTGTTGTTTTTTGTAACGTCCGCAGTTTGATTCCAAAGCGTAAGGATTTGCGTAGTTTGTTGCAATCCTGTGAATGTGACCCTGTTGCACTTACTGAAACTTGGTTATCGCCGGATATAAGGGACGGTGAGCTGTTACCAGAGTGTCCTGGCTTTACCTTCTATCGCTGTGATGCATTCATCCCAGAATTACACAAATCACTACATCATATATTTCACAAATTCCAAAATTCAAAGGTTATTCTTCTTGGTGATTTCAACTACCCCTCAATTAATTGGAGATCCACCTCAGCCTCTGGCAGTGAAGAACGTTCTTTCATTGATTTGTGTGATGTGTTTGATCATCATCAGGTGGTTCATGAACCCACCCGTGTAACTCCCACCTCATCAAACATCCTAGACCTAATCCTCCCTAACGACCCAGATATAGTAGGTTCTGTATTTTCGCCATGCGCCTTGAGTGACGACAAAGTGCTACACTTTACAATATCTGTCCGCAGCGTGCCCCGTCGTTCCTCGTGCAAACGCGTAAGATTATACGATAAGGGTAACTACGACCAAATAAATTCTAAATTATCCAATTACTTGGCTAACTTTCTCGCTAATTTTGAAGTACGGACAGTCTCGGAAACTGATATTTATACAAATCCAAGATTAATGCACTTATTGAAGCCTATATACCCTCCATTCTCATGAAGACACATTGTCATGCCCCATGGTACAATCATGAAATCAAACTGCTCGCCCGTAAAAAGAAACGTCTGTACAGGCTTGCTAAGCGCTCTAAGTCTGCATTATCACTGCTAAAATATCAAGGGTGCGCCCGGAAATACAAATCATTGGTGACTTCTTCGAAACGCATGTTCTATAGCGAGGGCCTCGTTAACCTCTTGAAGCACAACCCCAAAGCATTCTACAAAGTTATAAACCCAAAAATCTCCATCGGTAGACATCCAACTCAAAGATCATGATGGTAATTTTGTTAGAGATAACCAATGTTCTCTTATCTTCAATAACGCATTTGCAAGCGTGTTCACCAACGAAGACACAACTCCCCCTGCCGCGCCTCCCACATCCATCTTCAATAGCATGTCACCGATAGCGATATCTCCTGCTGGCATTGAAAAGATTATCTCTTCCATCAAGGTTTCCTCCTTTGCTGGTTTCGATGGAATAAACAGCAAAATTCTTAAAAACACAAAGGCTCACTCAAGCAGATTTCTTGCTGCAAATTCCAACAATCACTTAATAGTTCATAGATGGGTAGAAATCCAGCGAACCGGTAGAGGTGTAGGAAGGGAGTTGCCTTAGGACAGAAGCCGCCGTTATTTCGAACGGAGACTGTTCTTCTTCTGGGCACCGTCCTCATCATTGGCATGGTTTAAAGGGACAATTCGCATGAACCTTTAAACACGTCACACCTAACCCTTTAAATACCATGCCAATGATGAGGACGGTCCCCAGAAAAAGAACAGTCTCTGTTCGAAATATCGGCGGCTTCTGTCCTGAAGCAACTCCCTTCCTACTTAATAGTTCAGTTCTGCCAGAAGACTGGCGTCGGGGAATGATAATACCAGTGCATAAAAGGGGTGTCACTCATTCACCGCTGAACTATAGACCAATCTCCATTACCGGCGTCCCCTGCAAAATCATGGAACACATTATATATTCGCAGGTAATCAACTTCCTAGAGTCAAATGCTTACTTTTCCCCCTGCCAGTATGGCTTCCGTAAAAATTTCTCGTGTGAAACACAACTAGCTGGTTTTATCCACGACCTCCACACAAATATGGAC
Source organism: Ornithodoros turicata (assembly GCF_037126465.1). Taxonomy (NCBI): domain Eukaryota; kingdom Metazoa; phylum Arthropoda; class Arachnida; order Ixodida; family Argasidae; genus Ornithodoros; species Ornithodoros turicata. The sequence goes on along the minus strand of NC_088202.1, from coordinate 33,413,900 downwards.
AGTTCTACTCAAACAGATGCCGTGTTCCTGGACTTTGCTAAAGCCTTTGATTCTGTACCGCACGCTAGATTAATGGTAAAACTCTCACAACTAGGCCTTGATGCACATGTTCTCTCCTGGATTCATATGTTCTTAACTGACCGCCTCCAGTCCACTTTCGTGAACAACCATTCGTCGTCCTTTTGTCACGTATCATCTGGTGTCCCCCAGGGTATGGCCTTTGGGGTATGTGAATAAATAAATAAATATTGCTTGTCTAGTGAAGCCTCATTTGCTGTGAAATAATTCTGCAATTTAGTTTATCGCGTAGGCACAGAAAGGATTTCAAGCTTTGTATTTGACGATCCTAGCAATGGCGTGAGCCAAAGTTTATCATTGCTTGTGATTCATATTTAGGTCTCCAAGAACACTACAAGGGATTGGTGTTGATGGACAACGTTAAGTAGTTATAGATGTAGTTAAACTACATTGCAGTAGTTAAAGAAGTAGTTTTAACTACTCCCCTGAAAAGTAGTTGAACTACTAGTTAAACTACTCAATCGCAAAGTAGTTAGTAGTTATAGTTAAACTACTGTAGATGTAGTTAGTGGCCATCACTGGTGCTAACAGTATTGGGTAATCATAACTATGCGTCGTGGATGCCGATTTGCCTGTACTCGAAGCGGAGTAAACTCGACACGCGCATATTTTTGTAAAAATAAAAAATTCACAATACTAAAAAAATTGTGGAGCTCAGTTGCAAAAAACGAGTAAGAATGGAACCACTGAAAACAAATTAAAGGCATGTCATGAGCTTCCAAAAACCTTACGGAACTAAATATCGTTCACTTCATGCCACCATATAAAGTATTTGATTAACTAAAATGTTGTGACACGTTCTCAAGGACACCTTGCCCTATAAAACGCAGGAAATGCTAAATGAAAATATGAAGCTTTTTTTTGCAAACACAGAGTTGCTTTATTATCAAGGGTTCATACTACATAGTATTCTACTCAAAATACTCGAAAAATGGAGTGTAAAATTCTTTATCATCTTCATATGACACATGGAAAGACCATTCAAAGAATGAATTGTAACATTAAATAGGAGTAATATTAAAAGTTCAAGATGCAATACACTTTGCACTGAAAGTCGAAATCGAGTTGAGAAGTCTCCTCTTCAGTGGAGCAAAATATCCTCGAAGGATCATGTAGAAAAAGGCATACGTGAAATATTAGTATTACTAAAGTGCAGAACACCTTGCATTGAATGTACATATAAAGAAACTGAGTTGACAAGTCACTTTTTGACTATAGCAAAATAGGTAATTCGTAGTCATCCTCACATGACGTGTAGAAAAATCATCTAAATGAAAGTCTACTGAGATAAAGAACTCCAACGTATTTGACACACAAGGCACGTTACAAAAAATCGTGTTCCTCATAATGCAACTTCCGAACCTGGGGGCTTAATCACTTGCACGCGTTAGGAGCTATCGAGAGGCGGAGCACTCGTCGAGAAGGGCACGTGATAAAACACGGGCGCGGCGGTCTTCGCGCGATACGTGAAGGGCGTGGGATACGTCATGCGCAATGTGTCACGTGCCCATCTTTTTGAATGTGCCGCACGCCTTTTCGAATTTCCCGCCGCTCGTTAGCGCATAGCGACCGTAACTACGATGAAGCGATTAAGCTCCCTGATCTGATTTTACCAAAGTGGTGTCAATCCGCACACCGAACTTCAAGAAAGCCAGACCCAACACACTGAACAACGTGGTCACGAAAGCACTGGAAATATACCTAGTTGACAAACTACAATGTTGCAAATATGGGTTCGTACATGGCTGGCTGGCTGCCTGGGTTTGCGATGAATCCCGAGTTTGCGGAGAGTTGTGGGAAGGACCTGGTTTGCTGCTTTCTCTCTGAGCCTCTGCATTGTTATAGACTGGGATTGGGCTGCTGCTGTGTTTCTGCTGGACTGTTCGTATGTACTCCTGTGGCACGAAATACCTAAATATAAGCCGCAACGTCAAAATGGGGCTCGCTGATTATTTCATTTTTACACGTATTCCCACTGTTTACATGCAGGAACCATTATCCACACTATTTCCTCATCATCTGCCACAATACTGTCAGGAAACTCATGGCTGTGTCCATCAAAGTTCGAACCAGTGGAGCTGCGCTATAAGTCACCTGCGAAGAATAATCTGATTTTACTGCAATATTCTGCACAAATTGCAAGGCCGTAATATATCGGGTGCTTTTAGTCGATCCACTTTCTGTGCTACTGCACCGAATGCAATTGTAACGTTAAAAATGCTTGACGTCTCAAGTTCACAACGACATGCGAAGCGCCAAATGTTAACGGTTACATAAGACTGATGTGGAAAAGCGCAGCTCACTTATCCTCCCTTTCGGGATTCTGTCATGTAGTGACAGGCGACCAAGTGATGATAACCGATATTTCAGTGCAATGATAGGAGAAAAAAAAACGACAAGTAAGCGTCCGTTAAAATAACTGGTTAGGAATCGACTTAAACAATAGTGACAGGGAAAAGAACGAACGTCTAATTCAGGACGAGGAAGAAGCAGTCGCAATTATGATGCGTCTTTGGGATCACTAAAAGCGAATGCATGCAGAAGTTTCTTAATGTAACGTAATCACCTGCTAACTGCTCATACGCGTTCCTCGTGTTACTAACCTGTTTCAGTCAGTGCTGCATGCTTGGCTTGTACATGGTGACAATAACAGCATGCTACTTCCAGTGCATGTCCATTTTCATCCATTTCTCCAATAAATGCATCACAATCACAGCCGGCGTCCGTGCAACGTCCCCGTGTGAAGCCTCAAATGTCTGTGTGCGTCCGTCACATTATTTATCCACCTGCGAGCTTCACCGATGCAACATTACACTAACATGAGAGCGAACTACGAAGGAAACTAATAGCAAGTATGGAAGGTTACTTACCATGTGACTTTGAATTCCGTTGTTTGCAATGCAATGGATGTCGAAGCGGTGAGGTTCAGGTTGGGACAAAAGTTTACGGAAGACGCGAGCGGCGTACCTTCTCTTCGGTTTGACACCCTAGCGGCTGGCGGAAGCGGGTGAGTTCACTGCTTCGGAGGGGTGGAAGGGTCAGTGCCGTGTATGCCAAAGGGAGTCTGGCCATTAGGAGGAGCCTAAAAAAGAGGCTCGACCTGTCAATCAAACGTAGGCGCATTTCATTGGTTACTGTTTTCCATGGGAGCTGCCATGACACCAAATTCTCCAAAATGGATGATGGTTCTTGGAACGGCGAAGCGGAGATTTCGTGAGAAAAAAATTTCACAGGCTACTTTAGTTTCATACTGTGAGTATATATCCTCATGTACGCATCTGCAAAATCAGCTTAAACTTTCGCTCCGCCATCATTATTTACGTGAACATGGGATGTTTCGTCGTTAACGTTAGGCCTAGTTAAGATCGTGATACCAGGAAAATAGCAAGAAAGACGACCCTTATACGTAGGATTTTGTATTATATAATTGCATTTTATTTATACATACATCTTTGCTCCTTTTTGATTCACTGTACTTACATTACGTGATATAAAACTTCATACCGGGTGTCGTCTGCTACGAAGGCGCGGTTGTACCGCAATCCTGGCCAATCACTTCTGCCAGCAACCATTTCTGCTATTCTGAGCCTTCCCAACATGCCTCTCTCCGTGCAGATGGCGTTGACAAAAGTTGCGCAAAATCCGTCGTTTTGGTCTGTCACCAGTGATATCCGTTTCAATCCAAATCCATCAATTTTCTCCAAAATGGTAGCGCCCAGTAAATAAGGGTGAGGTACAAGTATTGGATGGATGTAACAATAGACAACTGTATTTCGACCTGTGATTGGCTAAATACCTCAAAAAGTGGGTGGAGCCTCAGGTATAGGCAGGTCCCATTAATGGCCAGACTCCCTTTGGCATACACGGCACTGGGAAGGGTGCGCTGTTAGCGACACACAGTGGCAGCTCTGGTGCCGCTTGAGTGTGTCTGGAAGTGGAAGCTACCGCTGTGTGTAGCTAACAACGCACCCTTCCACCCCTCCGAAACAGTGAACTCCCCAGCTTCCGGCGGCCGCTAGGGTGTCGCACTCAAGAAAAAGTACGCCGCTCGCGTGTTCCGTAAACTTTTGCCCTAACCTGTACCACACAGCAAGCGAAACGCTCCTCCCGCTTTTTTTCTGATACACGCTGTTGCCAACTGCCACTTGCCGTTCAACCGCCACCTGCCTACTTTAGCTTCACCATACGTCAGGTACTGTATGCGACACGGTTGTCTGAAATCTGCGAGCGCGTGTCAGGTTGGTGTAGCGAACCGAGTTCGTCAGTTAGTACCGCCTTCGCCTCACTTCCGTGACTAGTAGGGCACCCTAGCGATATGACTACGCTGTGACAACGCCACCAGACGGTAGAGGTGGTCTGATAATGTCGCGTCGTCTGCAAGCTTTTCCTCGTGCGCTCTGTTCAGGAGGCTGAGTAGATAAGGAATAATTACTTGTCCGTTCGTTCGTTCCATTCGTTATATAATATGCGACTTGCTGTATTGCGGTGGCTGTTCTCGCAAGAAGTGAAAGTGAAAAGTAATATTGTCATGAGCGTTTTATGATCGCGTGGCTTGCTTCCTGATGTCGCCCTGGCTTAGGCAGGCGGAAGTGTTTGGGCTGAAACGGCTTTGGGCTGGAAACGGTGTTTGGGCTTTCAGCCCAAACACTTTCACCTGCCTAAGCCAGGGCGACACCAGAAAGCAAGCCCCGCGATCATAAAACGCTCATAACAAATTACTTTTCACTTTCACTTCTTGCGAGAACAGCTACCGCAATGCAGCAAGTCGCATATTACATAACGAATGGAAAGAACAAACGGACAAGTCATTATTCCTTATATACTCAGCGTCCTGAACAGAGCGCACGAGGAAAAGCTTGCAGACGACGCGACATTATCAGACCGCCTCTCCCGTCTGGTGGCGTTGTCACAGCGTAGTCACCGCTAGGGTGCCCTACTAGTCACGGAAGTGAGGCGAAGGCGGTACTAACTGACGACCTCGGTTCGCTACACCAGCCTGACACGCGCTCGCAGATTTCAGGCAACCATGTCGCATACAGTACGTGACGCAATAATTAGCAAGTGGAATCCCTGAATGAAGCCCTCGCGTGGATCACTATATTTATGCGGTTTAAAAATTGTTTTGGAGCACATATTTTATAATCACTGCACTACTTTCCCGAAACGGCGGACCACTTCTCGTTTATAAGTAACGCTGGTAACTTCTCCAAAAGCGTAACGTCATCCTTAGGGGTAACGCAACTGTTCCTCTCGCAATGTAACCTGTAAGAGGGCAGCGCACGTCCACATGTAACCATTGAATGGCTGTAACCTTTACATCGAGCACAAATAACTTGTATTTCACAAGTTAGATGCATTTCAGAGTAACGTTAGAGGGAACCAGATTAAGAGCAGTGGTGCGAGCACTGTAGCCAAGTCTTTCATAAACTTTCTTTAGAAATTCAGTAAACCTATGAAGGCCCTTAGTTCCGTTAGGTTGCTGGGCTGTGGTGCCTGCAAGATGGCCTTTATCTTCGTTTCAGTAGGAAAGATGCCCTCTGCAGTCACCTTATGTCCAGGATATACCACCGAGTCCTTGAAGAACTCTCATTTCTGTTCCTTCACTGTCGTGTTGTACTGTGCTAGTCGCTGCAGGACCCTTTCGACACTTCGTTGACATTCATCCACATTTTCTCCAGCGATGATGACGTCGTCAATGTAGCATCCAACTCTGGGAATGCCTCTCAAGATCTTATCCATGAGTGACTGAAATACAGCCGGAACACTGTAAACGCCGAACGGAAGCCTTTGAAATTGGAATAGACCAAGGTGCGTGTTCACCGTAAGCAATGGCTTGCTTTCCTCATCCAGTGGAAATTGCTGGTACGCCTGGGACAACTCGAGAACGCAGAACACCTTTCCACCCGCCAGAATAGAATACAACTCTTCCGGCAAAGGCAAGGGATAGTGGTCCGTCTTTAGCACAGGCTTGACAGTGACCTTGTAGTCCCCGCAGAGTTGTAACCCCGCTCCTCCTCTCTTCGGAACTACAACAAGTGGCGTAGCCCAGTCACTTTTTGTGACTCTTTTCACTATTCCATGTGCTTCCAGTTTCTCCAGTTCTTTTGCTACTTGATCATTCAGAGAAAACGGTATTGGCCGTGCTTTTGCAAACACGGCTGAGCGCCTGCCGTAACGAGGATGTGTGCCTTGAAGTCCTTCAGTTCGCGTGGGGTGGTGCTGAACACGTCTGGATACTTCTTGCGCAGTCTTTCTACTCTTATATCTTTTGGTTCGTCTGCTGATACTGTATATACACTTTTCCAATCCAGCTGAAGCTCCTCCATATAGTTCCTGCCCAATAACGCAGTCATCGACCTTCCTTGCCCTTGTACCACCACCAAAGGCAAAATCATCTTGTCTCCTTTTAGGTCTGCCTAGGAAGGTTCCACCTCGACACTAGCATCTCCCAGGACTCTTAGCTTCTCCCCAGTGTAGGTGCGAAGAGACAGATTGGCCTTGCGGCGCTGAACATGAGGAAAGTACCGTCGATAGAGGACTTCTGGCATTTGCGTTACTGCTGCCCCGGGTGTCTATCATCATGGGAACAGTCTTGCCTTCGATTCTCATGTTGACGCTGTATCCAGGTGACCTGGACCAGGTGGTGTTTGAGTAATAAACTGTGTAGCAACTTAAGTCATCTGACTCATCGTCCGTGGTGTCAACATATTTGACCTTCCTCGATATTCAAATAACGATCACGTTGTTATCAGCACTTCAGTATTGCCAAGAAATACTTGCTGCTTTTGCTTCAACTGGTGCTGCACATGATCTCCTGTGATTCCTTGGGCAAGAATTTCGAATTGCCTTGCAGATTGGGTTCGATTACCTTCGATTGGTTCCGGTAAGTAAACTGTGAGGTTGTCACCGGTCTATTAACGTTCGTTATTATAATGTGAGGTAATAGAGAGTTTTAGTCATCGTACGCTTTCGTCTTTGCGTACATAAGGGATAGCGTTGAGGGTTCGGACGCCCATAACAGAAAGGGACCTTCACGCAGAGCGCAGAAACACCACCGCTGCCCTTTACGTACGCAAAAGCGATAGCGTACGATTGTGAGCGTGAAATTGTGAAGACATGTGGCCTTCGTCACTATTTTTTATCACTCTCGTTTTCGCGAACAAATTTCTTACACAGCGAACCCAGACTACGCTTTTGCAGTGTAACGCTGGCGCAGTCTCACTAAAGCACATTATTGTAAGTTTTAGTATACTGTACGCTATCGCCTTTGCGTTCATGAGGGATGGCGTTGGTGGTTCTGCGCACGCGCAGATCATACAGAGGACTTTTCGCATTGCGCAGGACCACCACGCTATCCCTTACGTACCCAAAAGCGACATCCCACGATATACTAACACTCACTAATATCTAAACTGAGAACAAACGTCTTTGGACGACGGTCATTCTCAACTCTTCTTTCCGAACACTTGTAACAGGTCCTCAAATCCGAAGAAGTGCATCCACGAAAGTCTTGTTTTTAATGTGTATATAGTAAACAGTTGATGCTCTTCACCGTCTTTGTTATTTCTGATATTGCCAACACTGGCTAACATTATAGAATTCATAGACGGGTAGAAATCCAGCGAACCGGTAGAGATGTAGGAAGGGAGTTGCCTCAGGACAGAAGCCGCCGATATTTCGAACAGAGACTGTTCTTCTTCTTGTTCTTCTTGTCCCGTGTCTAGTCCTCCCCCTCGTTGCTCCTCAGACTCAAGGACATGTTTCCGTTCAATCGTATACTCCAGCTCGCTTGCCTCCTCTACTTATGTACAAACAAGTCCTGAGGAGACTGCACGAAGGCACACGCCGAACGCAGAGTGAAAATGTGATGAATCAGCTCTGAAAACTTTTGCCAAGTTTTTCTTTGCTGTACTCCTGTTCCGAAGTCTGAGCTCCACCTCCCAGCGTGTGATTTGTTTTTTGATTGCGTGTTAGCGCCGCGAAGCAACTGTGGCTATGAGCGTCGTACAGATGTGGACAGACGGAGAGAGGACAACAGGAAGATGTGGGGACAGGGGGATTAGTAGGCGTCCTGGGCCGACTTCAGGGGAACTGTGCCGACATATGTCTGAAAGCGTCTGAGGAAAACCAGGAAAAAACCCCAGACAGCACAGCCGGCAGCGGGATTCGAACTGTCTTAGCTGAGGTTTGGCCAACCTTCCTTGGTGGATAACGGTCAGTGTCTGAGGTGGAAGAGGACGAAGAAGAGGAGTACAAATCGGCTTCGAAGGTTCGCGCTTGATAGAAGATGCGTTTTATACGGAAAGATCATAAGCCGTCGACGGAGGCAGAAGAACAACGAGTAAGTGTTGCTTATATGTTGTTCAACAGTTTCTGACTAATGTCCAATACCGCCGCATAGCTGCACTGTGCTAGACGTCAGAGAACACATGCTATTCGACTGCCACCCCAGTAAACCACATATGTCCTTTAGACGTCATTGTACACACTACTAAGTGGATGCAGAGAGGACATCTAAAACATTTGTACAATGCACGTTCCTCCACCGTTTCAGACGTGCTAACTGAACGTATAGTATTTTTCTGGTACGTCCAGCAGACGTTTGTGGTTTACTGGGACATATATTACGCTGCCCTTCAGAGTCGCCCAGTGTGCATGACCTCCGCGACGTGTGTCGGTGGTCAGCTGTAGTAAATGTGCCTCGTGACTACCTGTCACGCAATGCCTGTCTCTAAAACACAGAACCAAAGTTTTATAAACTCACTTTTCACCGGTCCATGTCGCTTTCGATGTGGCACGACGCAGTTCGATCCAACGTGACCTAGTGTCTTACTAGTAATTGAAGACCCTGCGGTAGGTTGATTTTGGGTGGCTTCTGACGTCGTGTTTGCTTGAGTCTACTTGATGTCCGTGTCAGTGTCCGTGATGCAGTGTCCTCGCGGGTAGTTCTTGAGGTGCACAAACTGTTACATAGCGCTAAATGAGTAGAATAGGGGAGGTGAACACCACAAGATGACAAGGACCGTTTCCCGACCGTTGTCCTCTCACCTCTTCACAAACCCGTTGGAAAACTGTTATTGGCACTAATCCATGGTGCCGGCCGTCATTGCGTCATCAAGGCGTCATCTTGTAAAGACACCTGTTGTTGTGAAAACACGTGTAACACTCACACGTCTTCGATTTGCTCACGGAAGAGCCACCCGATGTTCCCTTTAAAGTCAATTGCGCTTCCCTAGACATGTCACCCTACTTTCAGGCGCACATGCGTAGCTAATCGCACTATAGTAGCACACATTGTTGCCGTGACGTTGAACCAACATGCAAATATTGTCCAATGTGGAGCAACGTTTTGCAACATTCGCTAATATTATAATATTACCAAAAGTGGGCCGACGTTATTATCCATTTTACTATGTTCCTGCAACATGGCAGTGCAATGTTTCTCTATTGTTGCTAGGGAACAGTGTCTGAACGTTCCCGAGCAACGTTACTCCTCCAATCACCTGTCCAATCACCTCCAATCCAAGCACCTGACCGTACCCTGTAGTCGAGCAACGTTGTGCAAGACAGCTGTGAAAATATTCCCTCAAATATTACGCAAACGGAGGTAATGTTCCCTTGAAAAATTGTTGCCAGCAACGAGGCTGCAGAACATTTCCGCAACATTGAGACAGCGTCACAGCCGTATTCCGTCAACCCAAATAAAATATGGAGGCAACATTTGTGTTATGCTGCTGCAACATTGAGACAGCATTAGAGCCATATTTTTCCAACACAAATACAATATTGAGGCAACATTTGTGTTATGTCGGGCAACATTGAGGCAGCCCTACAGCCATACTTTTCCAACAAAAATACAATATTAAGGCAACACTTGTGTTATTTTGCTGCAGCATTGAGACAACGTTACAGCCATATTTTTCCAGCACAAATACAATATTGAGGCAACATTTCTGTTATGCTGCTGCAGCTTGGAGACAGCCCTACAGCCATACTTTTCCAACAAAAATACAATATTAAGGCAACACTTGTGTTATTTTGCTGCAAACTTGAGACAGCGTTACAGCCATATTTTTCCAGCACAAATACAATATTGAGGCAGCACTTGTGTTATGCTGCTGCAACATTGAGACAGCCCTACTTTTTCCAACATACCATACTTTTCCAACAAAAATACAATCTTAAGGCAACACTTGTGTTATTTCGCTGAAACACTGAGACTGCCTTACACCATATTTTTCCAGAACAAATACAATATTGAGGCAACATTTGTCTGATCTTTCTGCAACATAGCGATAGCGTTACACCCACATACCTCAACCGCAAATACAATGTGGAGGCAACATTTACGTCGTATTTTTGGAACACTTAGACAGTACGATATTTGACGCAATATATTCGTAATGTGTCCAGGTTTTGTGAGGGGGTCTCGTGTATTCCTCTCAGTTAATATCCCATGTAGTACAAGCATGACTTGAAAACATGGTACGTGACAGAAAGAGATGTCAGGAATTGTAATTATACTTGATCCGTTATAGATACATGGGATAATTGCAAGTTGCATCATCATGAACGTTACAAATGTTTTACGCCCCACTACTGTAAATGAAAGTACCTCAACAGTTTGTGTTACAGTATATGCTCCATCCACTTGGACGCCCGAGCGGTTCCCCAGCACAGTCTACCTCTGTAGGTATAGCTCCCCTGCTTGATGGTACATATACGGTGCCCCCCACCCCAGTGAGGCTGGAGGGGCTCGGCACTATATAGTCACGCATTGAAAAATGTCTACAGTGGGGTACATACGGTACCACAATGGTGTTGCATTGTTGTGTACACGTTGCTCGGCTGTTAGAAATGAATGTTGCAAATGAAGTTAAAGTCGTGGACATTAGCGACATTTGGGCAACGCCGCCGTATACATTGATGAAATGTTGCCATACCATTCGGTGCTGCCTGGGGTGTGTTCAACAAATATGAATGTAACGCTTTACAATGTTGTAGGAACGATACATAACTGTTGCCTAAATAGTGTGTTGTGTTAAATATGTCTGTAACACTGTCATAATGTAGCGAGAATATTATCCAAATGTTGCCACATTATTGTGTCATGTGTGTGCGTTGAAGAATATTTCTGTAACGGTGTCACAATATTGTGGAAACATGATGGAAATGTTGCTTCAATATTGTATTTGTGTTGGGGAAACATTGTACTAGTGCTGTCAGAACATTACAGAAATGTTTTCCAGCAACGTTTCTGCAACAGATTTTCAAGAGGACATTTGCCACGTTTCTGCAACGTTTGAGTAAAACATTACCACAACGTTCCGGCAACAAATTGTGCTCCTAGGGCGGTGGCTTTAGCATGTTCAACAGGACGAACAGGCAGTCATCATTTCGCAGTGTCCGCAGTTCACTGGTGCAGGGTGGGTCAGGAGCCGCTCTACGAAACACACCATATGTGCAGTACCATATTGTCGACTCACCTGACAGAAGTTTCGAGCTCATAGGACAAAATCATTCATCGTATTAACAAAAATATCCCCTAATCTAGGGGCAGGCTTGTGACTACATCGGCGGTTGATGCATAATTACAGGTACGGGGGGGGTTGAAAAAAATTGGGGGAATCATCATTACAGTAACGTTGTAACGGCTTACTGTATCGTTCGCAACATGTGTCTAAATGTACAGTACCAGAAGCCCTGCCCCTGTAGGGGCGCACAAAAACATGGGGGTGCTGAGGATTGTGGCGGGGGTCCTGACATACCAGTGGCCTACATTACCCAACGAAAATGTGCCATTGTTACGAAATACGTCAGGCATGTTTCTGTGAATGCAAAGCTGAGAAAGGCCGCACTGACCAAAGGACGTTGCTTTGTGAACCCTGGAAATACGACAAGAAATCTGGATTGTGCATGACATTGAGAAAAATGTATATAATATCTGTTCCACGTGGACTCAAATGGCGAATTGGGGTGGTCTTTTCGTGGAAACACGGCCTAGCACTCGGAAATTGCTAGGTCCGCGCCCGCGATGGATCGCGCGACCGTTGCCACCTGAACATGAGTGTCAGGAATCTTGCCGTTTTAGCGGCTTGGATCGCGCTAGCCGCTAGGGGCTTCTCGGGCTCTCGTCCTGTTCGTCGTGTGCTAACCCACGCTATCTTCGACGTGTTGGCCAATGCAGGTCCTTGCCACGCTCGTAGCGCGAACGTGACGGCACGGGATATAGTTGGGCAACCCGCGCCAGTTGTATCGAGGCCGGAGAAAAACAGTGCTAGCTGGCAAATTCCTGGCGCTCGGAAAGTGCCAGGCGAACACGCGAAATGTGGCAGAACTTGAGAGGACAAGTGGGATCTCCCCAAAAAAATAATAATAACAGTTGCCACTAAATGACCACCGTAATTCGCCAAAGGTGGTGTCTCGATATTATTTATAATTGCCTTAGAATGGGAGAATGCATTTGCTGCGGCTTTGAAAAGAGCATCTGGTGTAATAGGGTGTCAAAATGACTGTTACGTTTCTTTCCCTGCAGCTTTTGTTCTTTCGTGGGCTTCCAGTAAAATCCAGATCGCATGTCCTCATCCTTGGGCTTGGCATGGCTGCTAGCGCTATAGTTCTGACCCTACTACTCGGTGTCATTTTCCTACCTTCGTGGGGCAGCTCTGGTGAGAAGGGCAAATCGCTAGTGTGCAAAACGTCACCGTGCACTAGATACGCCTATTACTTGGAGAGCTCTATTAACATCAAAACCAGTCCCTGCGACGACTTCTACCAGTACGTGTGTGGTTCCTGGGTTCCAACTTCGAAGCAAGAGACCTCTGTGGGGGATGGTATGTACATAAAAATCATGCGAGGCATCATTTCGAAGGCCAAGAATCACCCAACGATCAGCCGCGGCAGGGCGACGAATAAAGCGGCTGATATGTTGAAAGCGTGCTTGAGTGCTCATACACGCAGTGAAGAAAATATGGTTTACCTCAAAAAGTTTATGGCGGAAAACAGTATGAGCTGGCCGGTTCCTCCACAAGTGGAGATTCATCCCTTGGAGCTTATCATTAATCTAGCAGCCAAGTGGAGAACGGAGTTCATCTTCAGAATAATGTTGACTTCCAGAAACAGATCAAACATTGTGATGCTATACCCCGGCGCACACATCTCTCACTTCAACGAGACGCATGCTCCCTTGGACGAGTTCGACGCTTATGTCAATGAACACGCTGCGCTATTTGGTCAGTCAGTAAGTGGCACGACGATAACTCAGCTGGTAACGACGCAGAACGAAGTGCAACGTGTCGTGATGTCCTTGACATCTCCACTTAAGTCTCCAAGTGCACTGTCTCCAATGAGACTTGTGAAGGAACGGAACATGTCCGTTATCGACGGAGCTACTTGGGTGTCGTTCTTGGAGAAGCACGTAAACAAGGGGGACTTCGTCATCGACGGAAGCATAGACGAAAATGCTATCCTGTTCGCGACTGACCTAAGACTATTGATAGCGTTAGACCTCTTACTCCAACTACCGCACACACAATTAGTCAGCTTCATCACGTGGAAGTTTGTGGAACGCTTCGGCCTCATTCTGTCCTCGTCCATAAATGACATCCAAACTAGCTACGATATCAACTTTTACTGTTGCACTTTCGTTGAAGAAATATACGGGTTCGCCCTGTCGGCAAACTACACTATGAATATCGCCGAGGATAGCGAGCGGAACACCACCGACAAATTTATGGGAAATATTACTGAATCGGTGAAAGACATGCTACGGAACAGTTACTGGACACCAGACACACTTATTGGTGCTCGGAGAAAGCTGGATGCTATGATTCGTTGGGTGTGGGTTCGTGGACTAACCAACTATCTTTCCACCCTCGACCGATTTTACGCGCAGTTCCCCTACATGGAAGGCAGTTTCACCCTCAACTGGATCGAATGCAACAAGGTTCTGTGGAGAAAGTCGAACACATACGACTACGTGCAGTACATTGTTACAACTGACCCAGCAGGTTTTAGGTACCTACACGCTATCAATGGTGTACAGCTGCCTGTGACTTTAACCTTCCAACCGATGTATGACAAGGACCTCGCCGGTGCGATTAATTATGCAGGGTTGGGCGCTGTGTATGCTGAGACGATTGCACATGCTTTCGACTACTCCGGAATTATGTTCGACAGCGAGAATCGCCTGGTGTCTTGGATGTCCGACGAATCTTTAGAGAGAATCGATAAAAAGTTCAAGTGCTACCAGGATGCCGAGAACACCGATGAGATGTGGGCTTCAATTGGCCTCGAGGCAGCTTACAAGGCATTTCAAGACTCTGTAACCTGGGAAAAACACCTGCAGACACTGGTGAACTTCACCCATTATAGCCCTTCTCAGCTATTTTTTGTGGCGTACTGTTTCGCAGCGTGCTCATACACGGGATACAACCGTTATTCAGTTAGAAACAAGGAGGGGTGCAACTTCGCCTTGCAACAGTCTAGGGACTTCGCAGAAGCATTTCAGTGTGCGAAGAGCTCTAGGATGAACCCCAATCGCAAGTGTACCTTTTGGACATAAATACCGGTTCAACTGACCCGACATTACTAATTTACCTAATGTCGTTCATATGAACACGCAATGCTGTCTGTTCAGAACTCAAGAACATGCATAGTGTCGACCGCAAAGTCGACTGCAAGTGGTATATCAGTAATAAAAACTTCGGTAAGAATATATTCTGTTTCTGTTTCACTGTTTCACTTTTCACACCCTTTCATGTGTTTGCGAACAAATGGCGCTAACCGGAAGGCTTAATTACTGAGTAGAAATTCCGTTGACGCGCGCTGGCGCACTGTGGCTGCGCGGAACCGGCGAAAGGGTCAACAGACGCAAACCCGAAGGCTCACGCACGGGGTACAAATCCAGTTCACGCGCGCTGGAGCACCCTGGCGTCGCGAAAGGGATTCTCTGCAACACCAGTGTGGCTGCACTGCGTTTCGAATAACGGTGTCCACTGGGTCTGCTGGAGCGACTTTGTCTAAGAGATAATTTATGTAGGATAATATCCGCTTTTACAACTTCCGGTTCCCTCCTCGCAAGCGTTCGTTGTGCCAGAACGGTAGCTGGTTTCGGATTCGCATGGCCAGTGGCACATGCGCTGTGCCTTCGGGTTCGTTTTGTCGTCTGCTTCCAAACTATTTGAAATGCCGCAGTGCTTGTACAAGTTATCGCGTTCTTGCACTGCACAAGTTATCGGCGGTTAGGTTTTACAGATTCCCAAGGGTTAAGAGAATGCCCAAAGAGTGGGTTGCAGAGAGAACTTCATCTCGATGGATGTGTCTCGAATATGGAACAAGCACTTACACCCAGAGCCGTCGCGAGGCGAGTTTGCGCCAGGGGCAGGGTAAACGTGAAGCGCCCCCCACCCCTCACTGCCGTCAGAAGCTCCGTAAACAAAGAAATGAAAACGCTCATTCGCACTGCCGAGATCGTAAGTTCAAATAATCTACATTCTCGCTTTATACTGTACATGCAGCCTGCCAGAACTTGCCGTTCGACGCGCTCTCTGGCGAGGGCGCCCGGGGCGGCTGCCCCTCTCCCCCCCGCATCTCTATGGCTCTGCTTACACCCTTGTCGCACGGGCAACGCTAATCGCGGTTGTGTGGAACCTCGGTTCGCCGCAGTCACACGACGGCCGACCGAACGGAGCTTACGCTGCTAACCGCGGTTATGGGAACCGATATTCGCAACCCCGGTTTCGTGAGGTAGCCGAGGAAGTTGACTGTTTCCTTAACCGCGGTTAGCGCAGCATGTGTGACATTTCCCGCAAATAATAATGTGCGTACCTAATTTCGGCCTGTAATTTTAATTAATCATTGTTAAGCTTTCTAATTATCATTTTCCCGTTTTCTTTTTATGCAATGCAGAGTAATCAAAATATACCTGGCGCTTGTGTCACAATGACGTGGTCACTGCAAACATGTCACAAACTGCCGTGTGACAACAACTGACCGTGGTTTACGATAACCGCGGTTTGGTCGGGTAACGGCGGTTGAACGTAACCGCAGTTTAAGATTGCCCGTGTGACAAGGGTATCAGTGTCTGATGTGTGAAAAGCAACAACTTGTGGGAGCGACCACACAGTTGGATAGCCATTTATTTAGTGACCGTCTATTCTGGGAGAACGCGCACAGTATGGCCAGCTCTCCGCATCTCCCCATAGAGCCCATAGTATAGGAAAATTCACACAACACTGGGCACACGCCAATGAGAATGCAGAGATTGCTTCCTCAATCGTTCAATCATAAGTCTTTCCGTTCGGCTCGCAGCATGACCGGTTCTGGCTCTTGTCTGGCTTCTGCTTTCCATACTGGCCTGTACCGGCTACCCGTGACCACTAAGTCTAATAGCGTTCATGCACGCCGTAAATTCTGAAAAGTGTTGTAATGAACAGAAATTTATTTGAAACATTATACTGACACAATCGGCAGCTTGACGCATTTACATGCACTGAGCGTACTGAGTCCATTGCATAGCGCTTCCTGGCACACTGCAACAAAGCTCAAACTTGCCAAACAAGCATATCGACACAGCCTATTCCTAACAACGAACAACTGTCACATACTTGTGCACAGTCTCTTGATCATCATGTCCTTGCCTGCTATATGTCAAACAAAAAATGATGCTGCTTCATGAATCTCATTTTCTTGTCACCGCTATACAAATCTGACGGCGCTCGAACGTGTTCATCGAGCCAGAATTCACGACAACATTTCAGTTTGAAATCCGATTGGCTGTTCGTAGACCGATGCTTGTGTCGAGAAACAGTACAACACGATCAAAGACACCATAATACACGGATAGGACAGCGAACGGCGAACGCACGTGCCTCCCAACGAAAGATGCTGCCGACCCTGCCAAAGCCGGCGTCCACCGTTCAAATTTTGAAATGAAACCGCCGAGAGAGTAAACAGCACACAGGCGAGGAAGCGCAAAGTGTCGTTTTCAAATTCCGGCAACCAATCCGAACACACCTGTGGCGTCGCCCGACCAATGGGGAGGCACGGATTGCTCCGTGCGCAGTAACACGCACTTTGGTACAGATCTTGCGAGAGCTCTGGGGGCTGGTATGGCGAGCAACGCACAGCAACCCTCACGCAGTGTTGTCACACCCGTCGGAGGAAAAGTATGGAGATCACTTGTTAAAAAGTATGGAGATTTCAGTAGAAATCTGTAGGTTGCAGTAAGACGTACAATTTGCTTAATTAACATCGTTTTTAGGCCTGGATTTTGTGCGTTTCGTCGTCTCACATTTTCTATTTCGGTTTTTGCATCGAAACAACGGAAGTATATGACGGCAACAGTTATTGGGGAGGTGCGCAGAATGTATTGTCTCCCCGGGGTTCAAATCACTGTGCCGGGTATACTGTTCGAAAAGAACCGAGCAACAAGCAGTCAGGCAAACCGCTTTGAATTGAAACACTACCACCACCTGATTATCAGCGTCATGGTCGGTGCAAATGCGCCGGCGACTGCGTATCTATTTGCTTCCTGTGGAGGCATCAAGAATAAGAAAAGATTAAGCACATCATCAGACAAGTCAATACATAAGCGATCTAACCATGATGATTAGTAGCTACACCGTGTAATTAAGTGCGAACCTCCGCCCCACGAGTGATGCAAAATGTCAAAGGTTCTATACTGACAGCCATATACTGACACACCACGAAGCAAACATGAAATTTGAAATTCATTCAAGATTTTTCTTCTTCTTCTTCCATCGTGAATCCGGCTTCTCGTCACAATCTTTTTTTAACGCTTGTCCGAAGATCTGACAACATAGCGTGAACGCAGGCTGGCTGGTGCATGAAATCCATGAAACACGCGAGGGAAGATATTTATTTACATGTGAAAAGTTAAGGGACACGGGGGGACTTTATTAAAAACTAAGAGGGGGTATTCGACGTTTCGACAGCAGCGCTGTCTTCAACAGGAATGGGATACTATGGTGACGCAAGACAATTGCAAAGAATGAGAGGGGAATATGTACAAGGAGAGAGGGCAGCACACGTGCTTTGTCAAACAAAGATAAAGGGGTACAATGAATCATAGGCAGTCAAGTTCTTCGCCGGAGGGCAATGATTTCCTGGGGTGACCAACCGGGGAGTCTGAAAGAGATACAAAAGAGTGTATGTATTCTGAGAGAATTAGGAATTTAGGTTGCGAACTGTTGAGAGGACGCCGGGGTCCTCGTTGATCTGGCTTTTAAATTTGTAGATCAGGAACGATTCTCTTTGTTCTCTAAGGCGTTGGGATGGAAAACCCGATTGCAGAACGAAAATGGCTATGTCGTTAATTGAGTGGCCGGGTTTACTAAAATGTCGAGACACTGGCAGATTAGGTTTCTTTGATACGTCGGACCTGTGGTTGTTGAATCGGATTCGGAAGGATGTAGCTGTTTGACCGATATATTGGGCCTTGCACTCATTACATTGAAGGAGATAAAGGACGTTAGAAGAGTTGCAGTTAAATGGACCATTAATTTTTGTGCGATAGTTAGAATTTGTGCTTTCTACTCTGGTAGCAGTTTGCATTAATTTACAGATCTGGCATCTGCGTCCGTTGCATGGTTGACAACCGTTGTGTTCCGAGGACTTGTTTAACTTGGCGTTCACAAGTCTGTCTTGGATGTTCCTTGCTCGACGATAAGTAACGCGGGGTGGTTCCGGAAACACCTGACTCATGCGATCAGATTGGGTGAGGATTGCATAGTGCCGTTTAAGTATGCGGTTTACGTCCGGGGCATAACCGTTGAAGCTAATAGTGAGGTTTACCGAAGAATTCTTATCGGCTCGGGGCTGTGTTTGGAATAGGTTCTCTCGATCGGTTGATCTAGCTCTGGCTATGGCATCTACCAGGCCTAGGGTCCTTTGGGAGTAAATAAATTAAAGTAAATATTTACTCCCAAAGGACCCTAGGCCTGGTAGATTTTACATGCTCCCCAAGATACATAAGCCGGGTAACCCCGGAATACCGATTGTTTCCTGTAATGGTACAGCCACTGAGAATCTTTCATCATTCGTGGATCATCTCCTCAAGCCCATCCCGTCTAAATTCGACTCATACGTTAAGGATACCAACCATTTCCTTCAAGATATACGTAAAATAAACGTTCCCCCTAACTGTCTGTTAGCAACCCTAGATGTCACTTCCCTGTATACTAACATTCCTCACTCAGATGGAATAGCAGCAGCAGAGCGTGCATTTAAGAATCAACCCGATCAGGGTTATGATACGTCTGTCCTCACGGAGATCCTGAATCTGATCCTAACATGCAATAACTTTGAATTCGACGACAAACACTACATACAGGTCAACGGTACAGCAATGGGAACAAAAATGGCCCCTAACTATGCAAATATCTTCATGGCATCCTTGGAAGAACCGTTCCTCAGAAATTGTGCACTGAAGCCACTCCTATATAAGCGATTCCTAGATGATATATTCATTATTTGGCCCCACTCCGAATGCGACCTTCAGTTGTTTGTTAACGACTTTAACCAAGTACATCCCAGTATTGAATTTACATTCAATTACTCCTTCTCAGCTGTTAATTTTCTGGATGTGGAAGTTAAACTACACAATGGAAATATAACCACCAGTCTGTATCGCAAGCCTACCGACTCCCAACAATATCTATCGTTCCAGAGTTGCCACCCCAGGCATACTAAGCTAGCTATCCCTTATAGTCAAGCGCTGCGTTACCGGAGAATATGTTCTAACGATGATGAACTAGACAATCATCTTGAGAGCCTTGAAGAAACTTTCGCAGATAGAAAATATCCTAATCAGGTCGTAAAAGATGCCATAGCCAGAGCTAGATCAACCGATCGAGAGAACCTATTCCAAACACAGCCCCGAGCCGATAAGAATTCTTCGGTAAACCTCACTATTAGCTTCAACGGTTATGCCCCGGACGTAAACCGCATACTTAAACGGCACTATGCAATCCTCACCCAATCTGATCGCATGAGTCAGGTGTTTCCGGAACCACCCCGCGTTACTTATCGTCGAGCAAGGAACATCCAAGACAGACTTGTGAACGCCAAGTTAAACAAGTCCTCGGAACACAACGGTTGTCAACCATGCAACGGACGCAGATGCCAGATCTGTAAATTAATGCAAACTGCTACCAGAGTAGAAAGCACAAATTCTAACTATCGCACAAAAATTAATGGTCCATTTAACTGCAACTCTTCTAACGTCCTTTATCTCCTTCAATGTAATGAGTGCAAGGCCCAATATATCGGTCAAACAGCTACATCCTTCCGAATCCGATTCAACAACCACAGGTCCGACGTATCAAAGAAACCTAATCTGCCAGTGTCTCGACATTTTAGTAAACCCGGCCACTCAATTAACGACATAGCCATTTTCGTTCTGCAATCGGGTTTTCCATCCCAACGCCTTAGAGAACAAAGAGAATCGTTCCTGATCTACAAATTTAAAAGCCAGATCAACGAGGACCCCGGCGTCCTCTCAACAGTTCGCAACCTAAATTCCTAATTCTCTCAGAATACATACACTCTTTTGTATCTCTTTCAGACTCCCCGGTTGGTCACCCCAGGAAATCATTGCCCTCCGGCGAAGAACTTGACTGCCTATGATTCATTGTACCCCTTTATCTTTGTTTGACAAAGCACGTGTGCTGCCCTCTCTCCTTGTACATATTCCCCTCTCATTCTTTGCAATTGTCTTGCGTCACCATAGTATCCCATTCCTGTTGAAGACAGCGCTGCTGTCGAAACGTCGAATACCCCCTCTTAGTTTTTAATAAAGTCCCCCTTTTATTCCTTATCCTGTAGAAGCACCGTCTCCACTTCTGATCTTTATTGAATACCTATATATATATATATATATATATATATATATAGTTGAAATAAATGGGAGACAGAAGACGAAAGTAGGGGAAGTAACAAAAAAGGGGTTTATTAAAACTTAAAAATCATAAAAGTTAGGGAGGATGTCTACGTTACGGCGGAAGCTCCGCCTTCTTCGGGACAAAAGAGCTAAATGTGACCACGAGGCTGATAAGGGGCTTGAGAATGACGTGGTCGGTTGGGGGAAATTCCCGCCACCTGGCGGTTGTCAATTGGGGAAATTCTAGAGCGTTTTTGTGTCAGGTCCAGGAGTGGGGTCATCGTCCTTGTGGGTCAGTGGGGATTTTGATCTGGCTGAAACGAGAAAAGGCAACAGGGTCTTATCTAGGTTGTTAGACTTCTTATTGTTGACAGCATGCCAGGGTCCTCGTTAATGGCCGATCGGAATTTGTAAATTAGGTAAGATTCCCGTTGCTCCCGGGAGCGGTCGGAGGTAAAGTTCGACTGGAGAATAAAAACTGAGGCTTCGCTGATTGAATGTTCTGGTTGTTTGAAATGGCGTGACACTGGAAGATTAGGTTTCTTGGTAGCATCCGATCGGTGATTGTTGAATCTAATTCGGAAAGAAGTTTTTGTCTGACCCACGTATTGGGCCCGGCATGTGTTGCATTGGATTAGATAGATAACGTTGCATGAGTTACAGTCTACGTCTGCGTTGATCTTGACGGTAAAGTTGGAATTCGTACTTCTGACCGTTTGTGCGGTCTGCATTAACTTGCAAATCTGGCATCTCCTGCCATTACATGGATGACAGCCCGCCGGATGGCTAGTGGGTTCGCCTACTTTAGGAATATAGGAATATATATATAATATAGGAATAGGAATATAGGAATATATATATATATATATACAAAGAAAAAATAGCCGAAGCTCTGTAGCGTGCAGCTACAGAGCTTCGGCTATTTTTCCTTTGTATATGTACTTGCTGGCTTGCACTGCGGCCTCCACAGGTGACGCCGTCACCGTGGAACATTGACGTCTCGCCGAGACGCACTGTTGCGCCGATCCAAGATCGTGTCACTTCCCTGCGCCAGGCTGACGAGGTCCAAGTAGACCGAAACAGCTGTCCTTGGCTGGGAGGGCACGATCAAATTGTAAACATATATATATGTATAGATATATAATTATAGATACATATAATAATATAGATAATGTAGATATAGCTTATAATATACTATGAAACAATTCAAAGAATATTTTAACCATTTCATAGTACATTATAATCTTTCTGCTAGATTACCCACTAAATAAACTAGTTTGTTAACTTTCCTGTAATCTGTCGCCCACGTCTTATTATTTTACTTTTTTTCAACTTCGCAGCCGTCTGATATATCAATCTCTTTAAACTATCCGCTCCTTGCAGTGGAGTTTCTCCAGCAGGTGGAGCGCCCTCTACCAGCCACGTGTTAACATTTGAGTAGTAACTTCGGGCGGGTCTCCTGCTTTCCTTCGGTTTGACTTGTCTCGCTAAATGGTGTCCACTCAAGCGAAGCATATTACAATCGCTCAGTACAGCGCACATTTATTTGGTGGCTCTAGGTTAGACAAAGTTACACTGCACGTTTGTAATTTTTTGTAATGAAACATGTATAAGACGCGACGAGCTTGCTATGCATGACTCCAGCCAGGCAAATCTCGCCGAAATGAAAAAGGAGTCGAATACTCCCACTTTCTTTCGTGGGTTTGACATTTTTACGGTTGCTGGTTTTTACTGCTTTCTTTTTCTTCGTATGCTTTTGTTTCTTTTTTTTTTTTTTGTGCGGTGTGTTTTACGTTTGCACGTTTCTGGCGGATGGGTTGGTGTTCTCTTTTGATACATTCCTTGTGGAATTCGAGGGAGAGGTGAAATTGCGGCACTACACGATCATCCTGATAGGAAAGGCCCGTAATAGATGATAGTGAGTTTTAGCATACCGTACGTGCGCTGTCGCTTTTGCGTATACGTAAGGGATAGCCTCTTGGTTCTGCGCAATGCGCTGCTTGTGTCTTGCGCGTGCGAACCACCAACGCTTTCCCTTACGTGCGCAAAGGCGTCAGCGTACGTTATACCACGGTTATACTGAAACTCAGTATTAAGTGTGCAGCAAATTACGCGGAAATCCACCCCTCTCATTACAGGGCTTTCTAAACGGCAACAACGCAAAACGGCGTCTGTGCATGCGTCTGACTTTTTAGCTCCCCGGCACTGGGGTTTTAACGCTTTTAATCATGAACCTCAAGAGACCTTACGTAATTATTAAGCTAAAGGTGCCGTCATGTCTACTGTTCAATGAAAGAATGTCTAAAAATTGCTGTGTAGTTCTGCATTTTCGAAATTTCATTTTCATTTCGAACGTTTCTGCAGAATATACTATTAAAGTTGTGCAATGCGCTCTCACAAACATAATTTCGTTGATACCAGAGAGCCACCAGGCCAAGGGCCAGCTCAGTATCCGCGGCAATTTTAATTGAAATTCATTGTCACCTGTACCGTTTGTGAACAGCTTATGCAAACTCAGGGACCAACGTAGCCGTGACCTACCTCTCCGCGTGTTTTAACTCTACATATCTAACAAAAACCATAAGAATACCATAACCGTTCAACCGCAACATAACAATTGCGCAAATCGACAACTTCTGAGATTACATGCGTGCGGAAATAGAATTTCGCAAAAGTCAAGGATTTTGGTATGAGTCTAAGCCAGCACACGTTACGACAATACCCCGGGAAATCTTCAGCCGAATGATGTGCATTCACAGATCCTTGACCCTTTGACAGCGCTACTTTGTCCAAAAAAGTGTCCAGGCAGTTCATGGGCCAGAAACCGTGTCATAACAACAACCAACAACTTTAGCTACAGTATTTCTAAGGCCAAGTAGAGCGGGAACAGCCGCAACGCAGTCAAATCGTGTAGTCAAAGCAAGCGAGGATACGCACCCTTTACTACCCAACATTTTGCGCAGCGCCGGTAGGGGACATACGACGCTGGCTCCACCTGCTTGGTGCAAGGAGCGGATATATATATATATATATGAAGAGGGGGGAAAAGCCATTAAAGAATAGGTAAATGATGCTAGACGTGTTTGAAATTCAAACTTACAGTTAAGATGGCTTCTATGGCTGCACGTAGAGAAACAGATACTCATTGAACGATGCGACAGCACCAGATGACACGTGTTTCGCCGTGTTTGCGGCTCGTCGGCCCTGGGTAGCTGCGCATCGTTCGGGATTGGCAAACCAGGGGTCACTCAGCGAGCGATATACACCTGGGAGGGTGACCGAGCACTCCTCAATGCCACAGTGCAAGCCAGTGAATTATAAAGAGGGGGAAAAGCCATTAAAGAATAGGTAAATGATGCTAGACGTGTTTGAAATTCAAACTTACAGTTAAGATGGCTTCTATGGCTGCACGTAGAGAAACAGATACTCATTGAACGATGCGACAGCACCAGAGGACACGTGTTTCGCCGTGTTTGCGGCTCGTCGGCCCTGGGTAGCTGCGCATCGTTCGGGATTGGCAAACCAGGGGTCACACAGCGAGCGATATACACCTGGGAGGGTGACCGAGCACTCCTCAATGCCACAGTGCAAGCCAGTGAATTATAAAGAGGGGGGAAAGCCATTAAAGAATAGGTAAATGATGCTAGACGTGTTTGAAATTCAAACTTACAGTTAAGATGGCTTCTATGGCTGCACGTAGAGAAACAGATACTCATTGAACGATGCGACAGCACCAGAGGACACGTGTTTCGCCGTGTTTGCGGCTCGTCGGCCCTGGGTAGCTGCGCATCGTTCAGGATTGGCAAACCAGGGGTCACTCAGCGAGCGATATACACCTGGGAGGGTGACCGAGCACTCCTCAATGCCACAGTGCAAGCCAGTGAATTATAAAGAGGGGGGAAAAGCCATTAAAGAATAGGTAAATGATGCTAGACGTGTTTGAAATTCAAACTTACAGTTAAGATGGCTTCTATGGCTGCACGTAGAGAAACAGATACTCATTGAACGATGCGACAGCACCAGAGGACACGTGTTTCGCCGTGTTTGCGGCTCGTCGGCCCTGGGTAGCTGCGCATCGTTCGGGATTGGCAAACCAGGGGTCACTCAGCGAGCGATATACACCTGGGAGGGTGACCGAGCACTCCTCAATGCCACAGTGCAAGCCAGTGAATTATAAAGAGGGGGGAAAAGCCATTAAAGAATAGGTAAATGATGCTAGACGTGTTTCAAATTCAAACTTACAGTTAAGATGGCTTCTATGGCTGCACGTAGAGAAACAGATACTCATTGAACGATGCGACAGCACCAGAGGACACGTGTTTCGCCGTGTTTGCGGCTCGTCGGCCCTGGGTAGCTGCGCATCGTTCGGGATTGGCAAACCAGGGGTCACTCAGCGAGCGATATACACCTGGGAGGGTGACCGAGCACTCCTCAATGCCACAGTGCAAGCCAGTGAATTATAAAGAGGGGGGGAAAGCCATTAAAGAATAGGTAAATGATGCTAGACGTGATTGAAATTCAAACTTACAGTTAAGATGGCTTCTATGGCTGCACGTAGAGAAACAGATACTCATTGAACGATGCGACAGCACCAGAGGACACGTGTTTCGCCGTGTTTGCGGCTCGTCGGCCCTGGGTAGCTGCGCATCGTTCGGGATTGGCAAACCAGGGGTCACACAGCGAGCGATATACACCTGGGAGGGTGACCGAGCACTCCTCAATGCCACAGTGCAAGCCAGTGAATTATAAAGAGGGGGGAAAGCCATTAAAGAATAGGTAAATGATGCTAGACGTGTTTGAAATTCAAACTTACAGTTAAGATGGCTTCTATGGCTGCACGTAGAGAAACAGATACTCATTGAACGATGCGACAGCACCAGAGGACACGTGTTTCGCCGTGTTTGCGGCTCGTCGGCCCTGGGTAGCTGCGCATCGTTCGGGATTGGCAAACCAGGGGTCACTCAGCGAGCGATATACACCTGGGAGGGTGACCGAGCACTCCTCAATGCCACAGTGCAAGCCAGTGAATTATAAAGAGGGGGGAAAAGCCATTAAAGAATAGGTAAATGATGCTAGACGTGTTTGAAATTCAAACTTACAGTTAAGATGGCTTCTATGGCTGCACGTAGAGAAACAGATACTCATTGAACGATGCGACAGCACCAGAGGACACGTGTTTCGCCGTGTTTGCGGCTCGTCGGCCCTGGGTAGCTGCGCATCGTTCGGGATTGGCAAACCAGGGGTGACTCAGCGAGCGATATACACCTGGGAGGGTGACCGAGCACTCCTCAATGCCAGGGCCAACGAGCCGCAAACACGGCGAAACACGTGTCCTCTGGTGCTGTCGCATCGTTCAATGAGTATCTGTTTCTCTACGTGCAGCCATAGAAGCCATCTTAACTGTAAGTTTGAATTTCAAACACGTCTAGCATCATTTACCTATTCTTTAATGGCTTTCCCCCCCTCTTTATAATTCACTGGCTTGCACTGTGGCATTGAGGAGTGCTCGGTCACCCTCCCAGGTGTATATCGCTCGCTGAGTGACCCCTGGTTTGCCAATCCCGAACGATGCGCAGCTACCCAGGGCCGACGAGCCGCAAACACGGCGAAACACGTGTCCTCTGGTGCTGTCGCATCGTTCAATGAGTATCTATATATATATATATGTGTATATATATATGTTTACAATTCAAGCGTGCCACAATCCCAGCTGTGGACGGCCGTTTCGAGCTTTTTGGCTCTCATCGGCACAGCGTAGGGATGTGACACGCTCTTGGGTCGGCACAGACACTGTGTCTTTGCAAGACATCAATGTTCCAGGGTGTTAGCAACACCTCTGGAGGCCGCGCTACTTTCTGTGTATATATATATATATATATATATATATATTACAGATACAGTGAACGTTGAGATAAAGGGTGTCTTGAAGCTTTTCTACATGTGTAGCATGACGTCACAGTTGGGGTTCGCACCACTTGCGGTCGTTAGGGTCAAGCTCGGTAATGTTGTTGTGTCAAGTCCAGGCGAGAGATCATCGCCCTTGGGGTTGGAGGGTGTCAGGAGTCCGGCTGAAAAGAAAATAAAGCAGTACCTTATCTAAGCAGTCAGAGTTCTTATTGTTGACAATATACCAGGGTCTTCGTTAATGACGGACTGGAATTTGTACATAAGGTAAGATTCCCGTTGTTCTCGTGATCGATCGGAAGCAAAGTTTGATTGAAGAAGAAAAAATTGAAACTTCGTTAATTGAATGGCCCGGTTGGCTGAAATGGCGCGAAACTGGAAGATTTGGTTTTTTTGTCGCGTCTGATCGGTGGTTATTGAACCCAATTCGAAAAGACATTTTCGTCTGGCCTACGTACTGTGCTTGGCAAGCGTTACACTGAATTAAGTAGACAACGTTAGAGGAGTTGCAATCTAGATCTGCGTTGATTTTGACGGAAAAGTTAGAGTGTGTGCTCTTAACGGATTGAGCCGTTTGCATTAGTTTGCAAATCTGACATCTACGACCGTTGCATGAATGGCAGCCAGTTGGTGAATTCTCTGGTTCTGTTACTTTAGAGCGAACTAAGCTATCTTGTAAGTTGCGTGCACGTCTGTAGGTGACACGTGGTGGGTCGGGGAAAATTTGGTCGGGAGTAGGATGCTATGATGGCGATTCAGTATATGGTTAATATTTGGGATGTTACCAGGGAATGTTACAGTTAAGTTTACGGTATCATTTTTTAGTTGTTTTTTGTTCGTGGAATAAGCTTTGGCGATCGACTTTCCGAGCCTTGTTCAAGGCGTCTTGGACTAGGTTGGCCGGAAATTGACGGTCTACAAATGTTTGTTTTAGTGGGTTAAGATTCCTTCCCAGGTCATCATCGTTTGAGCAAATTTTCCTGTATCGCAGAGCCTAGCTGTAGGGGATAGCCAATTTTGTGTGTCGTGGGTGGCAACTGTTGAATGACAAATACTGCTGGGAATCCGTGGGCTTACGATAAAAATCAGTAGTTAGAACACCTATATATATATATATATGTTTGTAACTCAAACGTCGCCATGCCAGTACTGGACAGCTGTTTCGGCCTTGTTGGGCCTCAGTGAATTATAATGAGGGAAAAAAGCTCTTAAAGAAACAAGTAAATGACACTAGACGTGTTTGAAATTCAAAATTACATATTACGATGGCTTGTATGGCTGCACGCAGAGAAACAGATACTCATGGAACGATGCGACTGCACCAGAGGACACGTGTTTCGCCCTCATTATAATTCACTGGCTTGCACTGTGGCATTGAGGAGTGCTCAGTCACCCTCCCAGGTGTATATCGCTCGCTGAGTGACCCCTGGTTTGCCAATCCCGAACGATGTGCAGCAACCCAGGGCCGACGAGCCGCAAACACGGCGAAACACGTGTCCTCTGGTGCTGTCGCATCGTTCCATGAGTATCTGTTTTTCTACGTGCAGCCATAGAAGCCATCTTAATCTGTAAGTTTGAATTTCAAACACATCTAGCGTCATTTTTCTTATTTTTTAATGGCTTTTTTCCTTTCTTTATAATTCACTGGCTTGCACTGTGGCATTGAGGAGTGCTCAGTCACCCTCCCAGGTGTATATCGCTCGCTGAGTGACCCCTGGTTTGCCAATCCCGAACGATGTGCAGCTACCCAGGGCCGACGAGCCGCAAACACGGCGAAACACGTGTCCTCTGGTGCTGTCGCATCGTTCCATGAGTATCTGTTTTTCTACGTGCAGCCATAGAAGCCATCTTAATCTGTAAGTTTGAATTTCAAACACATCTAGCGTCATTTTTCTTATTTTTTATGGCTTTTTTCCTCTCTTTATATATATATATATATATATATATATGTGATGAACACTGGAACATCCGTCCCGAGCAATATCAGTTTAATGAATAATCCTGCCCATGCACGGGCGTGGGTTCGGTCTCTTCGTCGTTACGTCACACTCCCCCCCCCCTCCAAGAGTGAAGCGGATGGGTGGATGGTAGGGACGCAGCTTGCTGATGTGTACAATATCGGTCTGCCTTCCGAGCGGAAGAACTGAACGGTAAATTTCGTAGTTTACCGGTGACACCCTTTTGAGCACTGTGTATGGCCCTTCTATAGTTGGAGCTAATTTTCCTCGGTTAGGGTGCCATGGGGTCTCATAGAGGACGTCGTCTCCGATGGAAAATTGACCTGGCATGAATTTCTTGTCGTAAATCAACTTGTTTTTTTGGTGGTAAGCGAGGGAGTTCTGCACCGCTTGTTTCCGAGCTTCTTCGAGTGGCGGGACCTGCTCTGGTAGGTGTGTGGGGTAGGATAGGACCCCATGCATTAAATACGAAGGAGGGAACCGGGTGACTTCATGGGGCGTTCTGTTGTACTCGGCGACTACATCGATAAGTAGGTGAGGCCAGGGTGCCCTTGGGTTTTCCTGTATTTTGTAGCGTAAGCGAGTGAAAATAGTCTGATTCGTTCACTCGTTTAGGCCGTTGCATTGTGGGTGGCTGCTTGATGTGAATAGCTGGTGAACGTTGTGGTTCTTCAAAAAGCGTTTTAAGGTGTTGGATGTAAAACCCGTGCCACGGTCGGAGGGAAAGCGACGAGGTGTTCCGGCTGCGAAGACTTCTCGGAGGCAGGAGATGTACGCTTCGGCGGTTTCACTCTTGTGCGCAAAGGCCCAGGCGTAACGCGTGGCATGGTCGACTATCAAGTGAATAAATTTCTTAATAGACCCGTAGCCAGCGAGTCCACCGATGGTGTCCATCACGAGGAGGTCGAACGGTTTCTCTGCTGGCGGCAACGACTCCAGCAACCCAAATTTCTTCTGCTTGCTCTTTTTGCACGGTTGACAGGTATCACAATGGCGGATGAAACTCGAAACATCGGTGATGATTTCAGGCCAGTAGTAGTACGGGGAGATTAGACTGATCGTTTTCTTCACTCCGACGTGTCCAAACTCTTCGTGAGCTTCGCGAAGGATTTCCTGTCTGAGCGGAGTGGCTACGTATATCTTGGGGACTCCGCGTTTGCTAACAATGGGAATGCCATTTTGCAGCGTATAGGTTCCAGGACGGAGGTCACACGGGTTGTTCTGTAAGTCAGCAATAGAGAGGAGGTTGACCAATGGTGATCGAGACAAAGCATCAGCCTCGATATTGTCCAGTCCTCGCTGGTGCTTAAATGTGACGTCATACATAGATAGCTTGAGGGACCAGCGAAAAAGGCGGCCGGTGGGGCGCTTGATTGTCTTTAACCACTGTAACGCCGCGTGGTCAGTCACAACCGTGAAAGCGCTGCCGTGGAGATAGCAGTGCCATTTGTCCACAGCCTCAATGATGGCCAGACATTCCAGTTCGGTTACGCTGTAATTTTTCTCGTGTTTTAGGAGCTTGCGGGAATGGTATGCCACGGGATGTTCGTTGCCGTCATCGCCGGTTTGTTTGAGGACGGCACCAGTCCCACTGAGAGAAGCGTCAGAGAAGAGAGTACACGGTCTTGAAGGGTCAAATATTCGAAGAATTGGAGCCTTTGTGAGGCGATCCCTCAGAGTCTGAAAAGCAGCATGACATGCCTCGGACCATTGCCATGACGCGTCCTTTTTCAACAATTCTGTTAAAGGAAGGCATATGTCGCTGAAGTGGTCGATGTATTGCTTGTAAACGTTTACTGTACCCAAAAAGCGTTGTAGATCCTTGACACAGTCAGGACGTGGAAATTTTTGAATTGCTTCGATGTTCGCTTTTTTCGGTCTCGTGGTGCCATTGCAAATTGTGTGGCCCAGGTAGTCGATGCTGGCGCGTGCAAACTGACATTTTTTGAGTTTCGGTTTGACATTTTCAGTTTGAAGTGCTCCGAGCAGGCCATCAAGGTACGTCAGGTGCGCTTCGAAAGTAGGTGCGTGCACGACTATGTCATTGAAATAATTGACGACATTCCGAAGGTTGTGCTTCGCAATAATGGCCTTGACAGCTCGCTGGAATGTAGCAGGGGCGTTCTTAAGGCCAAAAGGCATGACAAGCCATTCGTAGTGCCCGGTAGGAGTGACCCGGTCTTAGAAATGTCATGTGGGTTCATGGGCACATGCCGATACCCCGATGTGATGTCAAGTGCACTGAAGTAGCGTGATGGGCCTAGGGAGTCTAGTACGTCGTCAATACGCGGTATGGGTTGATGATCGGCTACAGTTAAAGCGTTTAGCCTCCTGCAGTCAATGCACATCTGTGTCCTGCCTTCGCCCTTTTTCTCTGCCAGTATTAGGGGGGTGCGTATGGGGACAGAGACGGACGAATGAACCCTTGACCAAGGAGGGATTCCACTTGCTTGTCGATTTCGGCTCTGTCCGCCTGGGACGCCCTATACGTTGTTCAACAGTGTGATTGAATGTTGCTCCGTCGTGATGGATCCAATATCAGGCTGGGATGTTGAGAAAATTGAACTATATTTCGCCAGTAATTTATCCAGTGCCCGTTGTTGTGTTGGCGTCAGTGAATCACGGTCTGGATAATTCTGGCCGTGTACACCCGGTGGCGGTGGTGGCGGCATCGGTTGGGAAGGGATAGTGCGGGATAGCGTTGTGAGCTGCAGGGTTGAGAGATCAAGGGCAAGGTTGTAATCGGAGGCATAATCAAGGCCAAGCAGAAGTTCTGCCTTCATTCCTCGCAGAACATGAACTTCCACCTTCTTCGTTGTTTCTTCAATTTTCAGGTTAATGGAGACGCGACCCAAGGTTTGCGTTGATGAGGTAACTTGTCGAATTGTGATGACTGAATTATTGATGAGTTGTAGCTGGAGCCTCCTGTAGATGTCTTCACTGATACATGAAATTGTGGATCCTGTATCTAGAAAGGCAGTAACAGGAGTCCCATTGATGAAAGCTTTGAAATGGATTATTGAAGCCTTGGGTCACACTGCCCGTTTCTCTGCTCATCCGTGAGGGCGGAGGTAGATACTCGATTAGGGCACGTGCTATGCCAGTGGTACTGCTGCGGCAGACCGAGTGAGGAACAGTGTCTACACTCAGTCCTCGGAAGGTCGTCCTGCTGACGGGTTTGCATGTACTTCCCATCGTCCGTTCTTCGTGGTTGCTCATATTTGAAGGCGGTTCTTTGCCTTTGTCTGCTCATAGCGATCTCCACTCTCTGAACTGAGGCGAGCCATTCGGTGGGAGATTCAATCCGAAGTCCGGCAAGCGCCAGTTCCAACTCCGGGAGAAGACCATCGGTCAGACCGGACACAACGTGACGGGCCCTGAGCTCAGCCGACTCGCCTAGTCTTCGTTTCTCCTCATAGTATGAGCTGACCGACTGGTCCTTCCTCTGTCGGCAGTGAATAAAGGAGCGAAATGGGTCTGCAACTGGGCTTTCGAAGCGGACACTCATACGTTCTATGACATCCTTCCAAGTCTTCACGATCTCGAATATTTCGGTCAGGTACCAGCGGAACGCTTCGCCTTCGATGTACTCGCTTAAGTTGTTGATCTTGTCCTGCTCTGTCCAGCCGTTTGTGTCTGCCTTGGACTCGAACAAGCGGAGCCATTTTCCCACGGGTGCGTCGTCCGAGCCGCCATGATATTTAGGAATGATGACAGGTTGGTGTTTGGGAGGCATGAGGGTCCACACCTTGGTAGTATCCTGTCGACTCGTGTGATGAACACGGGAACATCCGTCCCGAGCAATATCAGTTTAAAGGACGACGGAAGCGAAAATAAGCTGCAAAGCTGTTTGCCTCATATTGCGATGTGTACCAAAACAATCGGGAATTCGACTTTACGTATATTAGTTGAAATCCCGCCACAATCGCGATATAAAATTCGGCCGCGGAGCACACTGAGCCCCTGGTGAGCGTCGCCGCGCCGCCGTAGCAGACCACGGAAGTGACGCACGTTGTCTCCCCTGTTGGAGTTCCTGGCTTTCATTTCGCGGTTGTTTTGCGATCGGAGGTTGATTTTCGCGACAAGAAAAATTGTACATGCTTGTGAAGTCTTTCCTGGCTGTGCTACAACATGTTGCCGACTTCCTTTCAGCAAGGCGAGGACATAGTGTTCCTTGCACGAACGACACAGGGATAGACAGCACAAACATAGCGTCAAACATCGACTGACGTTTATTACAAACACAACACTAGCGAGGCTGGCCCCCCAAACCCATCCGAAGTGTGATCTCATTCTCTCTAGGTGAGAGTTTTGCTGCTTACATTGCTGGCTGTCTTACCTTGCGTTTGGCCGGGATATGTTTCAGAACAAACACGCTCTACCGGTCTGTGGTTGTTTCCGTGGCCGTATTGGCATTGGCGCTCGACTGGCAATCGAGAGATGCGAAGTTCAAATTCCGCCGATGTCTGACTTTTTTCATGACTGCCATGTTTCAATTGTTTCCGAAAGATAGGAATCTTATTCTCACCGCGAATCCGTCTATGCCTACTTGAAGCTACGAAGACGCATGTACGAACCCATCTCTCATAGGATATATCTCCTTCAGACTTCCACGAGATCTCCGAATCGAACATCTTCAGGCGTTATTCGGAATTCGCCGTGTTTACCCCGTTCACCATGCAGCCGCACATGGAGCTCGAGAGATATTTGACGTCACGCGCTCCTCAGATTTTCCCGCAATGCTTTGCAGCAGCGGGCGCGCTCCATGGGCGATCGTGTCGTGTGGGCGGCCCAGCGCGCTCGTAATCGTCAAAAATATGCCCATCCGTACAGCGTACTCGCAAAATACTAGTGGCACCATAATTCTACGTAATATTTACACCTTGTCCGGTCCCTTTTTTGCAATGGACAAATTTCGTTTCCGTTGTCCTTTAATGAATAATCCTGCCCATGCACGAGCGTGGGTTCGGTCTCTTCGTCGTTACGTCACACATATATATATATAATACAAAGGCTTAGGAGGGCGGTTGACCACAAGAATGAAATAAGCAGGAAAAATCAGAAGACGACAAAGAGCTTACAAGAAAACACAAATTGAAATTCATTAACACATATAGGAATGGGGGTCGACGTTTCGGCAGTCAGCGCTGCCTTCGACGGGACTGGAGTTTGGTGACAAGAACATGCTTTATATAGGGGAGAGGGTTATGTACAAGGGAAAGAGTGCAGCGCATGCGTTTTTTTTTCATGAGTATCATAGGTTGGGAAATGAAATGTGAAAGGTGAATGACAGGAACTGTGCAGCAGGATCTTGACCGGTGAGCCTGGAAAGAGACAAAAGAACGTATGCATTGTGGAAGGACTAAGAATGTAGGTGACGAATAGCTGAAAGGATTTCTGGGTCTTCGTTAATCTGACACTGGAATTCATCAATGAGATAAGATTCGCCCTGTTCCCTGCACCGCTGGGATGTTGATATTCGCGATTGAATATACGCGTATATCACTTTTCCTAGATGAAGGCCTGCCATTTCGTGAGGGAACACACCTTGCTTTTCGAGCCATCAGTCGAGACGATGCGAAACCATTATCTCCATCAGTTTCTTTCACCACACAGCTTGTCAGGCTCACAGTTCTCGACCTCGTTTCTACAGTCCAACATGCTCGTGCACATCGGCGGGTCGTTGTATCAGTTTTCGTCGACATCAAGCGCGCCTATGATACCGTCACGCACATTTGTGTGCTGCGCGCCTTCCGCTTTTTTGGAGGATCTAGTCGACTTTTCAGCCGGCTCCACGATTTCCTTACGAACTAGACTGTCGCTGTCCGCACATCCCACGGCCAAAGCCCTAATCATCCTGTTCATCAATGCGTACATCAAGGAAGCATTCTGAGTCCTACACTCTTTAATATGGTAATGGCGGGCCTAAAATCGATAATTCCTCATAAAGTCGCATTCTCTGTGTATGCCGACGACGTTGCCCTTTGGACAGTAGGCAAGTCACGACCAGCCATTCAGCGCCGATTGCAGATAGCCTTAAATAATGTCCATTTGTACCACACGCGACTTAGGATGGACCTTCCGCCCGAAAGCTGCGTCGAGCCCCCTTTCACCCACAAGCAGGGAAGGATAACGGACGTATTTACGTTGGTTACATCCCATTTCGCCTAATCCGGATTATCGGATTAAAGAGGCGGGAGGGGTGCCTGGCGTTAGGCGAAATAGGACTTCTGTGCAATCTCATTAGGCGAAACACGACTGTCAACAAGTGGGCGTTACTTACATGCCCCGCCCCGATAGTGACGTATGCAAGAAATGATGCGCTGGACCGATGACAACCTTACGTCGTCCGAAACAAGGACCCTTTACATTTGCAAATGAAGGTGTGTTCGATACCACTAATAATAAAATGAATCCATTATTATCGAGTACAACGTTTTCGTTCATTCATGAATTGATGGATGGATGAATATTTAACGTAAAAAAGGAATAAGTTTCCATACGGACTGGACACGGAAATGGACCTGCTACCACTTTGCAAAATCACTAGCAAGGACACAGGTTTTTTGTGCGGTTCAGGGGATTGGACTTGGAACGAAAAAAAAAGAGAAAGAGTCACATTTTGAGATTTTTGCCCGCTTAAAAAGAAGAGAGGAAAAGAAAAAAAAAGAGAGAAAGAAAGCTCCACTCGTGAAAAGAGCGGAGGGAACACGAAGACATGGCGAAGGGTATGCCGTGACCAACCAGATGGTCGTGACGTGGTCCCTGTGCATGTTACCTGTGACAGACCTCCTTGGCTTACAAACAGATACGAAATATAACAGGTAAAGTGACTTTTGGCAGCACGCTTGAATAGAACTAGCAAAGGGATAATGTTATGTGGAGACGCGTAATTAACTTTGGCTTCCCGACAAAGAATAACAAATTTCTCGCATTTACTTTTCAGGAAGCGCTAAAAATGCATTTAACGCCATCCTATGCTTGAATAAAACCAACGAGGTTGTAAAGTTACGTGATGGTGCGAAAGTGACTTTTGGCAGCACGCCAGTTGATCGCCTTTTTTCATCACGTGACACGGATCAGTAGGCGAAGTGGGACTGTCTGCAGCATACATTAGGCCAAATGAGACCCCCTTGAGTTTGAACTGGGTGAACCTCCTAATAAGGGATTGCTAGATAATCCGCTAAAAAGCATTAGGTGAAATGGGAATAGGCAAAGTGGGAAGACACGTTTCCGTTTCCATCTCCGTTAAAGGAGCTAGGAAAGGACTTTAATCACTAGCATTTTTTTGAACCAAGTGGTTAATAAGCATATTAAAATGCACCATGCGAAGTAATACTATCAACAGGTGCATCAATATCGCAGAATTCGATTTTGAAAATCGCGACCGTGCGCAACGGTGGCAATACCCGGAACGAGCCGTCGAGCCGCTTGCGTCATTTTGACGTCAGGAAGGTGGAGCCCCTGATTGGTTTCGAAGAACGTCGTCTGCTATTTTTCTACTCGGAACCCCGCTGCAACGGTGGAAGAAGTTTCTTTTGCTTTTTCTTTGGTTTATCAGATACAGTAAACGAAGTCTGGTCTACAGACACTGTTCAAGGTTAGACCGTGAGATTGTAGAGGCCTCCTCATTGAACTCCCCGAGCGAAGTCAACCAAAAATCGGTCAACCTCTCCCCGCTTGACCTTGCTTCCCCTAAAGCGACCTTCCGGAGTAGGTGGATTATGAAAATAAACTTCAGGTGCCAGTTGAACGCTGTTCTGTCCGTGTCTGTGTTTTGTATGCTGTTCGTTATCGTGGTGACTGTTTCTTGTTGTGTTGTTGGTGGCAACACGTATAAACACAGTGCGGCACTAAGCGCTGCTTCACTTCACGCCTCGAAATGATCGCTGCATGGCTATGACCACTAATTCCGTCCGCTATGTCATTATATCAATATACGCTATATCACTAATTCGCTATGATCACTAGTGCCCGTCACTTTGACTAGCAACTTTGTTAGCCATTCAGTTAATTCCTTATTCGGCTGGAGGAGTGTTCTTGCCCATACGTTGTCAGATACAATCCAGTGAAATCTATCGCAGTATGCCGTCGCCAGCACATTGTGGCATCAGGAGTTGAACATTCATTGCCTGAGTTACACACCAATATAGCCAAGCAGTGTCATAAGACCACCACAATTTATGGTCAACTTACCAACCATCGAGCTATACGAGAATTGGCCGATGCAGACTACAAATGTGGACGACGCAGACACGCAAGTTTGAGTTCATCCGTGCTCGGCGCCATTTGTTTTGTCACCATATAGTGCATCAGTTTTATCCACCATATAGTGACCGACAACGCCGGTTAAGTTTGCGTCCGACGACATATCAGCGTGCACTGAAACAACACGTGACTAGCGTAAATTTTAGCTGACTATAAAATGCACATGTTGCGCGCGGAAAACTGCCAACGGCAAACTGTGACTAACCCACCCATAATAATATTGCAAGCACACAACTAACCAACCAACATGCCGCCCTGCTAAGCCAAATGGCTTCTAAATGTGTCTTTCGTTCGCTAAGGCGACTTGAACACATATAGAAAACTCCTGAATTTGAGTGGTTAAATAGTGATGTTATGTTCTTAATCGCGGCATGACCTCTTACGAAGCAGCATTTCCCCTTTTCCTCGTTTCCAGAACATGAATATCGAGGTCCTCCCTTATTCGTCCCTTGACAGAGAGAAAGCAGGGTGAAAGAAAACGGAAAGAAAGAAAAGAAAACCAGTCAGCACTGACCCGGATAGAAGCGCGGTCGCCGCTTTCAACTTTTATTACGTCACCAATGACGTTTTTTTCTTTCTCCTCCTCGTTTGACCCGGAGGAGCGAGTCGAGTGGGAACACGCGCGGCGATGTTCAAGTGTCTTTTTTTCTACGAAAAACATCGCGCACATAGAAAATTTTCGTGTTAATCGTCAAGTTAAGTTACCTGCTTCCACAACGCGTTCGGAACGGAAAATTTTTGAGATGGCTTTCAGAGCTCCTTTAAGGCTATATTTTCGTTTCCCTTATCCGTTTCTGATACCAGCTTTTAATTTCGTTTCCGTTGCGTTTCGTTACTGTTTCCGGTAATGGAACGGCTGTTACAGAGCTGCGGGAGGACACCCCGTCCGGCTCTGTCAGCACCCTGTTTTGCACAAGTGCTGCTTCGGTGTCACGCATACACACTACACAAGTAATTTTACGTCGTTGGGACGCGCACTTCTTTCAGAATTTTTAAAGAAGTGTAGGAACATGTCTTAAGTTAGTCTTCTGTCTTAAGTCACTCTGAGTCCAGCAACCCAAGATGGGCGTAACCTTCATCCAATGTCGCATTCATCGGCGGACGCTCTCAGAAGTAAACAATACTGCCATAGCCACGGTGAAATGAAGAAAGTAATTTTTTTTTTAAATCATACGCTGTCATCCCCGTGCTATGGTGGAGTACAGTGCGTGGAGTCTATGCTGTGTAAGTCTCATGTCTTGATGTCATGTAGGTAGGTTATGTCACGAGTAGGTGAGCGAGTGATGCACAAGAGCCGTCGCGAGGCGAGTTTGTGCCCAGGGCAGGGCAAATGTGAAGAGCCCCCCTCCCTTTCTCGTCCGTTGACGTCAGAAACCCTGTAAACAAAGCAAAGAAAGCGCTTATGTGCACTGCCCAGATCGTAAATTCAAATTCTCTTCATTTCCACTTTATACTGTCCAACCAACCTGCCGGGGCCTGCACTTCGGTGCCCTCTCTGGCGAGGGCGTCCGCGGTGGCTGCCCCTCTCGCACCACAGGCTCTGGATGTACCCCCGATATCCAATATTCCGGTTTGTTTCCGTGCTGTCGTGTAGCATTTAGAGCATTACAGGGAATGGAGTCATCAAAATACAAAAATAAAATGAAAAGTCACTGAGATGTCATCGCACAGCAGTAATAGCCATTACCCGAATTCAATACCGGACGATAATTTTCATTTCCGTTTCTGTTTCCGGTAATGGAGGACAGTGGTATGTGTTTCCGTTTCCGTTATCTTTACCGTCTCCAATTTCGGTAATATACTGTTTCTGTTTCCGTTACCATTAGCGTTAGCCTTCCCTGCCCGCAAATCTATGAGAAATTTCCTTCTTTGGGCGGCTGTGCTTTACAGCTTTCCGATCTTGCACAGGATTTCCACAACCTCATTAAAGACCCTTCGAACACTGTCTGCCCTGTTCGTAGCTGCCGCGGAGTCCCAAGAATGGCTGAAACACGACAAGTCCCAGCTGCAGCTGGTAAACTCCCGGTGGAGGTTCTCCGTGAGCGTGAAACGGCTCGACACTTCCTATGTTCGCGTGCGCATATTCCCCGTCACCCACTCCTCAGGAAAATTCGATACCGTCCTGAAAGTGATTTCCATCGTGTAGCGCAGGCAACATGCCAGGCTCTCACTGGCTTAATGGATAAGAACGTCACACCGGAGGACGCCCCGTGGTCTCTGCCTGCGCCACCCACCTTCGTACGTCTTCCGGATCTCCAGGAACGAAGAGATTAGGCTCCCCCTCAAGTCCTTCTAGCCCATTTTTATGCTCTGGTAGACGCGAATTTATCTACCTCTGCCGCAGCATACGCCGATGGCGCATCTCGAAATAGCAAGTCCGCTTCGCATTCGTCATCCCGTCCGAAGGCGTAGTGGAAGGACGTCGCCTTTCGCGTCAAACTCCATCCACAGCTGCGGATCTCTGTGCCATACTTTTCTTTCAACAACACATCGTAGCTTTTACCCCGTGGCAATGGGTCGTGTTCACTGACACTACATTTGCGTTCAAGCAATTGAAAATTCTGGCATCCGAGGCTCATCCGCACCGTTGGTGATGGGTGTGTTATTGGCTTACAACCTTGTCTACGCAGCAGGGCACAGGTTGATTATCCAATGGGTTCCAGCCCATTGCGGTGCCGAAGGGAATGGACAGGCCGACAACGCCGCAGAAGCTCTCTCTCGTCCCCGAGACGGACGGATGTTGAGAGGAGATCGTCGTTGCGTACTTCGACACCTCGTGACTCCTGAGGCTTGAAAGATGAAAGTCACTGAAAAGGTTAGCCAGCTGTAGGGATCGAACCCACATCTTCTGGGTTACCGGTCCAGGGCTCTACCAATTGAGCTAAGCTAACACGCCTCTCCAGCGACTTCCAAGGGCGCGTCATCTGAAGGGACAAACCAACCACTCTCTCACTCATCCCCCTTTCACTCTTACATTTTTCCCACTCATACACGCATTCATACAACGGGATGGACGCAAGCGGCATCTGTTGAACATGAGACAATTGATGTTCTAAGGCTGGAACAACATAGAAGGGACAGATACAAACAAAGCCTCACATTGGGGGTTAAGGAAAGACTAGTCTCCGAAGATGCGCAATGAACAAAATAATGAAGAAAATGATGTTCCTTCACGAATTTTTTGCGGACTATACGGGCAGTTCCGATCAAGGTATATCTAAACTGGCAGCGAAAACAAGCGAGAATACCAAATCATACCTATCGGCAAGGCTATCATCATAAGGCGCGAGTGATCCTCGGTGTCACTGGCCGCTTTGGCGTCGCTCATGATCTCAGTTGTCTCGCGAAGTAAAAGTAAATATATATATATATATATATATATATATACAGATCCTCGGTGTTTGTAGTAGAGGTACGATCATAAACAAAAAACTTTACAACATGGGCGTGGCGTGTGTGCGTACTTAATAGGTTATTCATAATTTCAATGTAGAAGAAACTATCTGTTGCCCCACTCGTGCACATATACAAAATTATCTAGCACCCGAGTACGTCTCCGTATCCTGCTCACCTGTGCATGTGTCCTAGTGGGCTTCTTTATTTGTGCATCTCTGTATCCGGGTACCGTGTGTCCGTGCATTGTAATATGAAGTTCGTACACTTTCGGGTTAAACAGGAAGCGACGTTCACATCTCGGAGCTGTAGAACAAGATAAAACGTGTCTACAGATGAATACAATGCAGCCTCTGTTGCTGGCCGCGTGAAAAAAAAAAGCTTCATGACGCGAGCTAACAGGAATCAGCTATGCACGAACGATGCCATGCTTTATTTTTCTTTTCTTTCTTTTTTCCCCTGTCCCCCACTCCTTCCTGCTGTCCTCTCTCCATCTGTCCACATCCCTACGCCGCTCATAGCCACATTTGCTTCGCGGCGCTAACATGGAATCAAAAAAACTTTCTTTTTCTATTTTTTTTTTCTTGCAATGGGCCCACTATGGCCACTCATGAACAAATGCAAACGTCTAATCACTACGTCATATAGCTCTCGGTGTAGCTGTGTGTGGTCATCACGATGCTCTTCTATTTGGAGTTGTCAAAATCTATGATAATTTTGTGTATTTCGAATTCATATGTGTCATTAAACCTGATATGATTTATTTTTCTCTGTCCTCGTCTGGTATTATTGCCCTTGGTGATTAGTATGGTTCGGTCACGAAAGGTAAAGGGAATACAACGCAAACGAAGTGTGCGAATGGAAACGTGCCATGACTAGTTATGCCCTGCTTATTATTCATACGGCTGACGTCAACTCTGACGTCATTTATTTACAGTCGTAGTAGTCGGCGCAACGGATGGATGGCGCTGACGGTCTCTATCA
The DNA here is from genome assembly GCF_037126465.1 of Ornithodoros turicata. NCBI lineage: Eukaryota > Metazoa > Arthropoda > Arachnida > Ixodida > Argasidae > Ornithodoros > Ornithodoros turicata. The sequence goes on along the minus strand of NC_088202.1, from coordinate 33,372,413 downwards.
TGGCCTCTACCATAGCTTGTATAATTAAAAAGTTAATTAATAAAAGTTAATTAGGACATTGCCTTAGGAGTTTGCTGGTGCCCTCCTAAGGAATGCCCTTCAGCGTATGCCATATTGCAATTAGTTTCATCTCGAAAAAAGTATCGTTAGCCCGGCGCAGGGAAGTGACACGACCTTGGGTCGGCAGTAACAGTGCGTCTTGGCGAGACGTCAATGTTCCACAGTAACGGCGCCTCCTGTGGAGGCCGCAGTGCAAGCCAGCAAGTACATATACAACGGAAAATTAGCCGAAGCTCTGTGGCCGCACGTTGAGCATATGTTTACAATTTGATCGTGCACTCCCAGCCGACGACAGCTGTTTCGCTCTACTTAGAGCTCGTCAGCCCGGCGCAGGGAAGTGACATGATCTTGAGCTGGCTGAGTAGATAAGGTAAGCTGGGTAGTAAGCTGGGCTGGGTAGATAAGATAAGATTCGCGGTGTTCTCGGTGCCGACCGGTGCCGAGAACAGCGAATCTCACCTTATCAACAAATGCCAATCTATCATAAACGAGTACCCAGGCGTACTGTAAACCATAAGAAACTTATCTGCTTAGATTGTGTACTGCTGCTTGTTCCTCTTGTCTTTGCAGAACAACAGTTTACAGCCCTTGGATTCCATCCCACCTCCCGGACGATAACCTCTGCACCGGAGAAGACTCAACCACTTCCTTGTACTTGACCTACTGATGGCCGCCAGGTGGCGGGACCCACGATTGTGACGTCATTGTAGCATTGTATAAAACTGTCATTTGCCATTCTTCAGTCCTGACGAAGCGGACCTTCCGCCCTAACGGTGACTTCCCCCTTAACTTCTAGTAAATCAATAACTCCTCCTTTTCCTACTTCCTACATCTTCGTTGTCTGCCTCCGATTTTGTTAGTACCTATTTAATTTCGCGGTCGCCGGAACCCCTTTCTTCCAGCATATACGAGGGGTGTTCAAGTCAAACCGGGACTTTTCATTTTTCGCAAAAGTAAAATGAACTTACAGGCGAGAAGTTAGTTTTAGTTTTCAACGTAATCTCCAGCTGCTCTAATGCACTTGTCCCAGCGTTTCACGAGGGCTTGGATGCCAGCAGCGTAGAAATCCTTACCGGCGCGTAGCAGCCATGATCGGACCGCACTCTTGACCTCCTCGTCGCAGCTGAAGTGGCGGCCCCCAAGGAACGCCTTCAGTGGCCCGAAGAGATGGAAATCGCTGGGGGCGAGGTCTGGACTGTAAGGGGGATGTGGCAGCAACTCCCAGCCAACTTCCTGTAAGGTGCGTGTGGTGAGATGCGCGGTATGCGGGCGTGCATTGTCCTGTAGGAGGAGGACCCCTTTGGTGATGAGGCCCGGCCGCTTTTGCTTCAGCGCCTTATGCACATCCCTGAGAACCTGGCAGTAATATGCGCTATTGATGGTGGTACGACTGGGCAGAAAATCAACATGAACAACGCCAGCCTTGTCCCAGAAAACCGTGGCCATGACCTTACCCGCAGACGGGCTGCTTCGGAACTTCTTGGGAGCTGGCGATCCCGGATGATTCCACTGTTTTGATGCGCGTTTAGACTCAGGAGTGAAATGGTGCACCCACGTTTCATCGCACGTGGTGATCGGATCGAGGAACGGCTGTCCTTCAGTGTCGAAACGGTACCTTAGCTCTTGGGAGATTTCCAGTCTTCTCTGTCGGTCTAACGCGGAGAGCTGCCTCGGGACCCAACGGGCACTAACTTTCCGAAACTGGAGGTGTTCATGAATGATAGAATTGCAGGAAGAGAATCGGTCACTGAAATTTAGATGCATGATACACCAATCTTTAATAAATTCTAACTGGCAATCACATTTTGGGAGAAGCGAATCACGCAACTGTCATCAGAAATGTTTAACCAATATACAATGAGGATGATCACAATGCATAAGCACAGTGGATGATATGTAATCTTAATTATAATAAACAAATATTTCTTTTGCAAACTTAACCATTATAAGCAGCACACGTCACACATGAACACAGATCCAATTCAGAAAATGTATCTGAGGTTTCCTGAAGACATACTGAAAAACTATCACCCTATTCATAGTGTCATAGCATACGGGCACTACAAATGGAAAGGGCATACTTTAATTTTCGAGGTTTTTAGCTCATAATGAGGTAAAACGCAAACTCCACACCAAAGATCATTTTTCTTGTTTAAATTTTCTGTCAAAACTGTACACACTTTCTTAAACTTTTTAAAGGTATAGATGAAAAAGTTGTGCATATAGTCACACACCCTATACAAAATATTTGATTGTGCATTAAATGCTAAAAGTTATCGGATCACTTCCAGGAGAAGTGGAGACTACCGCACATCAGTCAGTGTTTAATTAAAATTTGAACGGGCGTTGCAATTTACGTACTGAGTTGTAGAAATTGTAATTTCACAATACGCAAGCTTTAGCTCGCTCACTTTGGTGCGCGAAAGTTTTAAGAACTCTTTCGCGATGAGAATTTTAATCGAAGAGATTGATATTTCCTATATACACTACAACGGTGGAGTTCCTATGACGTGGAGGTTAATAATTACGAATATTTGTCGAATAAAATTTACATAAAACTCGAAGAAAGGGTCACCCGCGTCGTCGAAGAAGTTTCGGCAACACGCTGGGCGACGTTTCCCCGACGCTAAGGACGTTCCTGAAACCGAACGCGATTCCGCGCCCGACGCGTTAATGCGGTACCGCACGCGAACGTGTTGCTTTTTCCGGAAACGAGTTCATCGACGCGAGTGACCCTTTCTTCGAGTTTTAAGTAAATTTCATTTGAAAAATTTATTGTGTGTTGTAAAAATTTTTTATGTACTTTCTATGTCAATGATCAAACGTCATTTCAACAAATCCGTAATGAATCGTGCGAAATAGACGGCTTGTATATGATAATTTGATCTCACTACATTCATGATTAATGCAATGCCCATTGCAATGATGACAATTACATCTGCTCTAGAGTACTTCAATTCTTCGTTAGCCAACCTCAAAAACTCCACCAACAATCCCAGTAGTCCTTTCGGTGTTGATGTGCAAATATTATTATAACTGTTGTAGATTCGGCATACGAATTCTTGCACCTTCAATTCTGTAATTTGGACCATATTGTAGCGCAACCGCCATCTAACGATGGTCACGCTCCTCGAAGACTTCTTCTCTCTCGAGCTTTCAGTTCTTTTCGGGCAGTGCCGAAGTGGCACAGCGCATTAAACACAGTTTTCCCCTTTCTGTCGCAGTCTAGTGTGGACTCGTTTTACTCCGGCTTCCACATCTCTGGTGTGACCATCTCCGAATGCGACGATGTCTAGGACGTATTGAAATGCAGTTGTGGGAAACCTAAGTGAAGTAATCCCAAAACGGTAGCGGAGAAGGCTGTTTATTGTGTGGCCGTCAGAGCCAGACTGATTAGTCTCATGGCGGCCAAAACCGTCGAAGAATTTCAAAGCTCGCGCCTTGCGATGTGCTGCTGGTGGCGCATCAACTTCGTCTTCTGCTGCGTGTCGCTACAGGGCCCCCCTGCTGGAAACGACGAAGAGCGGTCGGCCCAGGTGACGCGCTTGGTGGAGCTGGTGGGAGCAGCGTAGACAGGCGATGGGCCGGGGAGCGACGAGGCGATAAGGTTAGGATTCTCCAAAAAAGCTGGTTTCAGCCTATCGACGCTGACCGTATCCTGCCTGCCGTTGATGGCTATACGGAAGGTCTTGTGCGATCTCTGAAGTACAGGATAAGGGCCGGAGTAGGGGGGGGAAAGAGATTTCTTGATGGCGTCGGAACGGAGGAAAACGTGGGTGGCGGTGGATAACTCCTGCGGAATGTAGGGCTGAGCTGAAGAGTTTGCACGCGTGGGAACTGGGCGGAGGCTATCGAAGGCATGCCGCAAGCGATCGAGCAGCACGGAAGGCTGGAGTTCTCGTTCTTGTGGGGTGAGGAACTCAGCGGGAAGGCGCAAGGGGCAGCCGTAGACGAGCTGGGCGGAGCTGCAGCTGAGGTCCGGTTTGTAGGCGGCACGGATGCCCAGAAGCACCAGTGGCAAAATGGCTGTCCAGTGAGAGCGGTGATCATGGGCCATCAAGGCGGCTTTCAGATGACGGTGGAGCCTTTCGACCAGGCCATTCGATGCAGGATGATATGATGTTGTTCTGATGCGAGATGTGCCAAGCAGGTTCGTGAAAGCCATGAATAGCCTGCTTTCGAACTGCGGGCCCCTGTCAGTAGATATACGAGACGGCACTCCAAAGCGGGAAATCCAGGTGGAAAGGAAAGTGGAGGCAATGGTCTCAGCTGTGGTGTCCCTGATAGGTGTTGCCTCAGGCCATCGGGTATACCTATCGACGATGGTTAGCAGGTACCGGAAACCGTCGGATGGAGGCAGGGGGCCGACAATGTCCATATGAAGAGAGTCGAAACGGGCGTCTGGCAGGGCAAACTTGCTGAGCGGGGTGATGGTATGCCGCTGTATTTTGCATCGCTGGCATGGAAGGCAGGCTCGGACCCATAAACGGATGTCTGCGTTCATTGAAGGCCAGACATAACGTTCCGCTATGAGCTTCTGAGACGCTCTGGCGCCAGGATGAGAGAGGTCGTGAAGGGCGGCAAAAACTGCGCGGCGGAGCTCTGATGGGACGAACGGTCTGGAACGGCCGGTAGAAGTGTCGCAGCAGAGGCTTAAACCCGTGCCTGGCAGGGGAAAATCTTCAAACTGGAGAGAGGTTGAATGGTTGGTGCGGAGCAGAGGAAGTTCTTTGTCTGCATTCTGCGCGACAGCTAGAGCTTCGGGAGAAATGGATGTTGACGGAGCAGACAGGGGAGCGATGCGGCTGAGGGCATCTGCGGGGCCGTTCTTGCAGCCGGGCACATACTGTATATCTGTGCAGAACTCTGCCAGGAAAGACAGATGCCGAATCTCGCGGGGAGAATAACGGCTACTGGCCGACCGGAAAGCGTAGATGAGCGGTTTGTGATCCGTCAGGATAGTGAAGTTGCGGCCTTCCAGGAAGTGTCGAAAGTGCCGGACTGCAAGATAAGCGGCTAACAGCTCCCGTCCGAAAGTACTGTATTTCTGCTCAGTGGGCTTGAGAGCCTTGCTGAAGAAGGAGATTGGGTTCCAGACACCGCTGAGCTCCTGTTGCAGAGCTGCTCCAACCGCTTCGACAGACGCGTCTACCATAAGCGTAGTTGGAGCGCCATGTTTGGGATGGAAAAGCAGCGTCTGCGCAGAAAGGGCGGTCTTGATTTGGGAAAATGCAGCCTGCGCCTCTGCGTTCCAAGGAAGAGGGTTGGCGCGGGTCTCCCGCTGGCTGAGGAGCGATTCCAGGGGACGGAGGATGGTGGCACAATGCGGAATGAATCGCCGGTAGAAATTCACCAGGCCGAGAAACCTGCGCAGCTGCCGGATGGATTGGGGCTGGGGATAACTGTTAATGGCGGCGACCTTGTTGGCTAGAGGGGCGATTCCGGTGCGAGAGACCAGGTGGCCGAGGAATTCAGTTGACTCAACGCCAAACTCGCACTTCTGAATGTTTACGACAATGCCATGGGCGTCCAGGCGAGTGAAGAGTTGACGGAGATGGTCTGCGTGCTCCTCGGGGGTCGAGCTTGCGACAAGAATGTCGTCAATATAAGCAAAGACGAAAGGAAGGCCTCTTGTGACGGAATCGATAAATCGCTGAAACGTCTGCGCCGCGTTGCGTAATCCGAAAGGCATCCTTTGGAATTCGAAAAGGCCGAATGGGGTGGTAATCGCTGTCTTTTTGACGTCTTCGGGTGCGACGGGAATTTGATGATAGGCCTTCATTAAGTCGATTTTGCTGAACAGGGTAGCGCCGTGTAGGTTGACCGTAAAATCCTGCAACCGTGGTAGAGGGTAGCGGTCGGGAACTGTGGCGATGTTAAGTGCCCGATAATCGCCACATGGGCGCCAATCTCCGGTTTTCTTTGGCACCATGTGCAGTGGAGATGACCAATCACTCGAAGAGGGCCGTGCGACACCGATGGCGAGCATGTGCTCAAACTCGGTGCGTGCGATTTTGAGTTTTTCGGGCGCTAGCCGTCGTGGTCGTGCGAATACGGGTGGTCCAGTAGTGCAGATATGATGGACCACATCATGAGCGACAGGCCTTGACCAATTCGGCGGCTGAGTAAGGGAAGGGAACTCCCTCAGGATGGAGGCATAAGGCGACGTCATGGCAGGAAAGGTAGAAGTGGAGGCCACGACGGGAGACGACGGGGCGCTCTTGACAAAGACTGAAAGGTTTGTTGTCGAGTCGAGAAGTCTCTTGTGTAGAACGTTGACCGTGAGACCGAAGTGTTGCAAGAAATCTGCACCCAGAATCGCTTGACCGACGCCGGCAACTAAGAACAACCAAGAGAAGCTTCGGCGCAGCCCGAGATTGAGGCGGAGGATCTGCTGTCGGAAGACTGGAATGGTTGTGCTGTTGACTGCGGTGAGATGAAACAGGGCCGGGCGGCGCCTATCAGATGGGGAAGCAGGCAGCACACTGACCTCGGCACCGGTATCGACCAAGAAACGCATCTTGGTCATACGGTCAGTAACGTAGAACAGGCGACTGATGGGAGACGCCGGGAGACTGCTGGTCGCCGTCAGTGCTCCCCTGCCGGGTTTCCCGACCAGCCGCAAGGCCGAGTGCACTTCTCCGCACGAGCTCCGAAACGATGGTGGTACCAACACCAAGGAACTGAGGAATCTTCGGAGCGCGGAGAAGACGAGCGGCGGCGGGTGCGAGAGGTCCGTCCTCGGAAGCGGCGGCGGTGCGGGGAATGTTGGCGGCGGGTTGTACGATCAGCAGAAAGAGCGTCGATGCACTCGCGGAGGTGGGAAATGTCGGCTGACAAGGAATCAAGGCGCGCGTGCACGGGGTCGTGGCGAGAACGGTCAGCATCGCAGCGGGATTCCAAGGGGTCGGATGAGGGCTGGGAGAGTGACGCGACGCCTGGGCCGACCACTTCCATGATTTTGTCGGCTTGTTGAGCAAGATCGTGAATGGGAAGACTTGACGCTGCGGCCAGAATCATCTGGGCTTGCGGGGGAAGGCGTTGCAAAAACAGCTCCCGCAGCAAATGGGCGTCGAATGTCGGGGCACGATCGCCGAGCAAAGACTCCATGGACCGTAGCAGCTGGGACGGTCGGCGGTCACCGAGCTCCTCCGCGTTGAGCAATTGCTGTAGCCGCTTACGCTCAGTGAGAGTAGTACGATCTAGGATGGCAGTCTTCAGGTTGGTGAACGGATTCTCGTGCGGCGGGGCTTGGAGCACGTCGGCAACCTCAATAGCAATTTCTGGCGGTAGCGCTGCAACAATGTGCCGGTACTTGGTGAGCTCTGAGGAAATGCTGGAGAGCTGGAATTGCGTCTCAGCTTGGATGAACCATATGGTGGGGTTCTTGTGCCAGAAGGGAGGCAAACGGACAGCGACGTAGCTCATCGTGGTAGGGTGCTGGCCAGATGCGGTGCTGGCCCCTGCGTCACCAAGCATGTTGAGGCTGACGGCGGCAGTTCGTTGTCCGGGTCACCAGTGTGGGAAACCTAAGTGAAGTAATCCCAAAACGGTAGCGGAGAAGGCTGTTTATTGTGTGGCCGTCAGAGCCAGACTGATTAGTCTCATGGCGGCCAAAACCGTCGAAGAATTTCAAAGCTCGCGCCTTGCGATGTGCTGCTGGTGGCGCATCAACTTCGTCTTCTGCTGCGTGTCGCTACACAGTGATAATGGAATCCTTTCGCGGCTCTTCTTTTTCTAAGCAGTTTTTTATCACATCTTCCCATGACTTATGGTAGCGAATGTAAAATCTGTACATCTCTTCGCTGATGCTACCTTGTTTGTTCTGTTTTCAAGTGCGCGTCTGCACTTAATTAAAAGCATATCTGTGCTCATTTTATTGTTTAAAAATTTGTTAAGCTGACTGGTTTAGAAATGTTATTAGTATCCCACCCGTATCGCCATGAGAATTATGGAAACTGATTAAAAAGTACTTCATTTGTAGGAAAATAACGTGTGCTTTCAATGTCTCTGTGTACAGTGCTGGACAAAAGTTTACGGAACGCGCGAGCGGCGTATTTTCTCTGGGCAGAGACACCCTAGCGGCGAGCGGAAGCGGGCGAGTCCACCCGTTCAGAGGGATGGAAGAGTGCGCTTGTGGCGACCCACCGTGGTAGTAGTGGTAACTTTGCTTTTGAGTGTAACGAACGCCAAAATGGTTTCGTTTTCGGTCTACTGCACCGAGCGAGAGTGGCTATCGCGGGAAGGAAGTCTCCCCGCTATCGGAGAGATAACAGGGCGCTAAGATGAATTGAGGTGACAACGGGCTTGCAGTGCCTAGCTTTTTTCTTTTTTTATTAGACAAAAACACAAGAAAAGAGCGTATACCCTTGAACACACACACAAAAAAGAGGCAGGTGGAGACGATACTGTCTCAGTACTTTGTCGGCCCCCTTTCGCAGCAATAATTGGGGCCATACGCACAGGAAGGGAAGCGTATAGCCGACGGACAAGGTCCACGTCTTCACGTAGCAAGGACCACCCTGCTTCTATGAATTCCCAGAGTGCGTCCTTGCTCCTTGTAGGCGTCCGTCTCTTGCTCATCCTATTCTTCAGGCTGCCCCAGACGTTTTCGATGATGTTAAGTCCGGCCTCTGCGCAGGCCATGTCAGCTGCATTACGTTGAGGCGTAAAAAAAGAAAAAAGCTCGGCACTGCAGCCCGTTGTCACCTCAATTCATCTTAGCGCCGTGGTATCTCTCCGATAGCGGAGGGACTTCCACTCGCGCTCGGTGCAGCAGACCGAAAACGAAGCCATTTTGGCGTTCGTTACACTCAAAAGCAAAGTTACCACTACTATCACGGTGGGTCGCCACAAGCGCACTCTTTCATCCCTCTGAACGCGTGGACTCGCCCGCTTCCGCTCGCCGCTAGGGTGTCTCTGCCCAGAGGAAATACGCCGCTCGCGCGTTCCGTAAACTTTTGTCCAGCACTGTACAAAGTCGCATGAGAATCCTGCCCTTCCTATCTTGACGTGGGTGTGAGGGTAGTTTATGGCCTTCAACGACTCTGCGTACAAGACCGCACGAGAATCCTCCACTCCCTACGGGCGTAACCTTAAAGGAGCATGGAAAGGAAATTTGAATGGCTGAAAACCGTTTTTAATTTGTCAAGCGGTGTGTAAAAATCATTCTCGTAAAATATTTCGGCTGAACAATGTTTTGTTACAGCGCAATTCGATTTATAAAATCGCTTCCGTGGCGGGAGACTCGCGCGCTCCAGCCACAAGCCACTCCCGATTGACTGTGACGTCAAACGTTAAACGTGCTCTCATTCGCTACGGAAAATTCGTCTGCTTCGGACACGGCATGCTCCTTGTTGACAGCGGTTCATTATGTTCTGTTGGTTTGAGGTATAAGACAGAGGTGCAAACGAACAATAAAACATTACACTCATAATGGTAACGCGATCGTGTGTCTTATAGTCATTGTTTTTGTTTATTATACACGTCTCCAACTCACGAAAAAAGCAAGCGTCCCACATGAGGCGATACGCAGGGTGGCGGTTCGTGCTGTTCGCGAAGCGAAGCAACATGACGCGACTCACCTTGTATTCGTTCCTGGAAAACAAGACAAACAAAGTGCGTTCTTTCTCTGTGCAACTTATTGAACTACACTCTTAAAAATGAACTTCACCGCATAGCACGCTCCTGGCCAACGATCATCTCGAATGATATCGTTATCTGCCCTGATTTGTTGAAAACGGGAGGCGTACGCCTTTTTTGTGACACTTATGCTGTTCATAATTGACACAGAAAAGGCGTACGCCTCCCGTTTTCAACAAATCAGGGCAGATAACGATATATCATTTGAGAAGGTGGTTGGCTAAGAGCGTGCTATGCGGTGAAGTTCGTTTTTAAGAGTGTAGTTCAACAATCGCAACTTTCACTCGCACTGCACCTGCACGTCCCCATTCCCTTTTGGAGGAGTGCTGATCCACACGCGAGTTCCCGATTTCGTTGCACTGCGTGTCTTCACCGTGCAACCGAAAAGAATCGACTGGCGGCAGACTGATCAGACGACCAATGTTTCCGACGCCATGTTCTGTAAAAAAAAAGAAAAAAAGAAAGCTAGCCGTTTCTGATGCGCATGCGTCTCTCGGCAGAACAACGCGCGCGAAAGGAGCCCGCCGTCACCTTGACTATTGTTGGTGTCAGGTCGCAGCCGAGGTCACTTGCGGGCCTGGGAGTGGACGCAACGTACAACGTCACATCGTGACGGAGGTGCCCGTCATTTCTCACGTGTCTTCCACGGGAGTAGGAGAGAGCTCTCCGCACTCGTGAGAATCAATCGACTGCTGCGCGCGATATTTTTCTGCTACGCTCATATTTCTTGCGTGAAAACGTTATTTAGTGATTGGACATTCCATCACGATCAAAAACTAATTTTTTTTTCTCGGTCTTAGACTGCTCCTTTAACGAGAGTGTAGGGGGAAGTTTATGGCTGGCAGCTTCCCTCTCTCACTTTATTGTTCGAATCCACTAGTTGGTCCTGTTTGATAACTGAAAAAGACAAGTTTCTGTGATGTGATGTGATAAAGAAACAAATGGGGATGTTAGTTTCGACGATGTCAAACTGGCTACCACAGTACACTTACACAACCAGATGATATGATTAAAAAGCAGAAACAGAAACTTGTCTTCATTTCTCTGAACATCAAGACAAGTTTCTGTACTGATTCAGTGGCGTATTCGCACTGCTTGCTTAGAAAATGTTTGCCTGAATTAATTACTGATTTGTGTTTGTTTCAAATGATCACTCGATTGATGTTAATAAAAATAATCTATGAGTTGGGAAGGACTCAACTATCTATTATGTATTTCTGTGCTGCGTCTGTTGATTTCCTCTATAGAAAACTTTTACAATGATTTGCATTTCATATGTGTTGTTTGTTGGCGGCTTCAGCGTGTAGAACTTACTGTTACAAAGTTATCACAAAAAATTTGATATAATTAAATTTGTTTCTCATGCCTTTTTTTTTAGTATTGTTTCTACATTGAATAATTTGGACTTCCTCTATATGTTCAATAAAAAGTATCGCATCTGTACAAACTTAGCCGATTCGAAGAAAGACTCCCGTTTCAGGGAAAGAATGTGAAAAGATAGTGATCCCTGCCGGGGCTCAAGGATGAAAAAGCTGGAGATAACTCGCCATGGTTCGTTATTGTATCGTATGTATTTTCTGTGTGTTAGTGTGGATACCTCCATCAAACTAAGGTTTATAGTGTCTGTTAGAATGAAAATTACATTTCATAGTGTTGCCTAGCTTAGATTACGAGGATGGGTTTATGATGCTTCAAATGACACATTATTTTCCTCTATTGTTTATGTGTTGGAGAATGTGCCGCTTAGAGAAAGCGCATCGTTCTGATATTGCTGACCGTTCTCTATTAGTGCTGGCTATTGTTTGCGTTTCTCTGTTCTTCCGAATCCAGTTATTTTCTTGCATTTGCGCTAGTCAGTTTGAATTCATTAAATATGCAATGTTTCTCGTTTTCATTGAGTATTGTTTTCGTTTATGTTATCATACTATTTCTCGCTTACTTAGAAAATGCTTGTCTAAAACCGGTTTGCTTTGATATTGTTGTCTGTTTTAGTTTTTTTTTTTTTTTGCTTGCTAGTGGTGTTTTGATAGAATTCTTATTCTGTTCCTCAGAATTGAATAATGCTAGCATCTATTTGCGATAATTGATCAATAAAATATATTGCCACTGTACAAACTTCGCTGGTCTTAAGAATATCCCCCTTTGGAGGAAATAATGTGAACAGAGAGAGAGAGAGTGACCCCCCACTCCTTGGAGTGACAAAGGATGTGCGGTGTCTTCGCTTTGGCTCCATATAGAGAGAGAGATACAATGTCTTCCTGCTTTGAGGGAAAAGCGAAAGATAGCTGGCTTGGTTGTACCATGTCTATTTTCTGTGTGTTGGGTACCTCCATCACTGTAAGGTTTGCAGTGTCTGTTAGAATGAAAATTGTATAGTGTTTGATTAGATTAGATCACGAGTATGATTTTATAGTGTTTCAAATGATAAATTATTTTTCTCTGTTGTTTACATGTTGGAGAATGCGCTGCTTAGCGAAAGCGGTTCGCTCCGATATCATTCTCCGTTCTCTATTAGCATTGGCTATTGTTTGTGTTCCTCTGTTCTTCAGTCTTATGTATGTGCTAGTAACTGCATTAAATTTGTAATGTTTCTCGTTTTGATGGATTGCTTCGCAATTATTTTCCTGCATGTATCTGTTATTTGTGTGTTGGAGGATGAGTGGGTTTGGATCTCTATTAGTTGTAGCTGTTGATTGTGTTGTTTCTCATTATTTCCTTACGTGCGTGCTATTCACTAAATAAGAAAATGACCAATTACAAGTTGTGTCATGTTGGAACAAGACATCTGCAACTTAGCTTCCATGTTGTGCTCGAAATTCCTTACAGCACTTAATAGGAAACATGGTAATGAGGAAATTATTAGTGTCGCAATAATGGCGATCACGTCTCGCACTTTTTATAATAACACACTTTTGATTGTAGTCGTATTGATTAAGAATATCCTCTTTGATGAAATGTGCTATTTTATTTTAATTCTGATTCATAGAAAACTTGTGTGTATGATTACCATTAATAAAAATATTGTGTTTGATTCTTTCTCTGTGATACCTCTTCAATGCTATTGCATCGTACCTGTAATAAGTAAGTATATCCTTTATCTGTATTTTCTATTACATGTACTGTCCTCTGTTTCTTCTGTTTCAGGTCGTGAAGGTTTTTCAGTTGGGTTTTTCTCCTTCACCTGATTGGCATTATACCATTGGCACAATTCCCAGCACTATTGGCAATACAATTGGCATTACAAATGGCAATATAATTGGGTTTAATAAATATATTTCAACTTGTGTTTTTGTGTATGACTCCTCTTTGCATGTATATGCATGTTATAAGCACACGTGCAGCCCTCTGCGCCATGAAAAAAAGATTGTGAGTGAAGACGGCCCAGACGGAAAAATTGTGAGTTAAGCCGGCACAGGTGTGACGGTCGCATCACGTGGCGGGGTTGCCAGTGTGCATGTCCCTACTTGCATGTAAACCGCCCACGCACCACCGGAAAAAGGTTGTGAACGAAGTCGGTCCCGGTGGAGAAATCGCGAAAGAAGTCGGCCCATGCTGAAAAATGAGCGCCGATAAGCGTGCGCGCAGCCTGACGGTAAGCGTACTGACAGCTCTCCGCCCACACGCCACCCACTGGAGGGACTCGCACGGCTGTTGTAGGGGGGGGGGGGAATTGCGAGTAAAGTCGGCCCATGCGGATGTGTCGTGTTGGGATTAGGCATATTCAAGTTAGGTTCCCTATTGCACTCGAAATTATTTACATCTATCAGAACTTGTAACTGAAATTAAAACATCACTATTGAAATGATGGTGCTGACGTATATGAATATTAGACTTTTTGTAATAAAACTTCTAATTTTGATTGTAATCATATTGATTAAGAATATCCTCTTTGATTAAATGTGCTCTTCTATTTTAATTCCGATTCATTGAAAACTTGTGTGTATGATTATCATTAATAAAAAATATTATGTTTGATTCTTTCTGTGTGATACCTCTTCAATGCTATTGTATCATACCTGTAATAAGAATATTCTTTACTATGTGAATTGTATGTATTGTGTTTCTTCTGTTTTCAGGTTTTTCGCCTAGATTTTTCCCCTTCACAGATTAGCATTACACCATTTGCATTACTAAATATATATCCACTTGTACTTTTGTGTATGGCTGTCCTTTCCATATCTATACTTGCATGTAAACATTCGGCGCACAGCTGATGTAGCGGGAAAAAAATTGTGAGTGAAGTCGGCCCAGGTAGAAAAATCGTGAAAGAAGTCTGTCCAGGCTGAAAAATGCGAGAGGGTACGCGCACGCGTAGCCCTCCGCCCACCAGTAAGCGCACGAGTAGCCCTCCACCCACGCGTCGCCCACCGCGAGTGGGAAAAAATTCGGGAGTGAAGTCGGCCCAAGGGGTCAATAAACGCGCCTACCAGTGAACACCGGTCTCCCTCGAGATGTATCTATACTGCATGATTATCATTAATAAAAAATATTGTGTTTTATTCTTTCTGTTTCATACCTCTTCAATGCCAATGTATCGTACCTGTAGTAAGTAAGTACGAGGGGCATTCAAGTCAGACCGGAACTTTTCATTTTTCGCAAAAGTAAAATGAACTTACAGGCGGGAAATTAAGTTTATTTTTCAACGTAATCTCCAGCTGCACTAATGCATTCGTCCCAGCGTTTCCCGAGGGCTTGGATGCCAGCAGCCTAGAAATCCTTACCGGCGCGTAGCAGCCATGATCGGACCGCATTCTTGACCTCGTCGTCGCAGCTGAAGTGGCGGCCCCCAAGGAACGCCTTCAGTGGCCCGAAGAGATGGAAATCCCTGGGGGCGAGGTCTGGACTGTAAGGGGGATATGGCAGCAACAACCAGCCAAGTTCCTGTAAGGTGCGTGTCGTGAGATGCGCGGTATCCGGGCGTGCATTGTCCTGTAGGAGGAGGACTCTTTAGGTGATGAGGCCCGGCCGCTTTTGCTTCAGCACATGCTTCAGCTTATGCACATCCCTGACAACCTGACAGTAATATGCACTATTGATGGTGGTACCACTGGGCAGAAAATCAACATGAACAACGCCAGCCTTGTCCCAGAAAACCGTAGCTATGACCTTACCCGGAGACGGGGTGCTTCGGAAGTTCTTGGGAGCTGGCGAGCCTTTATGCTTCCACTGTTATGATGCGCGTTTAGACTCAGGAGTGAGATGGTGCACCCACGTTTCATCGTACGTGATGATCGGATCGAGGAACGGCTGTCCTTCAGTGTCGAAACGGTACCTTAGCTCTTGGGAGATTTCCAGTCTTCTCTGTCGGCCAAACGCGGAGAGCTGCCTCGGGACCCAACGGGCACTAACTTTCCGAAACTGGAGGTGTTCATGAATGACAGTGTCCAACGTTCACACAGAAAGGTCTGTCCTTCGAGCCAGTTTGAGACATGTTATCCGTCGATCCTTGAGGATCAGGCGCTCCACAAGTTGGATGTTCTCAGGAACACTGACACTGGGCTCTGAGCCGCCCCAGCCGGGATCGCCCTGCACTGATGTACGGCCATCTCGGAACCATTTGCACAACTCAAACGCTTTGCTGCGGCTAGTTGTATCGTGGCCATACTGAGCCTGAAGTCTTCTGTGAATTTCAGATGACTTTACGCCTTCATTCACGAGAAACTTCATGACAATTCGCAGTGCGCGCTCACCTCGTTGTCGGCCATCTTGTCCAGCACGTGTCTTCTGTTTTGTACAAACTTTGGACCACCACGTGGTGAACGCGTGGGCATGTCGCGTGCGAAAACGACGAAAAAGAAGTAGCGGGCGCCATTTGTACACTCAGGAAACAGAAAGTCCCGGTTTGACTTGAACACTCCTCGTATATTGTTTATTATGCGTATTGTATTTAATTGTGTTTCTTCTGTTTCAAGTTTTCTTTTTTTTGCTATGTTTTTCCCCTTCACAGATTGGCATTGCACCATTGACGTGAATAAATATATTTCCACTTGTGCTTTTCTGTATGGCTGTCCTTTGCATGTAAACCACGCACCGCACAGCTGTTGTAGCGTAAAAAAATTTGTGAGTGAAGTCGGCTCAGGGTGAAAATGTGCAACGATAAGCGCACGCGCAACCCTCCGCCCACGCGCCACCCCACGCGCACTGGAAAAAATTCTCGAAAAAAATCGGCCAAGACGCGGCGGTGGCGCAGCCCTGATGACAATATCGGCGTTCCTCATAAGTCCCATACTACTAACGCCTCTTATCCTTTTGCGAAAGGCTTCCGAACTAGATGCCCATTATTATTCACGGTTTAAAAATAACGAGCTTGGACATATCTACATATGCAACGCACGCTGACCAAGCCAAGCCGCGAAAGAACCGGTAGCCTCTGTGGCCACAGGGAGTTGTCGATTGATTTGTTTCTGCTGGGCACGATGTGCATAGTGAGTACTGTGGGATGGACTCTCGTATTTCACAATGCACATCTTGGTCTAAACACGATTTAATTAGCAATTAGAGCTAATTGGGACCCCCACGTTAATCAGCGCACTCCAGTGAGTCATTACACAAATTGGGGAGCATCTAACTCGTGTCCAGACCAAGCTGTGCGTTGTGGGCTACGAGAGTCCATAAAAAAAAAGAAAAATAGATAGAAATAGAGTGCAGAGAAACAATTTATTCGAAAATCAACGACGCTGTGGCGAAGAAACCGCTCCGGAACGTCCGAGTGACCAGCGCCCCCATGTTGGTAGTTGGCACCCGGCAGTTGCAGAGATCGATGACAGTTGGCCACTTAGTTGCAAGGCATCACACTAGATGGCGTCACCATCATAGCTCTATGCGAGAAAGACAGATAACAACACGATACTAGCGGCAGGTAAAAATGGCAACACTGTTCAACAAGTCTAGGCATACGAGAGAAAAGGCCTAACTGCTACTGCTAAACAGCACGGAGAAAACGAAGGCGACCGGTTAGGCCTAACCACAGCGTCACAACACTACGCAGCTAACACAAGGCGGGAACGGCTAAACGTGCGTCAACACGGAGAAAAGGCTTGGCCACCGCTAAACAAGTTTAAACACGTGCGTACGGGGCACGGCAAACATGCGAGAAAATGAGCGCGGTAAAACAACGCGCAAATATCGGCAAATCACTCACCTTTTCCCCCGTGGCGACGGTGCGACTGCTCCATCCGACAGCCAGGCAACTAAGCGGGCGCGGGGACTGGGGCGCAGCCGTCTGCTCTGCACGACAGCCAGCGAGCAAGTGACTGGGGCCCCGCGCCGCGGCAGCCAGAGGAGGCACAGTAAGCGGACAAGAGATAAACTGATGTTCTGAGGCTGGAACAACATAGAGGGGACAGATACAAACAAAGCCTCAAATTGCCTAAGAAATCAACGATGAAAGATGAAAGTCACTGAAAAAGTTAGCCAGCTGTAGGGATCGAACCCACATCTTCTGGATTGCCGGTCCAGGGCTCTACCACTTGAGCTAAGCTAACACGCCTCTCCAGCGACTTTCGGGGTGCGTCATCTGAAGGGACGACAAACCAGCCACTCACTCTCACTCACCCTCCTTTCACTCTTACATTTTTGCTCACTCATACACACATTCATACGACGGAACTTTCATCTTTCATCGTTCACAGTAAGCGGGTTTCGCCGCCGCGAAAATAGTGTCGCCGCTGGCATTTCCCGCCAAATTCCGGCTATTTACTTTCCATTGGCTCCGGTCCCCCACGTGACCTTTCTCGATCATGATTGGCTGAGGCTCATTTAGCCGGTGGATTCGCCCGCGTTCGTTTCTCCGAGGCGCCGACCCGTCTGACCGTTGTGTAGCTGGCGTCTATGTATGTGAGCAATAACGGTGCAGACGGTGAGCAGACGGTGATTTCGTTTCGTGGATTTCGAAGATGTTCGAGCCATGGACGAACGCCTGAATGAAAGGTAAGCAGACAAATGCATGATGCATGTCAGTGATCAGATGTTTAATACTGTTGCCTAACTGTGTGCATGGAGGTACGCCTTGTCCCGTATTACATCACTTTCTGCCGGTTATCAGTCATGATTTCGTTGATGATTCTTCGTGGCATTACTTGTTGCGTTTTGTTGCGCTATTTGAATGTGTCTGATGTTTAATACACTGGTGTGCATGAAAGGAAAACAGCGTGCATCGCGTACGCAGGGCTCCTCGAATTTTGTCATTAGTCGACATTAGGGGCGTAACGATAGAGCGTATTCAGCCAATTAACGTTGCCTGTACCATATCATTAACAGGTTCCTTTTTTTTTACATTCAGACACCGACTCTTCGTGGCCCTGCGATCCGCGAGCATGTGGCCCCTGTCACCAGAAAATTCGACAGTTGTGCTGGGATGAAGCGGATGGCTTCTGCGACTCATCACGTGCTATATATGTGTATAAGAATATCTACTTTCTCCAAATCGAATAGGTTCCCTTCAGAATTGTATAATAATATAGTCACGCTTTCTGTTGCTCGGCAGTATTTATTCTGCGGTATTTTGTAATAATCGTGTAGATTTACTTGCATTCAAATGTTGCTTCTTGTTTATATGTTTACCGTGTCAATAAATTTGTACATGTGAATTCCTTCGTTTTCTGGATTTTCATTTTATGCTTCTCGATAATATTAGCAGATGGCCTGGCAAGCGCTCGGAACAGGGGGGTGGGGAGAATTCGAGTGAGAGTGTGTGGAGAGGGCACGCAGCGCACATGCGCAGTTCGATCAGCCAGCGCGCGCTTTGTCGTGACTCGTTACGGATGATCAGTTCGATCAGTTCGATTCGTTACGGATGTTACAGCTGCACTCCACTGGCGGCAGCTACGCATGCGCTCCTAGCGTCCTCTGCGCCGCCCGGCCGCGGGTGGTTTCGGTTTCGCTCTCTGCTCCATCCACTGCGCGTGCTCCTAGCGGCAGCGGGTGGCTTATCCGTTTCGGTTTCGCTCTCGGTTCTTTGCGCGTGTTTATCTGTATAAAGGCAGCGCGAATTGCGCTCGCGCCATCATTCTGACCGATACGTGGAAAACGCCATGTGTGGTTTATTCTCCTGCGTTTCTCATCGTCGCCAGGAAAAGACAAAAAACGAAGAACTTCGCGAATTTATTCGCGGCATCGTGGAAAAAGCCTTCCAAGTCCATCGCCTGGAATGGTTGCAAGCACGTCAAGGAATGTGTCAGAATAAGATGAAGACGCTCGACCGCATCTTAGCGGCGGACAGACTGACGAAAAAGAAGTCCAACTTTAGCCTGGATAATCTGTATTGGGAAGCAGTTCCGATCTGGAGGAGGAGGAGGACGACGACGTGTAAATAAAAGTCATGCATTTCTCTACAAGTCTCAGTCCCTTCTTTTTCTTTGTGCAACGTGTGCGCACGCAACATGTCTTCCCTAGAACCTTTCCGTTTCCGCCATCCTTTTCGCTGTATCTTAAGCGGCCCCTCCATGCATGCGCGGCAAATCTACGTTCGTTGCGAACGTGCTGAGGAACCTGAACGACGTGGTGGACAAGCCTCTGTCACAAATATTCTACGTACAGAAATATGCTTCACTGAGCATGCAGGACGAATTTGGGGACTCTGTAAAATTTACCAAGGAGCTACCGCGAGAGTGGGACACGTCGTGCACTACGCTGATCATCGTCGACGATCACATGACCGACGGTTCCTTGAAGGAGGTGACCGATCTTTTCATTCGGGGTTCTCACCACGCCAACGGGTCGATCTTCTTACTCGTTCAAAACATCTTTTTCGACAGTAGCCATTTTAGAACTATATCCTACAACGCCAGTTACGTCGTCCTGTGGCGGACCGTGGCCAGCGTCCACCAGATGGAACATTTCGGGCAACAGCTATTTGGCAGAAAAAAATTGGAGTATTTTCAGGACGCATATAAACAAGCGATGTCGTCGCCCCACGGTTATTTAGTCGTGGATCTTCACAACTATACGCATGAGGATCACAGGTTGCGTAGCAATATCTTTCCGGGAGAACGTCAATATATCTACGCTCCGAAATGAACCTCCGCCCTCACCTCACTTTACTCAAAGTACTCTCCACTCTACCCCCTCTGCGCCGTCGCGACGTCTTGAGACGTTCTTCTTCGTCCAACATGAAACACCTCTCCGAAATTTGCCTCAATGTATTGAACGGAAAGGTGTCCAGACATGTTCGCGCGTTTGAAGAAGCACAAACGCTTCTTACGACGGCTCGCCTACAAAAAGATTCACAAGAATCCGCAACGTTTGAAGCGCTATCTGTCGCAGCAGCGAGGGCAGGGCGTTCTTTCTTCGGTGGTTCCTCTCCTGGTTTCCGCCGTGTTGAACTTCTTCGCCAATGGCTCTTTCTTCTTTCCTCGAAGGAGAGTGACGATGTCAAAGTGAAACTCATACTGCAAGCACTGTATCGCATACTTAAGCAGTACGGATGCGACCCCTACGACAATAAAAACAAGGCGTCTGACGCTACAAATGACTTTGACTATTTGCTCCTCTCTCCAGAGGTGGACGAAGAGGAAGCGGAAAGGGTCGCCTCGGAATTAAAGAAGGCTATTTCCTGGGATTGCGAGGGATGTCTCTCCATGTCGGGCAAGCCCATCAGGCACTCCTCCGTTTACGAACTCGTCAATTATTTGCTGCAACATAAGACGGGAAAGAAACCTTCCTGGTTCCCCAAAGTCTCGAAACTATTGCGCCTGACTTCTCTGCCTAAAACTCGCGAGCCTCCACAGCAGCAGTAGCAGCAAGCCTCCATTGCGTGGACGACTTATGAAGGGATATGAGAAACCAGAGGGTGGTTAGGGGGAGTGTACCGCTATAGAAAAGCGTGTCACATGAGCAAAAACAAGGCACTCAGAAAGTTGGACGCCTACACCATCCGGTCACAAGAAAGTTTAATAGGAGACGCATCATCGCGCTCAAGATCAACGACGTGTGGCAAATGGACCTCGCCGACTTTTCAAAATACAAGAGGTTCAACGGTGGCTACCGCTACATTCTCGTGGCAATCGATTCCCTCTCCCGCTTTCTGCGTACCCTCCCGCTAAAGACGAAGCGCCCCGCCGAAATCAAAAGGGCCATGATAAGACTTTTTCGGGGAGGTAGCGTGCCTACACGCATCTTTTGCGATAGAGGAGGGGAATTCTACAACAAGATCGTCAAGGATTACCTGTCACGAAAGAAGGTCCACATGTATTCCACCTTCTCTCCCGTAATCAAAGCATCGCAGGCGGAACAGTTCATACGCACTTTACGCGACAGAATATTTCGCTATTTTAGAGTAACCAGAAAATACCACTTCGTTTCCGTCCTTCCCAAGATCGTGCGCGACTACAACACCACCAAACACAGGACGTTGGGCATCATCCCGTCCGAAGTCACGCCCGAAAACGAATTGGAGCTGTTCAATAAGATAAATGGGAAGCCCGTTGTGATAGAAATCCACCGATTCACCACATCCGATCTGTCATGTCGTGCCAAGGAGGTGAGGTAACGGTTCAAGAAGAGGATACACCCATAACCAAAACCAAGATTAGACTTTACTCCAAAAAACCCAAAGGAATCACAAAAGCACAAGCGTGCACAACGTTACAACGTTCGAAGAAAAATATATAAAAATGGTCAAAATCCGGTGATGAAATCTTTCTCGTCGTCGTATCCTTTCCTTTTGTCGTCGTCGTCGTTTTTAGTGAAATTTCCGCAACATACTCCCCCCCGAAAGCAGCTGCGGAGCTAGCTACTTTCCAAGACTGTTTCGAGAGGGTACAACAGTTGCGCTGGTCTTCTTGTCGTCTTTCCAGTTGGGAGTAGCACAGAACATGCTCTGACGTGTCCATCTCGTCCGCGGTGGTTCTCCGTTACACGAACAGTTTTCCACATAAGTCGCGGAGTCTTTTCTTCGTGCATGAGCACAATGTCACCCTCCTTAATTTCATTGCTTCCGACTGGAGAAGCTGTGTGTGCTGACCTTAGCTGCAGCAAGTAGTCGGCCCGCCACCGTTTCCAGAAGTGGTCGGCTAACAGTCGGCAGTGGATCCACCTTCTGGTAAGTGCTTCTGAAGTAGAAACTACCTTCGGGTTAGTAGGAGGCTCGGGGAAAGAAAGTAGACGTTTTCCGATGAGCAGGTGGGCTGGCGTAAGTGCCCGTGTCTCCGACGGGTTCGCTGCCAAGTAGGTAAGCGGTCGGGAGTTTATGGCTGCTTCGGCATCTTGAAGAACGGTCTGTAGCTGTTCGAAGTTGAGGCTTTTCTTTGTCGAGTACCTCCCTGAGAGAGTCTTTGACACTTCGCACGAGCCTCTCCCACCAGCCCCCCCCCCCCCACCACCATGCCGCTTTCTCTGGGATGAACTTCCACCGAATCTGTCTTGAGGATAGATACCCTTGTGTTCTGTCGTGTCGCAGGACAGACCAGAGTGCTTTGAACTCCTTTTCGGCGCGTTTAAACGTGAGCGCGTTATCGGAGTAAATAGTGGATGGGGTCCCACGACGGGCGTTAAAACGGCGCATAGCTAGCAGGAAGGAGTCTACGGTGAGGTCCGACACTAGTTCCAAGTGCAATGCCCTTGACGTAGCACAAGTGAATAACGCGACGTACGATTTGTCGGAGTTTTTCTTGCTCGAGACGTACAGTGGCCCGGCGAAGTCGATGCCCACTGTTTCGAAGGGGTGGCCTTGATGTACTCGGTCCGGTGGCAGCGGTGCCGTCGGAGACGTCGCTGCCTGCACTCGAAAACGTCGACACGTACCGCACCTTGCGAGTACACTTTTCGTTAGTTGGCGAGCTTGCGTAACCCACCACATTTCGCGAACGTCGTTCATAGTGGCCTGGACACCGCCGTGCTGGGTCCGCCGATGTGCGCTGTTAACGATCAGGTAAGACAGCCTATGACATTTGTCTAAAATTATTGGGTGCTTTACAGTCTCTGTTTCTGGTGAAAATTCCAGGCGTCCCTTTAATCTCATGATCCCATACTTGTCCAAGTAGGGTTGCAACTTGCCAATCTTGGAAGCCTTCGGAATGGCGCAGCCACGTTTCAGTTCCTGCACCTCGTGAGGGAAGCTCTCTTGTTGAGCAACCTTTATCCAGTACTCATCGGCTGCATTGATTTCCTCGGCGGTAATCCACGGTGCGGACGATTGGGCTGCCTTCTTGCATCTGTCAATAAACCGCCTAGCCCAAGCGGTAACTCGTAGTAGTTTCACGTGGCTGCTAAAGTCCTGGATATCCATTAGGGGTCGAGAGTCACGTGCATCACCTGAGAAGAGTTACTGCAGGCTTCCATGTTCGATTCTTCCGTCCGGGACGGAGCATCAAATTTTGGCCACTGAGACTCTCCGTCCTTGAGCCAGTTGGGACCTTCCCACCAGTGCGAGCTCCTTAACAATGCGTGAATCGTCATGCCCCGCGTCAAACAGTCCGCGGGGTTTTGTTTTCCTGGGCAGTACCGCCATTGATCCGCTGTCGACGTTGCCTGAATCTCCGTTACGCGGTTGCACACAAAAACCTTCCATCTTGCAGCTCGTCCTTTTATCCAAGTGAGTGCAATGCTGGAGTCCACCCAGAAATATGTCGGAACAGACGGCATACGTAGCGCGTGTTTGACAAATTTTGCGGTTCTGGCAGCAATGAGAGCTCCCATGAGCTCCAGCCTGGGAAGCGATAATTTCTTGAGGGGGGCTAGGCGAGCCTTAGAGAGAATCAACGTACATTGTACGTTACCGTCGTAGACTTCACATCTGAGGTATGCACATGTCCCATACGCTAGTGGACTCGCATCGCTAAAAAGATGAAGTTGTGTTGACGTAATCGTCTCTACACCTCTCTTCAGGTTCCGTGAAACAGATACATTAAGTAGATCCGCCAGTTCTGCTTTCCAGGAGTCCCAGTCACCTTTGACGCTGTCCGGTATTGGCTGGTCCCACCCCACACCTTGCTGCCAAAGTTGTTGAAATACCATTTTGGCCTTGATAGCGAACGGTGCGGCCAGTCCGAGTGGATCGAAGATCTTCGCGACTGTCTGAAGCACCGAGCGTTTGCTGTCGCCTACTTGACTGAGTGCTTCGAGGACGTTCGGTCCATTGAAATTCAGTGTATCCAGTCTGGTGTCCCAAGTTAGTCCGAGTACTCTAGCTGTCTCGTCACCTTCGGTATCTCGAATCACTTCATGTTGAGAAACTCCGGACTTCGTGCTATCGACGTGATCTTGAATTTCACTACAGTTTGATGCCCATTTCTTTAACGGCATGCAAGCGTCACGCATTATGGCAGTTGCGGTCTTTATGATGCATTTTGCCTCTTCTGCTGTATCGGTGCCGGTGAGCAGGTCATCAACGTAGAAAGAGTCTGCCATCATTTTCGCAACTTCTTGTTCAGGCCCGGAGACATTCCTGAGGTGATTAAGCATCGTAGCTCCTAGCAGAAAGGAACTTGCCGACGTCCCAAAGGGCACCCTCCATTCGCAAATAGGAGGTAGACAATCGCTTGAGGTGGGTGGCTGCTCAAACCAAAGGAACCTTAGAGCGTCTCTGTCTTCACCTCTAACGGCGACTTGCAGAAAGGCCTTTTCAATATCGGCAACTAAGGCCACGTTGTTCAGGCGGAAGCGCAGTAGCGTCGATAGAAGGTCACAGTTTATCTTCGGTCCGGTTTCGAGACAGTCATTTAACGAACAGCACCCTGCTGCATGGGAAGACGCATCAAAAACAACTCTCACTCTTGTTGATGTTGATCCCTCCCGAACTACGGCACGGTGAGGCATGTAGTACAACCGGTCACTCGTTTTTTTCCCTCTTACTTGTTCAGCAATACCGTCGCTCATGTATTTTTGAATAGCACGGTCGTATTCTTCAAGTTTCTTCTCTTTGTGCAGTCGTTTTACTAAGCTCCTCAGTCGACGTTCAGCAATGTCACGGTTGTCAGGTAAGTCGGACGCAGACGTTTTCCATGGGAGCGCAACAGTATACCTGCCGTTCTCTTTCGATACCGTGCTGAAGAACTGTTGGAGCACTCTGTCGTCATCTTGAACGGTGGTTTCATCTTTTATGCCGATGCCGTCAAGTTGCCACATTTGGCGTAGCGATCTGGAGTTTTCACAATCACAGGCAGCATCGGTTCTTTGCACGCAAGTCATAAGACTCGACGTAACGCAATCCACATCTTGTGAGTTTGTGGGGCCTTGAAAAGTCCACCCTAGTGTAGTCTCGATTCCCACGAAGTTCTCGTTGTTGTAGCACCGCTCGATTCTGCCGGTGACGAAGTTCCATAGCTGGTCCGCACCCAGAAGTAAATTAATCCCACTTAAATTCGTTGCGTTCTGAAACATGAGGTCGTCGGCTATGACGCCGCCGCTTTCCTGAATTCTGGTTACCAGATCAATATTCAAAGGTGTGGCGATGATGTCCCTGCAGATAACGGGTACTATGACTGCCGTTAGCAGATACTCTGAAGGCGAGAACTGACTGCGTAGACTGAGTTCCACGACGTTACATTGTTTTCGTTCTGAACTTGCAGAAGTGTCGCCGAAAGTATTGAACGTGAGCGTAACAGTGTCGATCACCTTGAGTTTTAGGTGATCAGCCAATTGCTTGCTTATGAAGGTTTGTTGACTGCCTCCGTCCACGACTCCTCTAACGTAGATGCACTTTCCTCTTCCGACGGCCCAGCATCTGAAAGTCTGTAGGACCACTGTGCCGTTCCTGCAAGCTCCTCCGGGTACTAGGACATTTGTGACATCCTTAGCATCAGTTATGGCCCGTTCTTTCTTATCGGGCTTCCACGAAGGATCGCACATGGATGTTACGTGACGACCGCCGCAATTCCTGCATCTCATCCTCCCTCGGCAATCTCTGGCGCTGTGGCCCTTCTTGGTACAGCGAAAACATCTTTTGTCCTTAGCGAGCTTCGCCTTCTTGTCGCTCAATGGCACTGAACGAACACACTCTTCAGTACTGTGCTCAGTGTTGCTGCAGAAGAAGCAAGGTGCTGGGTTTGTAGATGCGTTGTGTAGAACAGATGGATTTGCTCGGCCTAGGGTAGCTGGTTTGCTGACAGGCTGAATTTGTTTCTTGAGGTTACGTTCTGCGACTTCGCTTTTCTCTCGACTCTCAACCTCCACGTGAAGGAACTTCAGCACTGCCTGTAGTTCGTCGGAAGCTGTCGTTGACGTGGACGCCGCTGCGGTGTCTCCTGCATCTGTTGGGCTTGTAGTGCTGGTGGTGGTCGGGCGCTGAACCGAGCGGTAAAAGTCTATTACGATTTCTGATGGCAGGGAAGATAATAGTATTTCTGTTAGCATTGCTGCGTAAGAACTGTCTTGAACTACGAGTGAACGCAATCCACGTATGTGACTCTGCACGTGGTCGTAGAATCGTCGCAAACCTAAGACGTCTGAGGAGGACTTGACTACCGGGAGGCTACGAAGCTTTGCCAGTAGCTGCCTTTCTATTCTTCCTCGATCACCGAAACGCTCCTTGAGAATTTCTGTAGCATCGTCGTACGAGGCCTCTGTGATAGGAAGTCCAGCTATCGCTGTGGCAGCAGATCCAGCCAGTAGGGAACGAAGTTACTGGAACTTTTCTATCTTCACTAGGTTCTTGTTCTCATGTACGGTTGCGTTAAATTGTTCCCAGAAACTGTGCCATTCGCTTAACTTGCCGCTGAACGTTGGAAGCCTCAATTTGGGAAGTTTGATCCCAATATGACGTTGTTGCGACGACGCTTGCGGTGAACTCGGTTCGTTCGAGGCTCCCATTGACGACGCAGCCGCCGCCTGTAGCTGTGCCAGTTTCCAGTTCAAGTTGGCGACTGTTTGTTACTCTGTCCTCATACTCCAAAACACTGGCGCACTCACATTCGTAGTCCTCATCGGTCACAAGCGGCTCGATGGCGGTATTCAGTACGACGAGCTCCGCATTGCTTGTAGTGTGACGTTGGAGTAATGCATTCAGCACTTCAGCTGAGGCAGTTCCATCTTTTAGGGCAGTTGAAGCTTCGTTGAGAATTCTCGTAGTTTGAGCTCGTCGAGTTCCACGCTTGGACTTGAGGCGTTCCATGGATGCGACGAATTGATGGCTTGGCTCTTCGATCTGGCCACGACAGACGCGTTCCCGGGTTTCGGCACCAAAGCGATGTGATAGAAATCCACCGATTCACCACATCCGATCTGTGATGTCGTGCCAAGAAGGTGAGGTAACGGTTCAAGAAGAGGATACACCCATAACCAAAACCAAGATTAGACTTTACTCCAAACAACCCAAAGGAATCACAAAAGCACAAGCGTGCACAACGTTACAACGTTCGAAGAAAAATATATAAAAATGGTCAAAATCCGGTGATGAAATCTTCTTCTTCTTCTTCTCCCCAAGAAGATGGCCGCGATCCGCAAGGGAGATTGGCCAGGGCTAATTCAGTATGATATGAGTGTGACAGTGACACTAAGGGCTAGAACCGGTTGGAGCCGGCAACGAATGAAATGAGATTATCTGCGATGACAGGATTCCATTTTCCGGTATGGGACGCACCGAACGAGAGTAGTGCGCATAATGAGAGAGGCACGCTGAACCTTAGCAGTGGAAGGGTGAGGGACTGTAGGCGAAGGCGGCGGTAGGTACTACAGTCGAGAACAAAATGTTGGAGGGTTTCGTCGTGACCGCATGCAGGACACCCTGGGGAAGGTTGCACCCCACTGCGATGGAGGTAAAAGTTAAGCGGGAGGGCAAGACACCGGAGACGCGTCAGACAGACTTCTGCACGTCGAGAGTGGCAATAGCGCGGGTTCCAAGCGAAAGAGAGGTGTTCATAGCCGAGGCGGGGAGGAGGCCGAGCAAGGGATGATGAAATCTTTCTCGTCGTCGTATCCTTTCCTTTTGTCGTCGTCGTCGTTTTTAGTGAAATTTCCGCAACACCCGTCGTACCCTCCGTGAAAAAGAAGCTCAAAGTGGGGGATAAAGCTAGGGTCCTACTACACAGAAAATGTTTTCATAAGAGCTCGGAAGGGAGTTGGTCGCCTCAAATTTTCACCGTCTCCCGCCTGAGAGATGCCTCCCCTCCCGTCGTGCACCTGGAAGATTACCGGGGTAAGGAAGTGGACGGATCTTTCTACCCCGAGGAGGTACTCGTCGTAACCCGAGACGCCAATCCGCCTTGGTCAGGAACGAAAGTGCTGAGAAAGAAGAAAGTGAACGGTCAGAGCTTCTCCTTGGTTCGCTGGTTCGGTTACGACAAAGAAGACGACAGTTGGGTTCCGAGCAGCGACGTGCTCAAGATTGGGAAATGACGTCAGACATCTACGTCCACTTGCTCTCGAACACCAGCATGGATAAGTTTCCCTCGAATAAACTCAACGCCTTCACGGTAGCTTTCGACAGCCCGCTTCAGCTCTCGAATCGCTATAAAGTCGGTCCGATGGATCTCAGCATAAGCAACGATTTTTTAAATATCGGGTACGAAAGGCAAGATGCGAAAATCCAGGTTTCTTTCGAGGACACGGTCGAAGCCGGGAGAACTTTTCGTGTCACCTCGGATCTCGAGAGAGATTTGGGAAAAGCCCTTTCGGAATTTAACGTTTCTTTCGCGTACAATAAATCGCGATACGACTTCGTCTTACCCGTGGACGTGAAAGCCGTGGAATTGGACCCTCGGCTCGCACAGGCGCTCGGCTCCTCCCTAGCATCGCGCGAAGCAAGGTCGTGCGGTCAAGCCTCCCAAATTGAGCGAACGCGAAGCCACCTCCATCTTATTGGAGCGCGCCACACCCGTCGCTTTCGGCGACGTCACTTTGAATTCGGAAACCACGTCCCTACATAACACACTCAACAAGTATTTCCAGACGCAGAAGCTGGACGCCTTGCTAGAATTCGCGGATAACGTCTACTCTCTGAAAACGTCGAAAGGGTTGCACGTACCGGAACACTTTGTCAAGCTGCCGCAGCTCACACCCGTCAAGGAACACGGAGAAACGCTACGCGTCTCTCTTCCCGTAGCGCGCCAATTTTCTTTCACGATCAAGACGAAAATTTCTCGACCTTTGCAAGTACATCTGCATCCCGGCTATTATGCTACACCCAAAACACTCCTGGATGCGTTTAACCAGCGCGTAGGCGAACGCACGCGCTTCGGCTTCGACGGAACCGAACAGAAATGTAGAATTCAGCTTTCCGAGGGCACCACCTCCTTAGGACTTTCCGAGTACCTGGCCGTGCTTTTGGGCTTCGAATCGCGCACCGTGTTCACGGGGGGAGGAGGATTCCGCTAGCTCCGTCGAGGTACTCCTGGAACCCCCGCTTCACAACGTAATCGTCTACACGGATGTCGTGGAACCTACGTACGTGGGGAGCGAAAAAAAAAAACGATATTAAAAGTACTGCCCTTTTATTACAAGAAAGACAAGCACGTCGTCACCTACACGTTAGATAACATCCAGTGTTTTAACCTGTCTCAATTCGAAATTGCCTCAGTGATGATCGTTCTCGCGGACGAAACGGAAAGACGATTGCCGTTGCGGTACAAAGTTAGAACCAATTTAACGTTGCATTTCAAATATGTACCGTAATACACCCAAAATAATTCCCGTGTACACGGGACCCCTTTTCCAACGAGGGGGCGGTGTGTTAAGCAACATATCCAAGTTTATCGTTCCCATCTGGCAGCAAATAAAACCGATAGCCACGAAAACGTTAAAGCGCTTGGCGCGGAATTTGGCCGACGATGAAGGACTATCGCGCGCAGTAAAAAAGACGGCCATAGCGACGGGGAGAGACGTGCTGGATTCCATGGAGGGCTCTGGAAACAACAATGGAAAGAAGTGCCGCAAAAGACAACAAAACGTGCCGACACACGACGCAACAGCAGATATCTTTGGTACGCTGTGAAGGTCAGACATCCGCTGTGCGCTCCGACCCATCATGACGTCAACGAAAGACAAAAAACAGTCGAAACTGTCGAAACTCTGTCTGACGAGTCTGTCTGATGTGATGATATTCGAACCCCCTTCCATTCAATACGGCGAAGATACTTCGTACCAACTCTTTTACTCGGTCAACGGGGTAAATAATACAGTGATCGAATTTTCTATTCAAAATTTGCAAAGGGCACACTTGGATATCTACGGCAGTTTCGTGTCCTTGACCGCGCGCATTGTTCGCGAGGACGGGGAAGAAATGGACGAGAAAGATGTAGTTTTCCCAACACCACCTGTTGAGTGGTATGTTTAAAGGAGCATGGAAGTGACATTTAACATGACTCGAAATTCTGCTTCATTTGTGAAGCTGTCCACAAGGAGTCACCATGCAAAATATTTCCGATCTGCGGCGTATTGTCACTGCGCAATAAAATTTGTTGTCACTGCGTAAAAGACAGTCGGAGAACGGCAGTTGCGGGCGAGATACGCGAGCCCGCGTGACGTAGAAGCTACTTGGTGCCTTTTTTCTTTGTTTTTTCATCTGGCTCACGCGCCGCTCATACATGTTTCAGCTGTGCCGTTGGATATCACTGGTCACGTGCCGTAGCCCGTGTTACGTCACGCCGTCTTCGGCTTCGCTTCGTCGCTCTTCGGATGTGGAGAGCGTTCTTTAAAGCTGTGCGGAACAGAGCCTTGCGCGTGCTCTCTGGGTTACCTGCGCTCATCGCTCTTTTGCTAGAGCTCATTTTATTCGTTGTAGAGGACGTCGCAGCGAAAAACTAAAAAAAATTTTGGGGGTCCCATGCTCCTTTAAGACGGTCACCGTTTATGCGAACAGCAAGCTCGTCAGTTCCAATGAGTTGTACGCCTACAGGAGTATTTTGGACGTCGTGCTTCATTCCACGCCCCTGGCTCAAGAAACCATGCACGCGGCTGGACTCTTTGTCAAGGACGACGAACATTTAAATAACGATTACGACGTCTCGTTTCGCGGTCCGAAACAACGTTACGAAGCGGCGAAGGGTGGAAAATACTTTAACCTGGTCGGTCAGATTAATACCGACCTGTTTCAACAGCCGCTCCTGGTGGTACCTGCCGTCGAGATTCGCGTCGTTTTCCTCTTAAACAACGACGAATTGAAACTCATAGAGGTCCCCAACGACAAGCAAACGTACAATTACGAGGTGGAAATCAAAGAAATGACGTTACACTTGCAAAAGGTGACGCTGGCATGTTCCCTGTTTTTGGAATACGAGCGGCGGCTTCAGACCACGCCGGCCATCTACGTGTTACGCGGATTGGAAACCAAAGTGCGGAGTTTGAATGCCGTGAGCTTGGACGCTCACTTTGAGAACGTTTACCCCGAAAGGGTGCCTTCCAAATTTTGCGTCGCCGTGCTCGCCACGTCTGACTTTCTCGGCGACATCCAATCGAACCTCTACAAATTCCGCCATTATGACCTGTTTCATTCGATGCTCTCCGTGGACGGACAGCAAGTGCGAGCCGAGTACGACTTTAAGAACGACCTCGTCAAAATTCTCTACTTTAACTTCGTGCAAGAACTGGGTGAAAAACATTTCAAGTACAGCTACGACCGATTTAAAACGAACTAGTTCTGTGACTGGTTATAGAACGTATTAAAAATAACGAGGAATCGTACCTTTGGTCCATAATCCGCCCCAGTTAGTGCAGAAGAAGCGGGCGCTGCCAATCTCCCGAAACATGTGAGGCGGGAAAAAACCGACTTCACGCACAGCAAAAGTGTTGTAAACTGTCGTAAAGTGTTGTAAACGAAACTCTTCAGACATTTCGACAGTGATGACGTGATGAGTATTACTTACGAGGATCTACCAAGCTCAGCATGATGGTATGAGAATGACGACCAAACTATCGCTTCGACATTTATACTAAAGCTTTTCCTCTCACTCTTTATGACGTCCTTGAACGTGTTTGGACTTGTTAAGACATGTTTGAACATGTTTAGACGTGTTTGAAGAAGTTTGGACGTGTTTAGACAAGAACCCCGTGACAGGAAAACGTCATGCAGCACGAATTAGTCTAGTGGTTAGTGTATCGCATCCAGTGTAGCAGGTTCCCGGGTTCGAGTCCCACTCTGAGTCTTCTCGTCGTCATATAGAAGTCGGCCCAGAACCCACCAGAGTGTTAGCTAGATATTAGTGTAATGTTTAATTCAACGTCGATGGTATCATTGTCATATGCGACATCGCAAACAAAAAAGGCGCAAAAGACGGAAGGCGGAGTGGGCAAAGTACAGACGACACCGTCGCAATGCGAGGAGGAGGAGAGCGGTGTAGCGACTAAAAAGGGTGCTCTGGTTCTACAACGATTGATCGAAAGCCCACGAGGGGCATCCATCCATCCACGACGTGAGTCGTTTCGTGGAGCAAAATGTAAGTTGGCCGTCTCTGCTGTGAGAGTGTATTCTATGTATGGCATTGTTTTTCAGGAACCAATAGCCGCTGTCACCGCATGACACTGAACACACACAGGGACTCATCCCATCCTCTCTCATCATCATCAATCTCAAGCGTTCCTCAACTGAAGGGAAAAGTGAGCATTGTTTCGTGAGGGGGAATCTCGTACTGATTTTGTTTGATCGCAGTGCCACGCTGTCTCGTATGTCAATACGACCCCATCGATGCCATGCTCGTGGCTGTAGAAAGAGAGCAAGAAGCTAGAATAGAGAATCTCGGTAACAGTCCAGTCGTCCTTTCAGATGACGACGACAGAGTTAGTAGTCCACCTTTCGTAATAAGTGAAACGGACGACGACGAACCCTTAGATGGGCATGACAGTGCAGACGAATTGCTCATGTGGGAAGGGGATCAGTCGTATGCAGATTTCATTCCTCTCTCTGGTAAGGTTAGAGATGAATCACCAGATGCAAGCCCAGAATTTCGAAGCGAAGATGGGCCTGTCCATCGTCGTAGAATCGTTGAATTACGAGAACACGTCGTAGAGAATCATCCCTCCGTCACGGAGCAACGATTCCTCGCTTTCTTAGTCACAGATGAGGCATTCGACGGGACGGCTACCAGGTACACGCTTCTCTGTTCTCCACACGACGACAACGTCGACCCTATTAATATGAGCAATGGCACGAGCGAGGTCCACGATGTCTGCGGCGATGTAGTTGAATTCTACATTGGCCAAACTCACAAATTCGCTGATCAGTCCCAGCGGCCCGTTCGGAACCGTTATACAGACGTTCTTGTAACGGGCGTAGATCCGACGCACCATCTCCTGCAGCGGCCCCGGCGAGATCTCTCCTATATTGCCAAAGCCTACCATGTCTATCACGTAGTGAAAAGCAGTGATGACGAGCTCGTTGCGGGGACTTTCGTTGTTGAAACACCCATTCTCCACTTCTTCCCAAGAAGCGTGGGTGTGGGAACAATTTTGTAACGAGTGGTAGCTGAACATCTTCACGTATTGATGACGCGAGGGCCGTGCGCGCTGCCTTTATACAGATAAACACGCACAAACAAACGAGAGTGAAACCGAAACGGGGAAGTCACCCGCTGCTGCTAGGAGCACGCGCAGTGGAAGGAGCAGAGAGCGAAACCGAAACCACCCGCAGCCGGGAGGGGTGCGCAGAGGGCGCTAGGAGCGCGCGCGCATGCATAGCTGCCGCGGCGCGGCGCCCCAGTCACTTGCTCGCTGGCTGTCGTGGAGAGCAGACGTGCGCTCGGTTGCTCCGCAGTCCCCGCGTCGGCTCAGTTTGTGCCTCGCTGCCGGATGGAGCAGTCGCACCGTCACCGCGGGGGAAAAGGTGAGTGAGTTGCCGATGTTTGCGCGTTGTTTTACCGCGCTCCTTTTCTCGCATGTTTGCCGTGGCCCGTACGCGCATGTTTAAACTTGTTTAGCGGTGACCAAGCCTTTTCTTCGTGTTGACGCACGTTTTGCGGTTCCCGCCTTGTGTTAGCTGCGTAGTGTTGTGACGCTGTGGTTAGGCCTAACCAGTCGCCCCCTAAGGCTTTTGCCCGATGTGTAGTGTTTTCTCCGTGCTGTTTAGGAGTAGCGGTTAGGCCTTTTCTCTCGCATGCCTAGACTTGTTTAGCAGTGTTGCCATTTTTACCTGCCGCTAGCATCTTGTTGTTCTCTGTCTTTCTCGCATAGAGCTATGATGGTGGCACCATCCGGTGTGATGCCTTGCAACTAGGTGGCCACCTGTCGTCGATCTCTGCAACTGCCGGGTGCCAACTACCAATATGGCGGGCGCTGGTCACTCGAACGTTCCGGACCGGTTTCTTCGCCACGGCATCGTTGATTTTCGAATAAATTGTTTTGTAGCGGGCCGTGGACAATGACGAAGATGGCCACGCGCCTAAAGCACCTGCCTCAGTTCCACCAGCGCGGCCATGGAGATAGGCCACCGTCATCGCCTCTCCGTGGCATACCATCATCGCCGGTCGGGGCTCATGTAGAGGAAGACCACCGTCCTCTACAGTTTCTCTCCACTCTATTTCTATATATTTTTTTCTTTTTTTTATGAACTCTTGTAGCCCACAACGCACAGCTTGGTCTGGACACGACTTAGATGCTCCCCAATTAGTGTGGTGGCTCCCTGGAGGGTGCTGATTAATGTGGGGGGTCCCAATTAGCTGTAATAGCAGATGACTTTTCATTGCACTCCGACTTACTTCACCGTAACAGGAATCTCCGTTTTGCACAGTGCCGCACGTGGTTGTTATGATGTAGATGATTGTCAATGCTCTAACATGAATTTCGAACTTGTGGCTTAAACGTCCTTTGTTCACTGTGAAGGCGCAACTCATCAAAGTTTCATTCGAGATCGATGTGACGATGGAACCAATTATGCGGGTCAACTTTGACGCGTTCTAATGGTAAAAGGAATTAAGATGAACAAACTACCACGCGTGTTTCTGACAGTGTAAATACATGTCAATCATTTAGCATAAATTTCGGACATGTGGCTTAAACTTGCTTTATTCCTCAACTCGCCAAAACTTTATTTCTCAGCATTGTGCAAGGCCGTAATCTCCTTACGTGTTAACTCGTTCTAGGTACCAAAATAA
The DNA here is from genome assembly GCF_037126465.1 of Ornithodoros turicata. NCBI lineage: Eukaryota > Metazoa > Arthropoda > Arachnida > Ixodida > Argasidae > Ornithodoros > Ornithodoros turicata. The sequence continues at coordinate 33,337,758 of NC_088202.1, read as the reverse complement.
TGAATATGCTAAAAATACATGCGTGCTTATTGTCATATATACAGAGTACGTGACGTAAGACGGACTAAATTTTATTAAATCTGCGATTGACTTTTTTTTTTCGCCAAAGTCGTTGAATATATCTATTCCGGACGGGATCTACTCAATGGTGGTGGTGTATCAGTAAATAGCGCAGCCCTTAATTAACTTTCGTAATTAGTCTTTCTAATTAATGAAAATACGTTGACTGCGTAACTGGAAAGATGTAGAGTACAACCCTTGAGGGTCTACCCCACAAGAACCAACACGACAGCGCCGTTTTGTGTTCTATTAAAAAATGTGCGAAAATACAAAATAATTGAGCACTGTGCGGGTTTTGCGGCCAATTTCTCCTCTCCCCATCTTGGTGTCACCCCTTTTCAACTGACATTAGGTTGTTCCTGAAATCATGGAACAGCCCGCTTTGTCCCCAGAAGTAAGCGTGAGGGGAATTAGTGAGCCCTGGACCGGTAATCCAGAAGATGTGGGTTCGATCCCTACAGCTGGCTAACCTTTTCAGTGACTTTCATCTTTCACCGTTCCTCAGTCTACGTTATCATAAAACATGCCGTCTTTGATCTTCTTTCCGTCATCATCTCGTTTGGTCTGCTCAACACCTTCCAAGGCAGTTCGCGATTTGATGTGACTGAACTGTCACGCAATAAAACTACCAATGTATTACCTCGAAGATCACAAAAATAAAATCACGCAATTCTGCTGCTCGATAAGTGTGTACGTTATACCAGAAAGGAAAAACGACGATATCGACCAGGACGGTAGGAAGCGGGGCCGCCCCATGTTTTGAGGGACAGCACGATGTCAGTGGTGTCAAACGTTGAGAGTGAGAGAACGGCAGGAAAAACGCGGCCGCCGAACGCGCCCAGCGCTCGACGATAGGGCATTTTCGCATATTGCTCTACACAGAGCCGTAGCGACGGGGAGGGGGGCGAACGGCAGGCCCCTGCAGGTTAGTTGGACAGGATAAAGCGGGAACGAAGAGAATTTGAATCTAGGATCTATGCAGTGCAAATGAGCGTTTTCATTTCTTTGTTTACATGGCTTCTGACGGCAGTGGGAGAGGGAGGGCTTCTGATTTACCCTCCTGTGGGCGCAATCTTGCCTCGCTACGGCTCTGGCTCTGCAAATCTGGAATTGCGCGTTCAACTTGTTTTCAGGAATTGTGAAGATTCATTATAAAAGTAGTTTTTCTTTTCTTTTTTTACACGACCAAAGAAGTAACGCCTGCTGAGTGTACGTTCCAAAGCTGTTGCGTCTTGGTTTCTCACGATGACAACATTCTGGGCTGGTGGTTCAGTGATGCAGATGTCGATTCTAGCTTTCATGTTCCCTGCTTCGATCTGAGGGTCATGCCGTTCTTCTTATTTATGAAGAGAGTTTTAAGATTACGGCAGTGCAAGAGTATCACAATTTTCATCCTGAGTTGACCTTTCATGCCATGTACACTTCACCCACCTTCGTTATCTTATATTCGGTTTTGCTCCATTTTGTGCTATATTTTTGTTTTAGGAATAGCAAGCCGACCTTCGGTCAGGCTGACCTTTCCGAAATAAACGTATATCCCCCCTCCCCCCGCTTTGCAGAATACCAAGGTGTTAACATTTCAGAACAACAGCAGACAGAGCATCTTTAACCGCCATCGTTACAACAGCAAAGCGCGTAGGGTCGAAACTCTTGTCTCTCTCTTTAAATTTCATTTGTTCATCCTTAACAATGTGCTCTCGTGCGCACTCACAAGGCTTCCCACGCAGTTTAATCAAACTGTCATGTCAAGTAATGCACGTCCCACGGAGACTGCGGATTAAGCATTACAGTGCTTCCCACGGGTGAGAAAACTTGTTCTTGCATCCGTGTTTTTCTTTACCACTTCTCGCATATTATAAAGTGTCTTCATATGGGGCTGCGATAACTGTCGTTGCTTGCTAGTTGAGGTCTCTTATTTCAGGTTATCAATAGCAAGCGCATAAGGGCACTTTTAGCAGACCGTTTGTAAGGTTATCATGCTTGTCTGTACCAAATTGCAGTTATGTAAGACTGAGAGTCTTATCCAGTGGCAAGTCACGTTCAGGCAAGCCACGTTATGAACGGTTTGCTAAAATTTTCTACCATGTTCACCCCATTCCACAACAAAGCGAACTAGACGCCCGCAAAAATTCCAGACGAATGGCGATTATCTGCGGGAAACATCACGGACGTTTGCGCGACTCTACTCTCGGTGCGATGAAAGGAAACTTTGATATGACGTCCGTTGCCCCCTACCATCTTATCACCACAGTTTGCGATTGCACCTTTCTTCCTTTTTCTCGGTTTCTCTGACTTATTTGAGCAGAGTTTACCAACACCTCCAAGATAAGGAGAAGTCACACAGGAAGGCCCGCTGTTACTATTGTGGATGCTGCTATGAAGTAAATGAAAGAGCGAACGAGAGGAAAGCTCGAAGCAGATCACAAAGTTGGAAAGGCCTCCATAGGTGACGTAAGCGCGCAGGCGCGACGCTATCTAGGAGGTATTCGTTTACCAATCACTTTTTTGTGTCGAACGTGAGTCTGTGCCACCTATAGATGTTCTGAAAATAAGCAGTTTTCCGTTTGTTTGTTTGTTTATTTTCAGCGGAGGGTGTTGGTAACCGACAAGCCTTCTTGATGGTGTCGGGAAGAGACTGTAACACGCAAAATTTGAAATTAAGCATTGAAATGTCCTCATAAGGCCAAGGCCAAGAACAAACTGAAGTGTATAATACAGTGATAGCGGAGTAACAAGGTACAAGTAACTAAGTGAAGTGCAGTTACTGAATTCGTCTTCGTAGCCTATAGAGTATAATTTTTTTTCATAATAATGTAGGGTAATTTCTGAGGGTTTGCTCCGACGCTGTCACACATACACCGGCACAGTCCCCTTAGAAGTCGCCCCAGGACGCACATTTCTCATCGTCGACGGCATCCCGATTTCCCAGAGAGAGAACAAAAATGGATATTGACCAGCCTATACGAGTGCCGGTCATCCCGTTCCACACGTTACGAGTGGCAGCCCAGAATTATGAGCAGCAGTACAGCAAAGAAAGGATTGGCAAAAGTTATCAGAACTGATTATCACGTTTTCATTCTGCGTTAGGCAATTGCCGCTGATAGCCAGGCTCGGAGCGCGATTATCTGATGTTCCCTTTCTCGTCTGCCCACGCCTCTTTCCATCTTCCTAACTCCTCACCTCATACTTTTCTTTCAAGTTGGCTTTCCTACATGTTCTTCTGCTATCAGGCAGAACCTGCATCGAAGAAGGTGTCCCTGAATTCTGGTCATGACAACATCATTAAATACCCTTCGGTCCCTGTTTGCTCGAAGCCTTCGTCGCTGCCTCGGAGTTCCGAGAATGGCTGAAACACGGCAAGTCCTGGCTGAATTGGTGAACTCCCGGTTGAGGGTCTACGTGAACGTGAAACGGCTCGGCACTTCCTAAGTTTGCGTGCTCACATTCCCCATCACCCGCTCCTCAGGAAAATTCGATACCGCTCTGAAAGCGACTTCTATCGAGTAGCGCAGAGGACACGCCAGACTCTCACTGGCTTCATAGCTAAGGACATTATACCGCCGGAAGCCCCCGGTCTCTGCCGGTACCGCCAACTTTCGTAAGCCTTCTGAGCCTTCTTGAATGAAGAGATCAGGTCCCCCCTCAAGTCCTCCGAGCCCATTTTCATGCTCTGGTAGACGACAGCATATACAGCATACGGCAGCATATACAGATGGCGCATCCCGAAACAACAAGTCCGCCTCAGAATTCGTCATACCATTCGAAGGCGTAGTGCAAGGACGCATCCAACCCCCTCAACAGCTGCAGAACTCTATGCCATCCTTTTCTTTCTACAACACATCGCTGATTTTACTCCGCGGGAATGGGCAGTCTTCACAGACTCCAAATCAGCACTTCAAGCTATTGAAAATTCCGGCATACGAGGCCCATCCGCACCCCTCGTCACAGGTGTGTTAATGGTTTACCACACGGTCTACGCAGCACGCCACAGGCTAGTTCTCGAGTGGGTTCCAGCCCATTGTGGTGTCGTAGGGAATGAACAGGCCGACAGCGCCGCCGAAGCAGCACTCTCGTATCGGAAACGGACCAGTATTGTCCTGCTGAGAGGAGATCGCCGTTCTGCTGAGAGGAGACCGCCGTTCTATTCTGCGCCGCCTAGTGACATCCCTGGCTTCTCGCCAATGGACAACCGACATTCTCACCCCCATCTATGTTGAGCAGAGTTGATCCAACGCTCGCTTTCCGCATGCCACGAAACACCTCTCGTCACTGTAAAAAATGCAAATGTACCCCCGATTTTAAATCAATTAGGATTCTGGGCAGGAGCAGAGATAAGTTTGCCCGTGAACTTTTGGAGGCCTTCTTTATCGGAAAGAAAGGTTCTCTCTGTATCAGCGATACATCCATCTCGCTTGCCTCGGGTGAGAGGCGGTTACTTGAACAGGCGAAGAACTAGATTGTCTAGTAAAATTTTTAAGTTGTTTTGGTTGTTCTTATCTACCTGCTTTTCCTTTTTTCCTCTTTCCTGTTTCTTTCCTGTAGCTGCCCACCCTTCAGTGCAGTAAACTTTAGTAGGAGTAAGCGCCCGTGTGTGTCTTATGTTCCTCCCGTGGTTGTCGTTTTCGCGCTGTGTTTTTTCCCGGTCTAGCAATGAATTACCAACTAGCCCAACAAAGCATTTTGTTGAACCTCTCGTCAAGATGCTGCATTAATCCACCGAATGCGACAAGATGTGGCCTTTACAGCTCAGTGGCGTTACCGCTTGAGACAAGTTGACTCTCCCACCCGCTGCCACTGTGGTGCTCTTGAGGATCTGGAGCATATTCTTCTTCATTGCCCCCCCTACCAACCTTCCCGAACCGCACTCTCCGAGTCCCTTAGTCAGCTGGATTCTCACCCCTTCTCCGTATCGAAATTGCTTGTTCCCTGGCCCTATCCAGCCCAGCAACGATCTGCGCTCAAAGCTCTTTTGACATTTCTGGACACCATCGGACTTCGATCGTTATTGTGAAGGGGCTCATTATTTTATTCCCCACATCTCACCAGCAATGGGGTAGAGTATCGCCTCTGACGATGAACCTCCCCACTCTCCCTCTCAAAATAAAGTTGTTCATAAAGCACGAAAACGAAGGACCCTATGGACATCTGGGGTAAGCAACAATAAGCAAGCTAGCGGGTATGACAGCTGAGGACACACATCCTCGGGTGTGGGAAGCGTTTGTGTGTTTCGTCTTACTTCGCTCCCCGTACGTGTGGCCTCAGTTGATATAATTTCTTGAAATGCATCTATTTCAATGAGTTAGGCAAATAGTTAGGCAAACAATGTAGCCTTGTTGTAACAACACGTGTCCAGTTTATTTGATAAAGAGCAATTCCATAGTCTTTGGTGTTTTTTGCAGCCGCCATTACACGCTACTTTCTCTTAGCCTCCTCCACTAATGTTTCACAGGAATTCCGTTCCTCTCGCGCTCTAGAACACAGCATAAATTTATACCTAAGTACACCTAAGACGATATTGGAGGTGTGTTAACAACACGCCTGGCAGCATATAATAACTATTATAAGCAAAGCAATTCCGGCTATCAACAGGTACATGTGCATGCACGTCCAGATAGTCTCCTTTTCTTTCGCACAGAGGTCAACTATTACTGTGTTTTTTTCTGCCAGCGACACCCAGGAACATTTGATGTGTCCTTTGACGTCAGCCATGTCCTTGCTCCTGATAACCCGCATAGGAGACGAGAGCTTCAACTTCTTACCACAGGCGTTCGTATCTTCTGTAGCTAGTTGTACAATTTGGACGGCGTCTATGTCTGCAGGACACTGTACGTCAACCTGAAGAAAGTTAGAATTCAGAATTTTATGTGTCGTGCCGTGTGAGGGCAACGCTGCGTGAAGGAACTGAAACACATGATCGCGACCCTACGTAAAAACGAGATATTAGACAGTTCTAATGAATCGTGCGCAAACCTTATAGCGCACGAGGCATTAAAACTCACTGTCACGAACAGGAGTGAATCTAGGGGTATCCGGATGTCCTGAACACCCCTCACAATTGTTTGAACTGTTCCTAGGCAGTGTATGCACCGTGCTCTCCAGACCGAATGCCCCAGAAAAACCTTGGATCCGCCCCTGGGTCTACTCTTATGAATTCATGAATTATCAACAAATGGACTATTAATACAGCCTACCACCCGCCCCTACACGATCGTAGGAACATTAGCACACCTTACAAGCTTCTTGCGCCGCACGCGGCTTCCCGGGAAGTGACTCGTTCGTGGGTGTCACCCCCATGTTGCTCTCTGTGCCATTGATAGCTGCATTACTTGCTATACCTTGCGACTCGACGTTTGCAGTGCTCACTGCCACCTGGCACAGGATGATGGTTACCACGGTTGCCATCGGTACCGTTGCACGGCGAACTGCCCAATGCTCTCCTGTGAACATTAATAACGATGATACAGCGGATTGCGTGTGTTTACTTTTGGTATTCTGCACACGCTCAGAGTTCTTCCTTGTACGATAAACTAAGGCAACGGTCGAAATAGCTAGTCAGGGGAAGGACATAGAACCCACAGTTTTTTAGTACTGGTCAAGCGCGCTAACCATTACAACACGGCGGCAACGATTCCCGATGGCTTGCCAAGAGCCGCAAACGGAAATCAAAATGTGCTGGTATGAGTCCCGTCGCTGCCGTCGTTTCGACCACTGCCTTCCTTCGTGTTTTCTATAGGCGACAGAGGATTCTGGGATGTAGTACGTTACCGGGACCAGGGATATTCCCAAGATTTTCATCCAAGGGGGGGGGGGGGGGCTCGTAGGGGAGGGGAGTTGATGCCCATATAAGCTGCTTTTGTGGAGTTTTTGGCTTTTCTGCTCGGTATGTTAAGGGGTGCAGGGTTATTGGGGGAAGGGTGATGGGAAAATTCCTGACCGGGAACACTGTGTTTTTCTAACGAATCTCAACGGCCAGGTGAACGATTTGTCTTTACCTGAAAGAGGAATAAACCTGGAATAAAATTGAAAGACAATCAGCGTCGTACATTATGTGAAACGCATAAAAAATTAATTTTGTCACCGGTTTCTTCAAGATGGCCCGCCCATGTTGACTCAGGAGACGCCCTACCTTTTAGTTACCACCTATACGTTACCTTTCGTTACCACCATCGCCCCAGCTTTACGTTACGCCTCAACCTCAGAATTCATTAGGCTTAGCATGGCCGTGTTTCTCCTGTTACTGAAGTGCTTCAGATGTTCTTCAAATGCATATTTTTAAAAATGGCCACACAGTTTTATATTTTTAGATTGGTATGTGACTCATTTGTATGCGATATATATTTACCTTTCAAACGCTTTACTAATATTTAAAACCTAGTGGTCCCGATAACGAACTGCACCCGGATTCTGTGTTCAGTTTGTCAATTTCAATACTGTTAGGTTTTGCGTGAGCGAGAACGTTTTTTCTTGCGTTAGCATGCGCGCGAACAGAAAACACCGGTACGTACAAGCGTTCATGGTAATGTTCCTCAAAAGCTATATGGGATTATGCAGCATGGTAACGGATTAAATCTCGTTCTTTAAGCTCCCGCTAGCTCTTGTGAGTCGAATGGGTTTGTGATTTTTCGAGAGAGACGTTGCAGTCGATGGGGTCACTGTGGACTTGGATGTAAAGCTCTATTGATCGAATATCTACAGGAGCTGCGGTGAATCACTCCGTCTTAAATGTGTGGAGACCGATAAGTACTTACTACTTTGGAAGAACATAGTCGCTCTAGGAACAAAGCTACCGTTCAGTATGCACGTGAGCGATCTGGTGTTTCGTTCTTCTCCACTCATGACAATGGCGATGGTGACATTCACGAATCTGAATGCCACATTGGTTGCGAAGTAGTTCTATGATGGCACACAGGGGAAGCCATCCTCCCCTATACGAACCCCCCACCCAGATCCGACGCACAAAACCTCAAAACTTCAGTGGCGATTTAGCGGTAAATGCGAGAGAAAAGCATTGGCATTGAAAGTCAGATATGCCGATTTTGAAGTGCCGCAGAACTGAGCGATACCCGCGCTGTGTGTTCATTCGCGAACACTGAACATGTGTGCGAAATATCTTGGCCCAACTGTTTATAGTTTTTTAGAAAACATATTTTTTAGTTTCCCCGCCCGCCCGTCAGGCCGTCGGCAAACCCTGCACACGGGCGCACCGACGTCACTGCTCTAGGTTTATCTGTCTTTGGCTTGGCATGGACTTTTGGGTTGGCCACTTGGCTTCCTTGGTTTCGTTCTCTGTGCATCGTACATTGGCGAACAGCTGTTATATTATTGCTAAGTCGCAAACAAAGCATGTGAACATTTCTTTGGCACGACGTCGTTCTGATAACTACGAAAAATTGGAACTATTTATTTGTCACAACCTCACACTGAACAGTGGTACTGGATTGGCATGTAAGCTCAAATAATTCTACAATACTTGTGTTGCACTTGGTGCATGTGTGCAATGCCACATTCATAAAATTTTAGTGGGTGCTGTTCACTAGGCAAAAATACCTGAACAGTGCTGTGTAGTCTTTTTATCCTAAGTCTATAATCTTACTGCAAAATCATAGTATGTAGAAGAGCAATTGCAAGTGTCCCGTGATAGAGAGATTAACAACAGAAAGCACACGGTTGAGAACATGTAAATTTTAATGAGATGAGACTTTCATACGGAAGGCTGCACTTCTTCAGGTCTAACATGAAGTTACAAAATTCCAGAATATATGACACGTTGTAAGGTAGAGAGCGAGGGTTGGTACAAACATACAAATAAATATACAAACATATATAATAAAATAAAAAGGGGTACAACTCCATCAGTTTCAAGCCGGCAAGGAAGAAGTTGACAAGACACTGTAGCACTGTTTCCAAGAATGTGTCGCCCGTGAACAGAGGTGGGCATCCTCACGAGGGCAAATAAGGGTGAGGGTGCCCTCACCCTCACATCACCCTCACCTCACGCGCATTGGGGTAAGGTGAGATGAAGAAAAATTTCTAAAAGGGAAATTGAGGTGGGACGCGGTGAGGAAAAATTCTCAAAAGTGAGATTGAGGTGAGCTGAGGTGAGGAAAATGTTTCAAGGGGGAGGTTGAGGTGAGGTGAGGAAAATTTCTGACAAGGGCGTTGAGGTGAGGTGAGTGAGGAAAAACTTCCGAATGTGAGATTGAGGTGAGGTGAGGTGGACGAAAAATTTTTGAGAGGGAGCTTGAGGAGATGTGGAGCGGCTACTTTCAATTGAGCGATCTCTTAAAAGGGCACCGAGAGCCAGCTTTTTCTATTACTACTAAAATGTGTTCGCTGTAAGCCCGTTAGTTTCAGAATTTCAGTTTAGTCAGGTACATGATAGACGCGTCGGATCAGATACACGTACAAGTGAATATAGCTTACGTGTGTTTTATGTATTTAGGTTAGATTTGAATACAATCAAACTAGTCAGCTGAGTCACATACATGATGTGAGACACATGAACACGTCAATATAGTTCCGTGTGCTTTGAGTGTTTAGATTTTAACAAAGCCAAACTAGTCAGTCTGCAATCAGATGTCTTTCACGTATTATTTGTAACGAGAGTACATGACAACCAATGACCTTATCAGAGACTGATGTAAGAAATGGAGGCAACAACACGCGCTTTAAGTACAATAAGCGCAAATACTGGCATATATTCTGTATTGCCACAAGTTGAACCATTGAGCTTTTAGTACGGCAATGAAGTTAGGTGAAAAGGCACAAGAGGTTTGTGTCTACATAACGTAATTCAATTAGTAAGTCAACACATAAGTCACTAGAAATCCGTACAGCACGTCTACCTGATTGCTTCAAAACAAGGGTCTTGAAGAAAAGTTCCCCGAATTCTGGCTACAAATAAATACGTTTGTTACTTAAATAATATTGATCGATAATACAAAGTCATAACAGACAAAAATGGAAAATGTACAAGTAATTCGAAGTATAGCTGCATACAATCCCGAAAACGACTTCCGCAGCTCCATTATCATTCTCGCTTGAGAGATACCCGATAAAAGCCATTCCTGCCTTGCCAGTATGAAAAACAAAACTCAAAACTGCTCGATTTGTAAAACTTCTCTACCCATGTACCCTACGTCTAATTTTTTGGGATCGTACATGTAGTGGATATTTGTTGCAAGAAGGACGAACCAAGCAAGGTAATGAATCTTAGTTGTTGGTACTTGTAATGGGTACTTGTAACTTGTTGTCAGGAATCAAAAAACGAAGCACCAAAAAGCCAACTACAACGTATACACCTACCTGCTCCTAATACATTCCGTGTTAGCGCCGCGATGCAAATGTGGCTATGAGCGACGCCACTCCTAATTGAAAGAGCAATTGTGAAGTGAAAACGTTTTACAGAAACAGGTTAAGGTGAGCTCGACCACGCAAAACTTATAACAAGTAGGTGAATATATTTCAGAAAGAAGGTTGAGGTGAGGTGAAGTGAGGAGAGGAAGATACTTTAGAATGAAGGTTGAGGTGAGGTGAGGAAAATACTTCAGAAGAAGGTTGAGGTGAGATGAGGTGAGGAAAATTTTTCAAAAAAATGAGGTGAGGTGAGGAAAAGTGTTCTGGAAAATGTTGAGGTGAGGTGAGCAACATTTCTCAAAATCAAATTGAGGTGAGGTGAGGAAAATAATTTTAAAATGAGGTCGAGGTGAGGTGAGGAAAAAGCCGCCAAAAATGAGGTGAGGTGAGGAAAACATCTGAGACGAAAATTGAGGTGAGGGCAAAGATTGTTAGGGAATTTGCCCACCTCTGCACGGGAATGCCTTTTGTACCAAATATATTGTCCTTGCCACCGTGGTCACTCATGTATTATGCTGCACAACTCATCCCTTGTCTGTTTGAAACCCCCCTTTTAATTTTATTATGTATGTTTCTATTTTTATTTGTATGTTTGTACCAACCCTAGCTCGTCTTGCTCTCTACTTTACAACATGTGTTATATATTCTTTTTTTGTAATTTGATGTTAGACCTGCAGCCTTCTGCGTGAAAGTTAGATCTTTTCTCATTAAAATTTAGATACTCTCAACCGTCTTCACTCTGTTGTGCAAAATCATTAAAAAGTAAACATGTCTATCCATTTCTTGTCATTAAATTTGTTTCTTTTTTTTCTGCAGTGGTGAGCAACCCTAAGGACACATGCAAGAAAGGGATGACCTTTGGGATGACGAACCCTCATCACCTCATGAGGATACAGTAGTTGATGAGTCGTTTATGTTCTCAGGCACATGGAAACTTAAGCAAATAATTCATGAAAAAGACAGTTAATGCTAGTACCAGGAATTGAACATGGACCCTCCTGCTACCAGTCAGGGATGTTACATTTCAGGCACTCATTGACTTTTCGTGAATTACTAGTTGACTTTGTCCCAAGGTGGAGGTCGCTACAGCCCATTTGCCTATCTGTTAATGTTGCAGCTTGTGTTGTGTTTTTCTGTTTGTGTGTTCCAGCCTCAGAACAGTTATTTTGGATCAGGTCAGATACATTTCATCTAGACATAGCAAACAGGAAGTGATGTTTCTCAACACAACTTAGCAGTGGCCTTCGTGCACTACTGCCTCGGCCATCAAGCATGAATGAAAAGCCACAAATTATATTCACTGTACTTTTATTATGTGCTATGTAATCCTGTTCTGTCAAAGGAGCATGTAATGGCACGCAATGTAGTAATATAGTTCAGTGATTGCTTAAAGTGGGGGGGAATTGCGTATGAATGCTGGAAGGAAACTGTCATGACAAGTGTTTATGTATTATTGTACATTTAACTACTCATTTTATTTCTTAGCTTTCACCAGCGCATCGTGTCGAGCCATGTTGTATTAATTTGGAACATGTTCGTTTTAGTAGCCAGAGCAGCTGTTACACAGTGAGAACATGGCCCGTGTGTGTTTGTCTTTTCCGCTATGCCCCTTGATTTTCCTCCCTGGTGTTACACATTTTAGGGATAGGTTTTAGAACCGGTAGTTCGAGCCAAGTTGGTGATGATTCAGGTTTTCCTGGCGCATAAGCGACGAAGGCCATCATGGTTGAGCCAAGTGAGAATTTCTTTTCTGGGGATTATCACGCTGGCAGATGAAACATGTGGTTTAAACATGTGGTTTAACGTGTGGTGAAACATGTGGTTTAAATTATTTGGTGGACAGGAATTGCGTAGTTTCACACAAAAACTACTACGACGACGACATAAGAGTGGTTTCAAATCTAGCGTTCTTGTGTTCCTGATATTATCACACAAGATGTAGCATTCGCTATGATCCTGTATATGGGGGGTACGTATAGTGTAATCACCAGATGCTATTTACAAAGCTGTGCTTCCTACTGTGTTGAAATAGGGTAATTTCTATCTGAGAGCCATAGTGAAACACAGGCAGCCAAGGACAGACTTTTGATGCCCCGAGAAACAGCATGTGTGTGTATATTCCAGAGTCTGCTGATAAATCTATCAGTTGAGAGCTAGCAGTTGTGATGTCGCTGTCTCATCCTGTCCTTGGCTGCTTGTGTTTCAATATGGCCATGTTTCCTATTGCAAAAACAAAAAAGAAAAGACCATAGAAAAACACGAAAGCAGCGACCTGGAAAGCTGCCTGTTCTACTGCTCAAATGGAGGCAATGCAATGAGATAACATGTTCCATTCATGAACTGTACATATACAGTACAGATCACAATGGCAACCAATTAGTCAGATTTTTCTGGAACGACTTAGTCTTTCGGATCTTTGATTGTCAAGCCTATTGTTGGAGCTTTATGTGATTCCCCTCTTGATATATTGTCACGGATGAAAACAGACCAGCAAGACGGCGAATAATCGGTGAACACTTTATTCAGCTGCCTAACTGGCTAACACAAGAATGTTAGCTCTCTGAACACAACTGAGTCCAAAGAATCAATGCTGCAGCCTGGAGCGCACAAGTATTTAAGCGTCGCGCCGAAAAGTCTAGAAACAGCACATGTGTTTGCCAGAGAGCAGGCGATGTGTCTGGAAGCTTCTTGCTTCATATTCTTCAGCATGCGCCGGGATGAGGTGTACCGTTTCGTGCCTGCCCTGGAAGTTTCTCGAAGATGATTCGTGGCATTGCCCCCTCCGTAGACGTGGCATCGTCCCGATGCCGGAACCTGTGTCGGTCATCGCATTTCGTTTGCACCCTGCGAAGCCTTGTAGGCAATGGAGCACTTATAACATTGTCGTCGGCGCCGTTATCGATTAACGAAGTTGTCTCGTGATCGTCGAGGAGTATTTGCAAGTCACTAGTAAGGTTTCGAGCGTCGCGGTGGTCTGTGTTGCTGTTCGTCGACTTCGTCGAGCTCGGGGACTGGTCGCGTTGTAAGTCAGCAGAAGCATTCTGCTGCCGTTATTGTGGTAACCAACATGCATTTTCTAGGTATAGGAGGCCATTTCATTGGAGCTTGAAACTGAGTAGAAGGTTGTTGTTATGACACCTGAGGCCGTCTGAGTTATCTGAAGTCGCCTGAAGAGGCCTGGAGTCACCTGAAGGCGCCTGAAGACGTCTCGAGTCACCTGAAGTTGTTTGGAGTGACCTGAAGACATCTGGAGTCGTGTTAAGTCACTCAAAGACGCCTGGAGTAAGCTGACTTCACCTGAAGACGTCTCGAGTCACCTGAAGATGTTTGGAGTAATCTGAAAATGTTTGAAGTCATCTGAAGACGTCTGGAGTCGCGTCAAGTTACTTGAAGACGTCCGGAGACAGCTGAAGTCACCTAAGGACTGTAATAACAAAGGACGTTGGGTTAATTGGTATACACCCCAAGAACACAATGACCTCCTAGCTACGTCCGAGGAAAGTCGTCAGCGGACAGGGATAACATCCCCAGGACTTCCCTACCAGGTCCTCAATTTGTTAGAAATGTGACAAAGTGAGACTCCCCGTTATATCCTCAGAACCTCCTATGGGAGCTACCAAATGACGCGCCTAGTACAGTTCTGGGAGCAAGCAGATACCTTAGTGAATTATTTATTTTGGGAAGTGAGGGCACATTTGCAGCTCCCAGTCAGCGTGTGGTGTTTTTTATATGTTTTCAACCTCGGTCACCAGCTACCATTCGTGGTTTCTCATCTGTATTTCGTTCAGCGTATTTCTCATCACAAACAATGAGTGTCACAGTTTAAAAGACAAAAAAAGAGAGATGTATAAAAGGCCCCTAGGTCACTAAAACCTGCGAAACCACTTAGCTAGCATATGATGCAGCAGCATTTCCTTTCCAAGACAGAACAGATACAAGTTATTGCTTGTCTTCCGAACTTCAGCAGATTCGGGAGTCCTCTTCGCATCTCAGTCAAAACAAAGGGTGAGGTATCTAAGTTTAACTTGATTTCGCACATAACCAACAATGAAGTGAGAAATTCCTTGGAGTATTAAATCGCAATCAAGGTAGTGTCCGTGTTTCTTACTGCTTTGGTTTGATGCATGCATAGTAAGTGAAGCTTGAGCAGTGAAACGCTATTATTTTTTGTCTCTTCGGAAATAAAAGGCTCCGCGCAACCTCCTGCCAGGGACCCTTTGCGGACACTCATGCAACAAGACCGCAGTGAAAGGTCTAGCAAACTGTATCTTAGTGCACGTCGAACGCTGCACATGGACGGATTCCTTTAAAATCCGACGATCAGTATTTGCACCCTGTATGTCTTTTTATTTTATATTTTTGTTCGTTTTTTTAATTTATGCATGAGCACTCCTTTGATTGTATTGGGTTATGAGAAATAAATCGGGAAGTTGATTACTGGCTAGCAGGTATTAAAATGCACAACGCAGTATTAAAATAATTTACTTCTCCTGTGCTTGTCCTCCGGTTGACGACCGCAGGATGTACGCAAATGACAATCACTGGAAGCTCCTATGATGACAGCCTGTGCACCTCCTCCGTTCATCCCATCACGGACGAGGACGTGATGACACTTTGAGGACATCCTGAGGACCGCGTGTGTTCTTGGGGCATATGACATTATGGAATGCGCAAAACATTATGGAATGAAAGCACATTATGGAAACACAAGGACGAAGGATAGGGACAACACCCGCGCAAGTCACAACTCAGTTTAATGTGACCAAGAACACGCACGCACGCATGCCGGGAACGCCGCGGCGCCATCTACAGAAAACTGTCACCTAAAGACGTTTGAAGTCAGCTGAAGTCACCTAAGGACATCTGGAGACACCTGAAGACGTCTCCACTCACCTGAAGTCACCTAAAGCCATCTGAAGACATCTGCTGTCACCTGGAGTCACCTAAAAACGTCTGGAGTAACCTGGGGACGATGTTTGGAGTCAGCTGAAGTAACCTGAAGACGTCTAGAGTCACATTAAGTTATCTGAACACGTCTGCAATCACCTGGAGTCATCTAGCGACGTCTTGAGTCACATGAAAATATCTCAAGTAACCAAAAGACATCTGAACTCACATGAAGTCACCTGAAGTCAACTGAAGACATATTGAGCTACCTGAAGACTTCTGGAGCCATCTAAAGTCACTTGAACATGTCTCGAGTCACCTGAAGACGTCTGGAGTCACCTCGAGTCACTTGAAGACGTCCGGAGTCACCTGAAGACGCCTAAAGTCACGTGAAGTCCACTGAAGCCGTCGGAAGTGACCTGAAGACGTCTTTAGTCACATCAAGTCACTAGAACACGTTTGGAGTCAGCTGAAATCACTTGAAGACGTCTGAAGTCAACTGAAGACGTTGTATGTCACCTGAAGACATCTGGAGTCACCTGAAGTCACGTCCAGATGTATCAAGTCACCTAAATACGATTGAAATCACCTGAAGACATCTGGAGCCACCTGAGGACGTCTGGAGTCACCTGAAAGCGTCTGGAATCATCTGGAGACATCTAGAGCCACCTAAAGTAACTTGAAGACGTCTGGAGTTACCTCAATTCGTTTCGAGTCACTTGCAAGTCACCTGAAGACGTCTGGAGCCACCTAAAGATGTTAGCAGTCACCTCGAGTCACCTGAAGTCACTAGAGACGTCGGTAGTCACCTGAAGTCACCAGAAGACGTCTGGAGTCACCCGAAGACGTCTGGAGTCAATTGAAGTCCCCTGAAAACGTCTGAAGTCACCTGAAGACGTCTGAAGCTGCCTGGTGTTAGCTGAAGACGCCTGGAGTCACTTCAAGAAGCCTGAAGTCACTTCGACATCTGGAGTCACCTGAAGTTACCTTATTAAAGCCTGAAGTCACTCGAAGACGTCGGTAGTCAGCTGAAATCACCTGAAGACGTCTCGAGTCACCTAAAGTTATATGAAGACATGTGAAACCGTCTGAAGACGTCTGGAGTCCCCTGACGACGCCTGAAGTTACCTGGGGTCACCTGAAGTCGTCTGGAGTCATCTGAACAAGTCTGCAGTCACCTGCAGACATCTGGATGCACCTGAAGTGAGTTGAAGACGTCTGGAGTCACCTGAAGTCACTTGCAGACGTCCTGAGTAACCTGCAGACATCTGGAGCCACCTAGGATCAGTTGAACTCCCCTGGAGTAGGGTTGTCAAGCGGGATATCCCAAAATTCCGGGTTCCGGGCCACTTTTAATGTCCCGAAGTCCCGGGATTTCTTCCGGAAAATTCCGGGATTCTCTCGCCGTCGCTACGGCTCTACGTAAGGAAGTGGCAGTTTTCATGACTGGAGGTGACACAGGACCGCTGCCTACACGTGCATGCAGATGTTTGCTGACAGTCGTTCCTTCTAGCGCAGAACCTGAACGGACCCTCCTTTCGGCAGCCAGTATTTGCACAAAAGTTCGCTCAGAACTGGGGCATACCGCCCCGCCCCTCGCCCTTCGACGCTCTGTTCTTTTCTCAGCTCACGTGTTAATCACTATACCATGTGATAAGCACGCAGTGACCGTGTTGTAAACCCTTTAGTCTTTCATTTCCTTCCATTCTTCCCTCCCTTTTTTGTTGTTGCTGCTGTTAGACCATTTGAGTAAATTATAAAGTAATATTTTCTGTTACTTCAAGTGTAGCGGGACTCCCCGTCTTTTCAGGTGCAACAGTGAAATGTAGATGAACAAAAAAGAAGCAGCATTATCATAGCAGTAAAAAATAATAATGTAACCATTTCATCGTAACTATTTTACCAATGTGGTTACACTGCGAATTTTCGAATGTTTTCTTTCAGGAAAAGGTAGAATTAACAAAGTGCACTGAACTTGAGGTAAAAGGACTTGGAAGTAGAGTCCTGCACGTCCCGCGGCACCAGCAGGTGACCTGCACGTTGTTGCGGGTGACGGGTCTATTTTTTGAGCCACTTCGAGGCGTTTTGAGTCACTTCAAAATGTCTCAATCACCTGAAGACATTTCGAGCAACTTGAAGTCACTTGAAGAAGTCTGGAGCTACCTCAAACCATCTGAAGTCACCTTAAGTCAACTGAAGACTTCGAAAGTCACCTGAAGACGTCGTGAGTCACCTGAAGTCACATGAAGAGGCCTGAAATCACTTGAAGACGTCTCCAGTCAGTTCTGGGTCAAAATCGCGAATCGAAAACCGCGACAGCAAAAACTGCGAGTACAAAAACGCGGGATCCAAAAATCGCGATAGGCAACATGAGCGATAAACCAGGGATAGGCAGTATTTAAATACATTGTAATTAAAATACTATTTAAAATATAAATACATGTATTTATATTTTGTAAATACAGACTTGAAAAATATATTTATAATTAGATTTGAATACCAATTTTTGGGTATTTATTATTGTAAATACTTTATAAATACAGTATGTACCGACTCGTATCTTGAAGTTGCCTTGCATTTAACCTTTTGGGAAGAAGGGTAAGTTTGGGTTGCAGTTATGCCGTGTTTGCGCTAGCATGCACATGCGACAAACCATTTTAAATGTTTCCCATTAGAAGGTTCTCACTGTTGTGGACAGCGGTCGCGACTACCCAATTACCTTGTTGTACAAAGCACCTTCGTCAAATTTAATACAGGTATTTCTTCATCGGCACCTGTGGGGATGTTGTTCTCCTTTGCGAATCCGATTGTATGGCAGAACGGAAGATGCCTAAAAGATGTGGTCTCCAAGAAACTTCCAATATTAAAATCACCATGATAATCTAACAAATAAATGATATTGTTCGCTGCTGGTTTATTGCTATGATAATTGTTATTTCTGTAAAGCCATATGACATTTTCCTCGCAGTATTTATAGTAGTAATTACGGTATTTAAATACTGTATTTATATTTTGTATTTAAATACTCATGTTGAAAAGTATTTATGCAGAGTATTTAAATACCTTTTTCAACAAAGTATTTTGTATTTATCTTTAAATACTCAAAAAATGTATTGATGCCCATCCCTGCGACGAACAAATATCGCGACACCAAACACCACGAGTAAGAGGAAACAGCTACACGCAAAAAACAGCCGAAGACCGCAGCAGCTAAAAACTGCAGCTATTCTACAGCGTAGACTCCTATACGTGCATATAAGAGGCTGTGGCTATAGTCACTCTGTAAAGTGATTATATAGAGACGGCATTCCATGCATATTGGCCGTTTTTTTCTCTCTTTTTTTTTTCTGGGTTGCGGGGCGGGCGCTGGTCAACAAATTTTGACCCGCACAGGGCTCTATCGATGACAACATGCAAGTTTGTTGCTGAACAGCACGGCTTATTTACTGTATTCTAATTTTGGGGGGCTTGAATCCTCAGAGATTGCCGTTTTTCTCTCTCTCACTCATTCTCCTTCTTTTTTTCCCTTGCTGAACTCCTATTAGGAGTCCACATTGGCCCACACCGTCTTTCGTCCGCGCCCATTCGCTCTGCCAGGGAAACCTGAGCAACCTTGAACTCATACTTGCAGTTCAAAATTATGAGCTATTGCTTGCAGGAAATTCACAGTGTTGCGATTGTGATAGTCTTCAACAGTGAAAGATGAACGTCACTGAAAAGGTTAGCCAGCTGTAGGACTCGAAATCACATCTTCTGGATTACCGATCAAGAGCTCTACCAATTGAGCTAAGCTAACACGCCTTCTCAGCGACTTCAAAGGTGCGTCATCTGAAGGGACAAACAAGTCACTTTCTCTCACTCATCCTCCTTTCACTCTTACATTTTTGCTCACTCATACACACATTCATAAGACAGGGAACGGGGAGTGAAAGGAGGATGAGTGAGAGAGAGCGACTGGTTTGTCCCTTCAGATGACGCACCCTGGAAGTCGCTGAGAAGGCGTGTTAGCTAGTGCAATTGGTAGAGCCCTGGACTGGTAATCCAGAAGATGTGGGTTCGAATCCTACAGCTGGCTAACCTTCTCAGTGACTTTCATCTTTCATCGTTAATTTCTTAGGCAATTTGAGGCTTTGTATGTATTTGTCCCTTCTATGTTGTTCCAGCCTCAGAACATCAGTTCTCTCATCTTCAACAATGGTTTTGATGCGCTGAGCTGTGTGTCCCTGTACACCTTCTTGCTGAGCGGAGGGTTACTACCGGCTAAGCGGTCTCAATTTTAGCCTCAGTGAGGGTCTGTTCATCTTTCAGGCAGTTTATGAA
Source organism: Ornithodoros turicata (assembly GCF_037126465.1). NCBI lineage: Eukaryota > Metazoa > Arthropoda > Arachnida > Ixodida > Argasidae > Ornithodoros > Ornithodoros turicata. The sequence goes on along the minus strand of NC_088202.1, from coordinate 33,318,135 downwards.
TGTACATATTTTAAGGCAGCTACATCCGACGACTCTGCTGAACCTGAAGTGCCACCCTTTCACAGCGTTGTTCGTGCGAGGTAGATCACGTAAAACACGTCGTAGCAATTCCAATGCTCGATCAGAAACAGGCCAGAGCGTCTTACGGCCCCCTCGAGTGACACGTCCTATTCATGTGTCCTCCACATATGATTACAGCATTAAGGCGAGGCTCATTGTCCTGGAAGAACTGGCACTCGAGAAGGGTATCGAACGCTGCTACAATGTCGTGCACAGGTACGTACGCCAGTGCACCAAGCTGGCGAACGTGAAGTGCGAAATCCGCGTCCTGGGAGTACCTTGTTTGGAGTCCACTTCGTTGTATACATCTCGAAAGGCACTGCCAGCAGTAAAAGAAGCATCCTCGCAGCTCAGTATCTGGAAACTTCGTCCTCAACGGTCGAAGTGTGGCTTGCTTAAACTGTGCGAGGATGCTTGTTGGGTTGACGCTCGACCCCAGCCGTTTGAGACTATCGAACAGCTTGTTGTAGGCAGCGACTTCCACTTTTCAGACCTTTGTCATTCACGAACAGCACAGCTGAATAGAAGAAAATGGTCTCAGGTTGGTAGCAGCAGTTAGTCTCATGCTGCTTCAGACACCTTTCTCATTGCACCATTCTCGACATATTTAAAGGGAACTATCTCAAATGGGATAGCCATATGTGCACAAAAGCCACTTGAAGTCTGTGGATGCCAGAAGGAAATTTTGCATGGTACAAAATAAAGATATTAAATCAACAGCCATATAAAACCTTGGTTCAACCTTGTTTAGAGTATGCATCTGCAGTATGAGATCCCTACACATGCATGCTAAAGTAGACAAAGTACAAAGATCTGCTCCCCGGCTTATATTTTCTGAGTTTCAAAGGGCTTCTTCGGTAACATGTATGTTGCAAGAACTAAATTTAGATTCACTTGCACATAGGCGCAAAGTAAATAAACCAGTAGTAAATTTGACAAGGTGTTGGGAGATCAGGGGTGAAAGACACGTATGCCATGTTTAATCACCATCTGTCAGAGCAGAAAGATGCCAAACAGGAGGGCCCTTGGCACCCAGGCACTTGGACCGCTTTCTGTATGTGAAAAAATGAGTTTTGATGAGGAATTACAGGAGGGATTACGCAGAGCTAAATATTCCTTAGCGTAACGGCATTTAGAATTGAAGCTTTCATTTGTCGCTTTCTTCTCTTTTTTTTGTTTGATCAACGCTCCAAGTGAACCAATAAAAAATTCGATCAAAGGACCGTCGCAGTTTCGATCAAACGGCGTTCGATCAAACGGCGTTCGATCAAAGGGCTTTCGACCAAATGTCCCGCGTTCGATGTTGCAGGTCGCGAAAACGCTTATTTTTCTGTACGTGAAGCCAAGTGAGGCAAGTATAAGCTTCCCCTCGTTGCTGACGATAAATTCAGCCATCACCCGTGTAGCTCACATTGACCAGGTTGACGCGACATCTGAACAGAAGGAAGAGACTATACTGGTTATCTTTACCTTACTCAGTCTCCTTTAGAAGTGAGGAAGAAAACAGGCCATGAGTAGTATAGATCCGGGGCACACAACAGTCACTTTTTCTAATCCAGTTCTAGGAATTTCTAATCCAATTCTAGGAATTTCTAATCCAATTCTAGGAACTTCTAATCCAATTCTAGGAATTGCTAATCCACCACCACCCAATTCTAATCCAACACAAGACAGTTCTAAGTCATCTGATTGGTGGCCCCACTTCGATTGACAGACCCCCTTTTTGGCTCTGCCTCTTAATGCTGATTGGTTCGAGCTGTCATTGGTGACCCCACTTTGATTGACAGGCCCCCTTTTGGCTCTGCCCCTTCACAGTGATCCATCAAATGTCTCCTTGATTAGCTACCCTTCATTCCCACCCTATGAATTCACGTACTCATAGACACCCAAGTGGTCTATTCTATTCATTTCTAAACCTAGTGGTTCGCTCAGGACAGTCTATTCTATTAATTTCTAAGTCTACTCATAGGCCCCCCAAATTGCTCCCCTCTCTATTGATCCAGGGACTCAATTTCTGAACCTACTGATTGGCTCAGGATTTTATTGGCTGCCTATTGTACATGCTCCATACACTGACTGGTGAATTCCACTCACAGGTTACTCCTCCATATGCTTTCAACTGCTTATTGGTTCATAATTTAAACCGCAACATAGACAACCGCTCGTGGGTCAATTCCATTCATTTCTGGGCCAGCTCACAGGCCCCTCAAATTGCATATTGGCTTGGGATGCTTTCTAGTTAAGCCAGGACAACGCTTCGGAACAGTAGGAACATAAAAAAACATGGGAAATAGTTTTCAACATCTATTAAACCTATCATGGCATTCTCAGATAGATTGTAGTTCTCTCTGGAGCACTTCCAGGCACACTGGACATTTCCGCTCGCATCCATGGCGTTTTTCGCATAAGTACCATGTGGATCACCCAGGCGTTCGTCCTTCTCCGTCCATGGCCCACTCCCAGACCGCACAAGAGAACAGCATGTCACAGAAGTATCAGTTCTCTTCCTGCACATTTTCTGGAGCGAAAACAGAACATTATGAGCTTCACTATTTACATCATCCATTTAAACTTACCATATTCACAGCTTCCGTAAGGGTAGGATTCGATGTCATTGCAGAGGTATCGCTTGTCATCATATGCCATCAGACTTCTTTTGACGTTTCTGATGGTGTACATGCACTGTTTCTTTCCAACTATTGACACTTGCTCATGCGATACGCTCGTGTGGTTGAATAAGGTATCACGGTATTTCTCATGGAGGAGGTGCTTGCGTACAATATTTTTTTACCCCTTTAGCTCTTGCAATTTGCTTTTCTCCAGCTAGTTTGATGGAGTACATTTTAGCTTTCAAGCATATTGCTTCTTCGATAGGTACACTACCAGTTTCGCTTTTGAACGCCCCAAATCTTCCACGATTCTTTTCACTGTACAGTGGATGATCCCGGTTGAAGGAAGACAAATCTAAGTGGTCGTCGGTGATCACTCGTAACTGATCTTCCTAGTCTTTGCAGAATAGGCCGAGGATCAGAGAATCCGTGTCAAAGTAACAGGTAATCACTGGACAAGTGAGCTTACTCAACAAGGTTTCGTAGTAAAATGAGTACATGGTTAATTTACTCAGTTCCAAAATCGTAAACCCAATCTGGAGTGGGACATCGCATCGCACTTTTCTTTTGCGCATTTCGTACGAAACACAATCCGGGGGACGAAATTTTCATCCTCGCGCATTCCGCCCGACTCCCGAGGCGACTCGCCGTCTCCTCGTCGAAGGCTAATCGAATGTCCCACATGTTAAATTTATTTAAAAGTGTTCTTCCGAATACCGCATTATTTGAGAGTTTATAGACTTTTTTCGAACGTCGTGCTCGAGGCAACGCGTCTGGCAACATTGTTCTCGATGTAGGGACGCAGGAATGGTGCCTGGTGAAATTTTAGAATTCTGTGAAATTTCATCATTATCATACCCAATCTAGAATAGAGTGCGAGCAGCGCGTAATGAACAACGTACTCGACCTTGTCCTTGCACGTGCGAAGCAGCTTTTTGGTGTTAGCTGGCTGATACATTAATTCTTCTAGGAGCCCTCGCTGGAATGGCGAGAGCCAATCCTTCGGGACGACCATCTTCTCAGGAGACAGGCGAAAGAACCGTGTCAGTGCGTGGATAGATTTTCGATACTTCAAGCCACATACATACACGTAGCCCACGTCTGAATCAGTGGGGTGATGCATAAAATCCACAGAGCTGAAATCCTCGACCCATTCGAAATCACCGACTGGGAGGTGTTTTATCATACTGAATCCATAAAGATTGTTGCAATCTAAGTATGATATTGTTGCGAGAGGCACAGCGTCAGGATGGTAATGATTTAATGCATGAGAATGGTTGAGCGTGACATGCACTTGATGCGTGACATCTTCATCTACCGTCTGTTACATTACTCCCCCTCCTTGAAGTGGTCACTCCCGGGCACCACAGCTCGCGAGTGGACGAACGGCAGGTGTTGAACAGTGAAAAATGAGGTTGAGGTGACGCTGATGGAGATGCTGTGCTCCCCACGGTGGTCCAGTGCCTGTAGTGACATAGATCACCCGCACCAACCTGGCCGCCATCACACGCTGCTCTCACGGACGTCATTCATCTACAGGCCTTGGGATAATTTAGGTCTATAGCGACATTTCTGTTCGTTCATCGGCGTCTGTCGTCAATGGGGCTGGGGCGTCGATGGCCGTAGCAGCAGCGCTGGGGCTAGTGACTCACTAGTATGGGCAGGTGAACACAGGCGTAGGGGGAAAGATGTCGTGATCGCTTCCGTCGGGGCGTCGTGCCAGCACCTCCACCAAATGTTGCGAGAGGCACAGCATCAGGATGGTAATGATTTAATGCATGAGAATGGTTGAGCGTGACATGCACTTCATCTTCATCTACGGTGGTTACAATATGTACACTTCCTCTTTATCAGGATCGTATCCACTGCACAGAGAGTTGTTGGCACGTAAATGACGTCTGCTCGCCTGACAGAGTCCGCCTCTATCACCCGATTCGATGGTTCTGTACATGTACTCTTCAGTGATCAATTCTAATTTTCCCTGCGTGTAATTTAGATTGCATTGCCACGAATAGGATGCCAGAGAAACGAAATGAAGCAATTCCAATCCGCGTGCACCATAGCACAGGCGTCGGAAGTGCTGCATTATGTCTGCATGTAACAGGGCATCTTTCAGGTACAATGCGTTATAATCAGGGTGTCGAACCGCAAAAAATACGGGTTCGGTTCGGGTTTAGGTTCATGTTGCTTAGGTTTGGTTCCGGTTCAGTTCCGGTTCGGCCACGCCCAAAAAAAGAACCGGTTCACAAACCGGTTCGCGAAATGGTTCAATGCATACAATTTTATATCTCCCATAAAACTGCTTTTATCAGGAAATGCGTGGCTAATAGCTTACCGCTGTTGTCTGCATTGACGTTTTTAGTGGTTAGGTACTTCCTTTAGTGAGAGGAAGGAGAAATGGATGAACACTTGCAAATAGCGTCCACGCTGATGAAGCGGTGTGTCCTGCTACTTTCTGTTTCCAAAATCTTTTTTCACACGCACAATGCCAGCAAAAAACACTTAAAGGAAGCCGAATAAGATGGACAGGATTTTATAAAGACAACAGTACTTGCCGGCACACTGCATTCGCAGCGTGAATCTATCTGAAACTGTACTGAAGCATGTCGAAAATGAGTCTGCCAGCCTTTCTCTGTCCGAGCTCACAGCAGTGTACCAGCTAATCCACAATACAAAGGCAATATGTCACGACACAGTTGCACTACCAGTAAACAGAACTACATTTACTTTTTAAACCACGACCAATTAAATAGGCTCCGTTCTGCGTACGTTCCTTCTCCACTTCTAATGTTTCTGACTTGTTTAATTTTTACTGCTCACGTGTAAAGGGAAATGTTGGGCGCTTCCTTAATTACATATTCGTCCTATAGAGCTATGCAACTGGCCTACCCGATTACTGCTCCATTCGTCCGCGTGGCGCGTCCTCTCTGAAGAGCAGACGCCGCAGCACGTGCGTAGGGCGCTAGCCGCGACGGTCACAAGGACAACTGCGCTTCAACGTCCTAAAAAAGATTCTGAAAGCATACCTACTATACGTCCTCATTTGACTGCTAGGTGAAAATTTGCGAAATCCATGATATAGAGACCAATGTGTCCTCGTTCGGGGATTGAGAGGCACTTGAACTCTTATGCTGACTTCTTTTATGTCTGAACCGTTTTGTTGCGAACAGGTTACCGCTATTATTTTTTCCGGTTCTGCTCCGGTTCGGGTTCAACAGTGTCAAGAAAATTGCGGTCGGGTTCAGTTCCGGCAAAAATAGCGGTTCAGGTACGGTTTTCGGTTCGGGTTCGGTTCGACACCCTGGTTATAATCCTGTAAACTCGAGCACCCAAAATGTTCAAATACATGCAGAGCATACTGGCAGTCTTCGTCACTTATATCTTCCTCAGTTAGATCGTTTCGAAGGGCGGATTTTTCTGGTAGGGCCAATTCATCGTACACTGCGAAAGAACTAATATAGCTGTACGGGAATGCACCTTTATGAAGCAAAATTTCGTAGTCGTCCCAAATACCTGCTTAAGGCATTGGAACACCTCTGCGCCCCCCATGCATTCGACAGTTTCCACGAGCTCCCCCAGCGACGAATTTCGGTACTGCATGGTATCACTGGAAAGGAAGGTGCCAATTTCGAACGAACTAATTTTTTCCATGCAGCTGGCTACAATGAAGGGAGGTCGCTTCCACCCGAGAACGTGAAATTCACGTAACAGTCTAGCCAAATCGTAAGACAAATTGTGGACCATGATCGTCAATTTTTCTCTGGTAGTGCATGCGACATTGCAGGGGTTACACAATGTTGCGACATAATTGGTCGCGCCAGCGGTACAATGCTTCGAATGATCATGGTGCCGGACACCAGGTAGATCTTTCGTGAACTCCTGTTTACAGTATGGGCAGTGGGTAGCGGCACTGTGCTCTGCGTGTCGCTCATCGCTCAGCACCATAGTGGCAGGGCAAGCATTCCAAGCGATCATCTCATCGCGCATTTCCATAAGTGCCTTCACACACTGCTTTGCCGCGTCTTCCCCATGGTGTGTTCTAATGCGCATCACCTTTGAGTCGTGAATACGCACAAGCACAGCACAGAAGCCAGAGGTAATGTGACGTTGCATGCCAACACCACTGGGTGCGAGTACACTCTCCGTGTCCAACGCAACGACGTAGTTGTACTGCACCATTTACTGTATTTTAGTAAACTCTACAAATTTTTTCCCGGCTCGCAAAATTCCAACAGTATTTCATTTACGTCTGTGCACAGGCGTCGATGTTTCGCCATAAGGAGGAAATGCTCCTTTCCTCCTTAAAAGAGCGCGTGCACCGCTCGCATACGAAACGGTTACTTCTTTTTGTCAACAAATGCTCGAGAGACTTTATTTTTAAAAAAATGCTCACCAACCTCCAAAAGATGAATTTCCTTTTCGAATTCCAGTTTTGCGGGTTGCGACACGTGCACTCCCTGATCAACATAGGCGTAAACATGTTTACGCCTATGTCGATCAGGAAGTGCGTGTATGAGATATGCGTGTACGCGTACACGCATATCTCGTTTTGAACTTCAAATTCATCCAGATCAGGGAATCAAACAGGGAAGAGGCTAGGCCACCAGTTCGCTGTTGCATAATTTTCATATTTTTTCCATCTGTTCCTTTCCAGTGGATGCAAGAGGGCGAGCGTATTGTACTTAAAGCACTCGCCCTCCTTACGTGTCGGTAAAGGGACATTCGTTAGGATGTTCCTACGATTAGCCAAATTGGTGGGAAGTACCCCATTGCACCCGAATTTTTTAGTTTTCATAGCGGAAATACACATTTGAACTTTTTGGATGTCAGTGGATACAAACCCACTACCCTCGCGCTGGTAATTTTCAATGCGCCCGGTAGACTCCTGAATCACGTCCATCAAAGTATTTGCGATAGCTCCGTCGCTGTGGACTTCGCGAGCAAGCGCCATAAAATGAGCTATGTGTGCGGTTATATCCCCTCGATTTTATTTCATCATTAGAACGTCAGAACAAATGCAAAACCTAAAGGGTATTCTTTGCGCTCGCAAAATAGCAATTATATTGTGGAGGTGGTTCATTAAATATTGTCGTAAGTCCTCTACTCTCTGATCGTGAACAGACGCCAATAGCACAAACGCTTTGACGATACCTCAAAATGCACTATCAGTTTGAAAGAAAGGCAGGAGGGAAATGTCCACATAAGGATGTGATCGGTCGACGTGAGCATGCAATGTAGCAGGTGAAATGTGTGGAGAAGATGGTGAATTCTCTTCCAATGGCTCATCATCCCAGATATCATGAGCAAAACAACCATCTAGGAACTGAAAACAAGAAGAAACACTAAGAAAACGTGCATCACAGAGCGTGGATGAAAAAATACTTTTATTTATTTTATTTATTTGTTTATTTGAAATACTACTGGCTTCCTCCTGGAAGCCTAAGTAGGAATGGGAAAAGACAACAAAACTGAAAAATGACAGAATTATACATCTATGTCAACTGCCCTGACAGCAACGACAGAAACTGAACTACAGTCTTCGCCGTCACAACCTCCTCTGGTAGGCTATTCCATTCCTCTACTGTCCTGGGAAAAAAAAGATAATTTAAACGCGTCTATTCTACATTGGTATGGCTTTAAATGCAGAGCGTGGACACTACGAATAGATCTCTTTTCCTGAAACATAATGTACTGGTCCCTATTAATATTAAGCTTATTTTTGAAGATAAGAAATAAAGTCTTGCGATTTTACGTCTATTGACCAAATTCTCCAAATCCGCTTTGTAGTAAAGATCTGACACCGAACTCAGTCTCTCCTATCTATTAAAAATAAAGCGAAGTGCTCTCTTTTGGACTGCTTCAATTTTAGAAATATTTTTTACAGTTAACGGATCCCACACAACACTTGCATATTCTAATACCGGTCTGACATAGGCTTTATATGCCGTTAAGTTTGTCTGCCACGTGGCATGTGGAAGATTACATGTTAAATACCAGAGCTTAGCGGAAGCCTTCTGGACGATGCTGTCCACATGCAAATTCCATGTCAAGTTGAAATATTAACACCAAGATATTTAAAATTACTAACAGTGGATACGTACATATATTAATCTGGTAATCGAAAAATAGTACATTTTTTCCTAGTCACATCCATGCACACACACTACTTCGGGTTTAACACCATCTGCCAAGTGTCACACCAAGCCACAACCTTCTGTAGAGACTCATTTAACAAGACTTGATCTTCAACAGTTTTAACTTGGGAATAAATAACACAATCATCTGGCGGCAACGTACGGAAACACCCTTCAGAATATCATTGATGAAAATTTAAAATAAAAGCGACCCAAGAACTGACCCTTGTGGGACACCTGACAAAACGCGGGAGCAATTAGACCGGGTTTGCTTTGCTTCTACATATTGTTGTCTACCAGAAAGATAATCAGTTAGCCAGCTGATAATACATGGGTTAGAAATAGTTTTACCAAGCTTCAGTAGCAATTTTTCGTGCGTGACTTTATCAAACGCACGGGATAAATCTAGAAATATAACAACAACCTACGATTCATAATCAACGTACGATTTCGATTAATTGAGTTACTGTGGAAACCCCCGCCCGAAATCCACGTTGAAATAGGTTAAAAATTATTCCCTTCAAGGAAGGATATGTTTACTAATTATGTGCTCTAGAACCTTAGCGCACGTCGGCAACAAGGAAACCGGTCGGTAATTACAAACATCCTGAACGCTGCCAGCCTTATAACAACTTTAGCAATCTTCCACTGTTGTGGGACTGATCCTGTAGCGATTTCTTAAACATCGAGAAAAGCAATTCACTACACCACTCCGCGTAACGTGATAAGAACGTATTACGAATGTCGTCCGAACCTACCGCCTTTTTGTTATCAATGTTAAGTAACAGATGAAAAATTCTATGTATAGATAACTCAATATCTGGAAGTGAATATACAATGTTATCGTCAAAGTCAGGTCGAATGCCATCATCAATGGTGAACACAGAACAGAAGTAATCATTAACATATTCACAAATCACATTAGTGTCACTAATCACAGTACCATCCACCTGTAACCTGTCAAGTGATTTTCGTGATGGGGATAAAAACGCCAAAACCTGGCCGGATCCTCTTTGAGAAATTTGTGCAGAGTCACATTATAAAAATGAAACTTGGCACATCGCACCTCTCAACTAATTTCTTAAAAGCATCACTATTCCCCTGACGGCTTCGTTTCCGTTCTCTATTAACCTTTCTTTTCAGATGAATGATGCCACGGGTGATCCACGGGTTATTTCTTTTTACCTTCTTCACTTTACGCGGAACGTACAAAGCCAAACAAGATTTAACAATATTAACAAATTCGTTCCACAACATATCCACAGTACAGTTCTGGTCTCCAAAAATATCTATAAATGACTCAAATTTAAGGTCGAGAAAATCAAGTACACCTTCGTCTTGCGCATGACTGAAATCATAAAAAATATTGCGCTTACATTCGGAAGAGACCCGATTACATTCAGCATTGAATACAAGCAGTTTGTGATCAGAAAAACCGTCATAAACTTCACAATTACACGGCTTATTCATCATATTATTGGACACAAACACAAGATCAAGTAATGACCCCGACGATCCATGTAATCTGGTAAAATCTTTGACAACCTGACACAGGTTTAACTTAAAAATGTAATCAGAAAACAGATCTGTACTCTGACAGTCCCGCCTACCTATAGACAAAGCAGACCAATCGATGTTGGGCAAATTAAAATCGCTTACCAATATAATCTGGTATTTTTTACATAACGAAGAAAGGTAGCAAAACAACTTGTCCAGGACTCCTATCCCACTTTGAGGTGGTCGATAAACAACACCAACAATTGTTATCGTGCGGAAAGACAACAATTTGCCCAGACGATTCCACTCCGCTGATATCAGCCAACCTGATATACGGTATCTCTTTCTTCATGATAATTAATTGCAGTACCCCCTCCCCTAGAATCTCTATCACAACGTTCGATATTAAATCCTTCGGGTATCACTTCCGAGTCATGCACACGATTATGTAGCCACGTTTCCGTTATCGCGGTAATGTCTGGGTCATGGATAAGTAACGTATTCTCAAGATCCGCAACCTTATTTAGCATGCTTCTTGCTTTTAGGTTTATTAGCCTCAAATTACAGGATGTGGAGGACATTTGTCAATTGTCACTTCGGGTAGAATTAACAGGTACTCTCTTATTCTGTTCAGAATCCCAGGTGAAAAATTCATTATTGATCCTTAGTTTCATGAAATGGAGTGACACTTTGTCCCCTTTCCATCTATTTTCAACTGCACTGTCCCACAACTTCTTCCGAACAATTCTGACTGATTTAGAAAAGTCCTCTGTGATAGAGATACTAGATCCCTTTAGCTTGAAACAGTTATTAAAAACAGTGGTCTTCTCTGAGTAGTTAAACAGACGTAGAATAACGGCCCGATGTTTAGACTGAATCCGTCGGCCAAGACGATGGACACGTTCAATTGATGTCAAGGTCACTCCCAAACGACCAAAAAATCTTTCCACAACCTTACTCAATAGGCTAGCCGGAGTTTCGTCAACGTCCTCTGACAAACCGTAAATAACAATGTTGTTCCTCCGGGAACGATTTTCCAAGTCATCGACTTTCATTTCTAAAGACTGAACTTTAGCTTCCAAACCAGATATTTCTTTGTTACATTCTTCAACCAGCATTGATACCTTTCCAATTTCATCTAGCTTCAGTTCAATAGTAGACAGCCTTTCTAGGATGTTATCGACAGTCCCTTTATCAGATTTAATGCACTGAATATCCGCAGCGATTTGTTTAAGATCCATCAGGGCCAGGATTAGATTCGACATCGCCAGATAATGAAAGTAACGCTCGTACTATATCAAGAAGTTCTAATGAGCAAGTAAAAAGAGCTTGTGGGCTTGGCACAACTATTAATGTAACATTGTTGGATTTCATGCAATGAGAATTCTTCTGACCAACCTGAAGGGCAAACAACATCACGTTAGGCGACATCGTGCTAGGAAGACTTTCGCCAAGCCCACTGAAGAACTGTAGGGGAGCAGTCGTTCACATAGCAAGTCCCGGTAACTTAGACCATGGTGGCAGTAAATCCGGTTCCGGCGTTAGAGTCGTGAACATTCTGAAGCACGACGACGATGATTCGATGCAGGGCATTGCACATGCGGGATGAACTGGTACTGATAAGGATAATACCTGAAGGGCAAACGACATCACGTTAGGCGACATCGTGCTAGGAAGACTTTCGCCAAGCCCATTCACTTTTGAAGCGAGCTCCGCACACTCCCGAAGCGATGCGAAGACTGCTGTAGTGCTGCCAGGGGCGCGAAGCTGTAGTATAAATCTATTGTAGCTGAAAACTCACGTGACCTCCGGAGCTGGACCAATGACTGAGGACTAGCCACCCTATTTTTTTCTTTTTTTTTTTTTGATTATGACGTAAATGACGTGTTATCCGTTTCTCTCTCACTACTTTCCTCCTCTCTGCTCTGCTTCCCGTCTTTTGTTGTTCCTTTTTTTTTCTTCCATGCACTGTTTTTTTGGTTCGCGTTTGTTGGAATGCAGTGGGAGTTACAGGAATACGATGAAGCCTTGGTTGTTTTTGTCACATGAAGTATTTTATTGTGCGACATACGGTTATGCAAGCAAGATGTACACAGGATGACATTAACATTGCTCCAGAATTTGCTTGAAGAAGCCTGATAATGTCGGACTGCCTCAGGCAAGGACTGCTACTGGGAACTGGAGCTCAGTGGCTGCAAGATGAAAACAATTGGTATCAGATATACGGTTATGCATGCGAAAGTTGCAATGTAAATAGAAAGAATAACGGTGCTATTGAACGCGAAAAATAAGAACGGTGGTAGGGTTGTGAGAAGCTCGCAGTCATGGGGAGTGATGAGCGACCTTAGTACGAAAAATACCTTTTATTGCGCTACTTCACCATTATATATTCAGATCGATTAGCCTGACAATCTTGGCTTTGGCGCTACGTACAGAACAGCTACTAAGTCAACGCGTCTGACGAAACTTGTCGAGCGAAATCACCAAGAATCAGACTTACAGTAGCGTCATACCTTTATACAGTACGACGTGAACGGGTATTTAATCATAACATTTAGATGATATTGTTTCACGAAAAGAAATAGAGTCTACCATCGTATCTGCAAAGCTACGCTGTCTGTCTCGGTCACCGCGTATTCCGGTAACTGTTAAGCAACTTATTCACAATACACGAAGTGAATGCGGTGTTGTGAGGCAACAAGCAACGACAAATGACTTACTTCTCGGCAGTCGTTGACCAGGTATCGGGTACGAGGCGTTCGGACGCTCGAATAGTTTCTACACCAAGAAGCAGAGCACAAATGTTGCGCAGGCATCTTCCCTGGCAGCTGTGACTGTTCGAGGACGCTCACATGATCCAGCTTGCGTTTTTAAACAGGAAAAATCACAACTCATAGTCCAACACAACCGCTACACAACGCAAGCCGTCCGAAACGGACGCCGGCGACTCCGTGGACGCCGGTTCCAACCGGCACAGCCGCCGCGCTGTCGCTTGTTCGAGCGCTCGCGAACAAGTTCGAAAACAGCCAATCATCGCTCAGAAAACGAATTCATCCTCATGGGAACGAATCAGTAATCACTAGCCACCGGATGTCTCCATGACGTTCAATTTGTGACGTTTTCTGACGTCCGATGACGTGAAACGCATGAAGCGCCTCACTTTATCCCGCAAAGGAACTGGCGAGTTTCGGGCCCTTGGTGCTGCCTCTGTACACATCCTCCTCACTTATATAGCGCCGACCTCGCTGCATGCCCCAACATGCACGGGTGCGAGGAGTCGTCATAGCCTAAAAATAACTTGCTCTGCATGTTCGAGGTCGCAGCTTGCCCTTGGCTTCACGTAATGCTCCGTCCGCCTACACCATTGCCGCACCTGAGCACAAAGTTCTCTCTCATCACATGTCATTCCGATATGCAAGTTGCTTCCATGGGCAGGCACACAACCATCCCTTTTTGTTCACAGTGGCTGTGGAATTTCAATAATATTACTTAAATGAAACAAATTGCAGTGAAATGCAGATTCGTCTCAGACAGGAATTTCTACCCTCAGCGTTAAACCCTCAGATACCAGCATTTCTGCTAGAATAGCAAGATAGCTATGACTTCAAAAATTAAACAAATGCTAACAAACTACCCCCAGGCAAAAATCTAGGATGGTCCCAGACTGGCACCACAAATGTTCCAGTTGGGTTCAGGACGGTCCCAGCCAGTTCCAGAGTGGCATACTCAGGTCCCATTGTGGATCCTTGGGTAGCATGAGTGGTTCCAGTGTGCCGCCAGGCTGGGCCCCAGCTTGCCATCCCACTTGAAGTCAGGTTCCATTGTGGATGCTTGGGTAGCATGAGTGGTTCCAGTGTGCCTCCACGCTGGGCCCCGTCCAGCCATCCCACTTGAAGTCAGGTCCCATTGTGGTATTTCGAGTGGGATGCCTAGTCCACTGTGTGTCCATCCTGGGAGCACAACCTACCAACCCACTTGAAGCCAGGTTCCTTTGGGATAGTCTTGCTCCAGTGTTGCACCGTCCCCCTTGATATTGGAAACCACTTTGAAGCCTTGAAGCCAGTACCACTGAGTCACTGTAATTTTGACACCTGCCCTAGAACTACGCGAATCTTCACCGCGATGAATTGAAGACGCTCTGTGTTCCTTGCAGGTGCATACAGCTGTTCAAATAGCATGCGCAGATATGTTCACTGGGCGTTTTTGCAAGACAAAAGATAACCTTAATTTACATTTCATAATATATCAATCGTTTATGGTCCTACCGCAATTCGCCTAAGTTACTTTTTTCTCGGTAAATATACCAGAAACATTCGCGCGCGGCGTACCGAAATCGAACTTTGCGTAATTTTCACTTCAGTAATCAGTTTGAAACGGAGGCTTTACGGGCTTCGTCGTCGGCAAGAGGAGCAGACTAAGCGCCATCTGCATCAGTGTGTGTTTTGAAACGTCGTTGCGGTAGGCGGTTGGTGTCGGTAGTTCCCGTTTTCCAACTCTTCAAAATAGGCAAGGAAACGTAAATGTTTTAATCTCTATGGTCAAGCCCTGTATTATGTATATAGTTTGTTTGTCTTGCAACTTCTGCACCAGCTAAATCGCGAGAAACTACGAGCGACGCACATAAGGATTCCACAACGCACACATACGAGCGACGCATTCCATTGAGTAAAGTGCAATTACGCTGATGAGTAGTGGTTGATATACATGAACGTTTATCTGAATGTGTAGATCTACTCCCTGTTATTACTGCTATTTAAAGTAGCGTAAGTGCAGGCTAGCTGGTGGGTGAACTCTAGGAACTGGAAGTCCTGCTCAGGCTTGTAACTGACTTTGGTATGCATCTTATCTGGCTTGTCATGCAGATGGAGGATAGTTGCAAGATACTTATGAATCGTGCAGAATAAGGACCAGTGACTGAAGCGAGGTATGTTGCGTGATTGTTGCAGGAAAACATTTACCATTTTATGCGTGGCATTATGTATACTTTTGCAACATTTTTTTCTACAGGTTTTCTCAATGAAACAGAATTCCCAGTTCATTCACAGTGAAGTATGGAGAAGCACTGTTAACTGGCTATCAGGGTGATATAATGTTGTGAAGTGTACCTTTTGCACAAAACATGATTGTAGATACTATAAAGTAGCAATGTGGGGTAATTGGCGTTGTCTCTTCATGCCAAAGGTACAAGATAGGACAAGGACAACAAGTGTAACGGCAACTGTCCTATTCACTCGTCGTTTGTGTTCTGTGTTGCAACTTTGGGATGGACAGGATGAACAGATATTTTTCTGAGATGCCAAAAAAGTATGTTCAATGCAATGTGTCGATATTAGCCATTCCCAGTAATCGAGTTCTTGAACTATGAGTTACTTTTAGGATGTTCTCAGAGTGAGAAGACGCCATCAACAGACAACCATCACCCACTGGACTGCATCGTCCTGTAGCAATATGTACTGTGTTTGGAATATGCTCCAATATAAGTACCCGTTTTTGTGGTTTCTAGTAAAGTGAGATATTCAACTTCTCTACATTTATTTGTTCTTTCACTGAGATTGTAGTGGTGTTAGTAGTCAAAGGCGCAGCTTCTGCTTCAGGGTGGCTCCGGAGATGGAATGACATCCAACATGTTCCTGTTGAATTCACTTCGAAGCTGATTGCGAGTCAGCTGGAAGCTATTTTAGCTCTACAATCCACTTGCGAGTGGGCCTAGACTGGTCCCACTGAATTCCCATCCGTCAAGTGGTCCCACTTCCCGACTGGTTCCAGATCCCAAGCAGTCCCCATTCCAGAGTGGTTCCCTACGGGACCACTTGGGAATGGGGACCAGCATGAGGCCTGTCTCAGAAACCACTTTGAACTGGTACCACTCTAGATTTTTGCCTGGGCCATCAACTGCTATCAGATAATTCTTGCATAATGCTACATACAGAGCCGCATTGTCCCTGCGTAAAGAACACACAGGAGAAGGGCACATAAATTCCTTTAAGCGAGCAAGGAAAAGGCTTAAGACCTCAGGAATAATCGCAGAGTCACCGCACATCGCAACGCGGCTAACATAAGATGACAACAACAACATACTAGCGGCGGATAAAATTTGCAAGGCGCTGTTAAACAAATCCAGACATGCCACAGCACATGCAAAACATGTAAAGGATATCCCCAATTGACGTCACAAATAAGACATAAACACACGCGCGCGCACACACACACAGACAGACAGCAGCTCGCGAATGCATAAGGAGACGTGTTTTATAGGAATCTCTACTCCTGGCTCAGACACCAACATTTTCGCTCAAATACCCATAACTGCAAAATTAAACACTGCTTACTTCATCAACATATCGAGCACCCAACAAAATCTAACAAACAAACAAACAAACCCACTTTCCGTGATAGAACACTATTCAGCTTTACCAATCGGTTTTCTTCTGCTTCAGCAGTGAAAGAAGAAAAGAGCCGTGAAAAATTACACGCACTTTTGCTTGAATAGCTATAACTGCAAAAAAAACAAAGCACATGCTAATAAACTGAGAAAAAGGCACTCATTTCTGCTACTATCATATAATTATTGCATAATGCTACATACATAGCCGCCCTGCCCTTGCGTAAAGAAAGCACAGGACAAGGGTACACAAATCGAATTGGGAAAATCACTTCTACGCGCGCAGCATATTGCAATAAGAAGGCACTGCTATGCAAGTGCAACAACCCTTATTTTTAAACCAACATTTCATGCAATACCGCATAAATTTATCACTCGAGTCACACGAAAAGGCATACACAATGTACTTACTGGGTGGGGTCACAGCTGCACAAACACAACACTCACTAACGTTCTTCACACACACAACACAGACACAACGCGCAACAGTGAAAAATAAGAAATTACACGCACTTCTGCTCGAATAGCAAAGTGTCAAGCATGACAAAACACATTTTCTACCACCAGAAAATTATTGAACAGAATAATACAATATTCGCCCACACACCCATTCACATCTGCTTTCTGGATTTGTTATACAGACGTGAGCGATTCGATAGGAATAAAGCCTTGGAGAAAGCATATATCATGTGTAGCTCACCCTACTCTATTGAAAATGCGATAAACCTTATTTTTCAAACAAAAAATTATCACAGTCGGCATAATATACGGCAATATCACTAAAGTCAAACACAAGGAGCTTACTTGTCAAGTGGGGTCCCATTTTGTATTAATTTTTGTCGTTTCCAGCAGCTCATTACTTTGTGTCAGTTATCAAAAATTAAAAATTTCTTATCTGCTGCTGTTAAAGTGATAAAACAGTGCCTTCGAAACGCGTCCCCACGTCAGCCGCATCGGGCCCGTTCACGCGGTTAGGACACGCTTGACGCAATGATGCGCGCTCCGTTATCGATTCCTCATGCGGGCACACTATTTTATCACTTTAACTGCAGCAGATCAGAAATTTTTAATTTTTGGTAACTGGCACTAAATAATGAGCTGCTGGAAACGACAAAAATAAATACAAAATTGCCTAGCCTGCGTTGCTGTTGGTGTTCAACACGACGAGATTAAAATTATTTGGTGTTTCTTATAAGAAAAATACGACGCGCAGCAGTTGCTTATTCTTGCGTGAAGTTTGCAATCAGTGATGATAGAATGATATTTTATCTTATTTGAATCATTAGTGACTCCCCTATTTAGTGAATGCTAGTGTGATTATAAACATATGAAAACTGGTTTGGTTTAAAAATGATAAGAGCTACAGCGTGTAGCGAATGCTGTTCTCATTTTACACTCTGTAGTATTTGTTGTGAAATGTTTATATGCAAGCAAACAAAAGTACAAAGGAATGAATTATTCTTCTGCATTATTGCTGCACGCTGTTTTTCTTCTTGGATGTATAGGCAACATGCATTCCTGAGATGCTGTGGTTCTTTTTTTTTTTTTTGCTTTGGGACGGTCGACCGGCGATATCGTATTACATCCGGCGGGAAGGCCTATTGTTTCGCATTCGCATATATGCGTTCCCCGTTTTGACGATGGTTGGATAATAATTGACGTGAGGAATAATATGAATTTACAAGGGTTCCATAAGTTTCCGGCCCGAGGTAGAAAATGCGCGCGAATTTGAAAATACGATTAAGGACGCGTGGCGCCATCTGTTGGAGGGCCGGAGCACCACCCTCAACCCTCTCCAAGCTTTTGTCGGTTAGGGAGCGGCATTTCAAACAGCCAGGGTGCACTCTTCAGTTAAAATGGAAAAAATCGAGTACCGCGCTATGATAAAATTCTTGACAAAAGAGGAACTTTCGCATAAAGAAATTAAAGCGCGACTGGACAACGTGTACAGGGAAGCCTCTCCGTCGTACACAACGGTAAAAGACTGGGCTAAGCAGTTTCGACTGGGGCGAGAGTCCATTGAAGATGATTCACGCGATGGTCGTCCAGTGGAAGCGGTGACACAAGAAAATTTGTCTCTTGTCGAGGAGGAAGTGCTGAGCGACAGGCGCCTGAAGGTGAAGAAAATCTCAGAAAGGCTGGGGCTTTCCAAAACAACCGTTTTTCGCATCATCGGCGAGGGCCTTCACATGTAAAAAGTCAGTGCGAGATGGGTGCCACGACTTCTCTCGTCAGTTCAAAAGCAACAGCGCGTCGTCTGTGCCAAATAGTTTTTGGAGCTCTGTCAAGAGAACGAAGAAGAAATATTGAAGTGAATTGTCACAGGGGATGAGACTATGGTGCTCTACTATGATCCCCCTTCGAAAAAAGAGTCGATGGAATGGCGCAAACCACGAGAAGCACCCCCAAGAAAAGCCAAGGTCACACAATCCACAAAGAAGATCATGGCAACAATATTTTGGGATTGTCACGGGATCCTCCTCATCGACTTCAAAGAGAGGAACACCACAGTGAATGCGACTTATTATGCGTCACTCCTGCATCGACTGCGAGACGCCACCAAGGAAAAGAGGCGCGGCAGGTTGAGTCGAGGTGTCCGGTTGCTCCAGGACAATGCCCCTGTCCACATGGCTTCTGTTGCCAAGGCTGCACTGAAGGAGTGCGGCTTCGAAGAAATCCACCACCCACCCTACAGTCCAGACTTAGCACCGAGTGAATACTTCCTGTTCTCAAACTTGAAGAGGGATCTCAGAGGACAGAGATTTCAAAACGATAGTGAGGTGCAAGAGGCAGTTTTCCAGCATTTTACGGACAAAACTTTGGACTATTTTTTCAAGGGTATAAGAATGCTGGTTGAAAGGTGTCAAATGTGCATCGAAGTTAAGGGTGACTATGTCGAAAAGTGATACACTTGTTTCGTCTCTATGTCTATTAAAAGTTGGTCGGGCCGGAAACTTATGGAACCACCCTGGTACGTGGCTGTGAATAGACTTTGGGTTTTTGCTCGTTGTGAGGCACTAAAAATGTGTGAGTGTGCGTGCGTGTTTGTGCAGCTGGGACCCCACTTGACAAGTAAGTTCATTGCGTTTGACTTTAGTGATATTGACGATATTGCCGTATATTACGCCGACTGTGATATTATTTTGTTTGAAAAATAAGGTTTATCGCATTTTCGATAGAGTAGGGTGAGCTGCACATGATATAGTATGCTTTCCCCAAGCAGCATATGCTTTATTCTTATCGAATCGCTCACGCCTGTATAACAAATTCAGAAAGCAGATGTGAATGGGTGTGTTCCTGAGGTTGTGTGTTTGCCACACAAGCTTAATTTCAGCGAATATTGTATTATTCTGTTCAATAATTTTCTGGTGGTAGAAAATGTGTTTTGTCATGCTTGACACTTTGCTATTCGAGCAGAAGTGCGTGTAATTTCTTATTTTTCACTGTTGCGCGTTGTGTCTGTGTTGTGTGTGTGAAAAACGTTATTGAGTGTTGTGGGGTCACAGTGCAGCTGTGACCCCACTTAACCAGTAAGTACATTGTGTATGCCTTTTCGTGTGACTCGAGTGATAAATTTATGTGGTATTGCATGAAATGTTTGTTTAAAAATAAGGGTTGTTGCACTTGCATAGCAGTGCCTTCTTATTGCAATTTTCGCCGTAAAAAAATTAAGCCTATATCGTATTATGCTGCACGAGTAGAAGTGATTTTCCCAATTCGATTTGTGTGCCCTTGTCCTGTGCTTTTTTTACGCAAGGGCAATGCGGCTGTGTATGTAGCATTATGCAATAATTATCTGATAGCAGAAATGACTGCATTTTTCTCAGTTTATTAGCATGTGCTTTTTTTTGCAGTTATAGCTATTCAAGCAAAATTGCATGTACTTTTTCATGGCTCTTTTCTTCTTTCACTGCTAAAGCAGAAGAAAACCGCTTGGTAAAGCCAAGGGGATGAAACTCGCGAGTTCACTTGCGGACTAAAGTGAGGCGCTGCTAGCTTTTCACATCATCAAACGTCATGAAACGTCAGAATTTTTACGACGAAGCGCGGGTTCACCGTCACGAGCCCATGGGCTCCTGAGGCCGCTCCCCCGGTACGCGAGCGCTCATTGGTTGGTTTGAAATTATGAACTTTCCTTGGCGCGCTCAAGCCGGCGACACCGTGTCGGCGGTGCCGGAGCAACTCGTCGCCAAGTTTCGAAATGTGTTGGGTGCAGCAGGGACGCAAGCAAAGCATCTATGCCGGTACCGCTTTGCATGGTTTTTGGCGGAGGCGGAGAGTTTTCATTTTCCCAGGGGGGGCAAGGGCGCACCGCGAAATAAGTACTCTCGCGGGGGGGGGGGGGGCGATATGTTTATTAAGAAAAAAAAGAAAGGTAAACCAGATGGATGCCGGTGTGTTATTCCAAAAAAAGTGAAATGGGGAAGACAAAAAAGGCAAAGAAAAAAAGCAAAAGAAAACAAAAAGACGGAAAGACAGGGAAAAGAAAAATGAAGAACACAAAACTAAAGCTGAAGAATCACACACTCTGGTGGGATCTTATGATGTATGCAGAACTGGTATAGAAATAAGAGGAAGGAAGAACAGAAAAAAAAAGAAAAAGAAAAAACAGAGAGAACGTAAACAGTGAACATGTGTACAACTGAAGGCATTACGCCTTTGAAAACTGAGTGCAAAAGGAACAACATGCATTGAATCCTCAGTGTTTGACCCGAAATGCGCGCAATGTTATGAATATGGTCAATGAAATGGAGCAGCGGGAGTTGAGCCCGCTCCCAACGAATATGCGTTCCGAAGATTCTACCGTTACACCTCACTGGCAACTGCTGGTACCTTTGCGACTGCTTCGTTTCATTGATCTGATTGCTTTGGGCGAAATTCAAGCTATGTGTTTTGTCATTCTCTGTGTTTCTTCGCCTCACCTTCTACTGTGATAATGAGAATGGTGGGCTGATACATATTTTACGAATTTTTTGGGGTTGGTTCCTCTTCGCTCTTTTGACCCGGGCGCGCCGAGCCCCGAAGGTTGGTGTCAGTCTCTTAGCGGGACTTCCCGGGGGAGGCGGCGCCCCCCCTAGTTCATGTTCCGGGGGGGGGGGGGCAAGGGCCCCCGCGCACCCCGGCAGTCGGCGCCTATGGTTTTTGGTGTCCTTCCCTAACATGTTGTCGATACCGACTCTGAAAAGCTCGATGCCTCATGGATACTTCTGCAAGTCAATTCAGTGATAAGTGGAAGGCAGGTCTGCTTCGCTTGTTTGAAGCGACAACTATTCTAGAAGGACTAATACTGCGTTTTTCCGCTACCCACTCGACGACAGGCAAGTCAGTTCCTATTCCATTCTGCCACTTAGCATAGCATAGCGCCACACCTGTGGCATATACGCAGCATTTCGGCAGGTAGAATTTTTGGTTTTCACGTTTCTGATCCCTATCTTTCTTGTTCAGGTATAAGCACTCAACCCATATCTGCTTCAGAATAGCGTCTGCATGAATACAGTAGAATGGATAAGCCACTCAGAGTGGTTGGAGCATCATCTTTCGGCATAGCAGCTGCACAAGGTCCTTTGTGGCGGGTCAACCAGCCGCCTACACAAGCAGCAAGGGGATATGGACGTGTTCTCTGAATCTGTGTGCCTGTGCAGCCAATATACTGTTGTTCTACTATGAAATCTTCCACGTGAGATATCAGTGAATACAAAGTTGCTTCGGCATATCTTTCGAACTTCAGAAACAATGTTCATATCATGTTCGTGTTTCGCACAGCTACAGCAGACTGCAGTGTGTGATTTGGAAATATCTATCTCGAAAAATAAAGCAGTTTGTGTAACAGAAACAGCCAACGCTTCCACATTTTGTTATTTATTTCACTCGACGCGAACGAAAATCCACAACCACCCAGAACCGCCAAAGCGAGGGAGAGGGTAGAGAACAGATGGGAGAGGGAAAGCACCACCAGCATCACAGGTCACCCAGGGAGACAGAAAAAAGCAAAGCGAAAAAGCTACTCAACCGTCATCCAACGATTGGCCCAACGCTAGAGGTCAAGTGAGTTTTTCCCGACAATAGAAATATACTACACGTTCATCCCCCTGGCAAAGCTGAATAGTGTTCCATCACGGAAAGTGGGTTTGTGTGTTTGTTAGATTTTGTTGGGTGCTCGATATGTTGATGAAGTAAGCAGTGTTTAATTTTGCAGTTATGGGTATTTGAGCGAAAATGTTGGTGTCTGAGCCAGGAGTAGAGATTCCTATAAAGCACGTCTCCTTATGCATTCCCGAGCTGCTGCCTGTCTGTGTGTGTGTGTGAATATGTGCTTTTTTCTGCTTTGTGACGTCAACTGGGGATATCCATTACATGTTTTGCATGCGCTGTGGCATGTCTGGATTTGTTTAGCAGTGCCTTGCAAATTTTGCCCGCCGCTAGTATGTTGTTGTTGTCATCTTATGTTAGCCGCGTAGCGATGTGCGGTGACTCTGCGATTATTCCTGAGGTCTTAAGCCTTTTCCCTGCTCGCTTAAAGGAATCTGTGTGCCCTTGTCCTGTGCGTTCTTTACGCAGGGACAATGCGGCTGTGTATGTAGCATTATGCAAGAATTATCTGATAGCAGTTGATGGTAGTTTGCTAGCATGCGTTCAATTTTGGAAGTCAGATTTTGCTATTCGAGCAGAAATGCTGGTATCTGAGGGTTTAACGCTGAGGGTAGAAATTCCTGTCTGAGATGAACCTGCATTTCACTGCAATTTGTTTCATTTAAGTAGTATTATTGAAATTCCACAGCCATTGTTAACAAAAAGGGATGGTTGCGTGCCTGCTCATGGAAGCAACTTGCATATCGGAATGACATGTGATGACAGCGAACTTTGTGCTCAGGTGCGGCAATGGTGTAGGCGGACGGAGCATTACGTGAAGCCAAGGGCAAGCTGCGACCTTGAACATGCAGAGCAAGTTACTTTTAGGCTATGACGACTCCTCGCACCAGTGCATGTTGGGGCATGCAGCGAGGTCGCCTCTATATAAGTGAGGAGGATGTGTAAAGAGGCAGATGCTTGTTCTGCTTTCTTGATCCTCATGATATCTGGGATGATAAGCCATTGGAAGAGAATCTTCTCCAGACATTTCACCTGCCACATTGCGTGCTCTCGTCGAGCGATCACATCCTTATGTGGACATTTCGTTCCTGCCTTTCTCTCAAACTGATAGCGCATTTTGAGGTATCGTCAAAGCGTTTGTACTCTTGGCATCTGTTCACAATCATGGAGTAGAGGACTTGCGACAATATTTAATGAACCACCTCCACAATATAATTGCTATTTTGCGAGCGCAAAGAATACCCTTTAGGTTTTGCATTTGTTCTGACGTTCTAATGATGAAATAAAATCGAGGGGATATAACCGCACACATAGCTCATTTTGTGGCGCTTGCTCGCGAAGTCCACAGCAACGGAGCTATCGCAAATACTTTGATGGACGTGATTCAGGAGTCCACCGGGCGCATTGAAAATTACCAGCACGAGGGTAGTGCGTTTGTATCCACTGACGTCTAAAAGGTTCAAATGTGTATTTCCGCTGTGAAAACTAAAAATTCGGGTGCAATGGGGTACTTCCCACCAACTTGGCTAATCGTAGGAACATCCTAACGAATGTCCCTTTACCGACACGTAAGAAGGGCAAGTGCTTTAAGTACAATACGCTCGCCCTTTTGCATCCACTGGAAAGGAACAGATGGCAAAAATATGAAAATTATGCAACAGCGTACTGGTGGCCCCTTCCCTGTTTGATTCTCTGATCTAGATGAATTTGAAGTCCAAAACGAGATATCCGTGTACGTCTACGCCTATGTCAATCAGGGAGTGCACATGTCGCGACCCGCAAAACTGGAATTCGAAAAGAAAATTCATCTTTTGGAGGTTGATGAGCATTTTTTTGGAATAAAGTCCCTCGAGCGTTTGTTGACAAAAATAAGCAACCATTTCGTATGCGAGCAGTGCACGCGCTCTTTTAAGGAGGAAAAGAGCATGGCGAAACATCGACGCCTGTGCACGGATGTAAATGAAAACCTGTTGGACTTTTGCGAGCCAGGAAAAAATTTTGTAGAGTTTACTAAAATACAGTACATGCAGCAGTACAACTACGTCGTTCCGTTGGACATGGACAGCGTACTCGCACCCAGTGGTGTCGGCATGCAACGTCACATTACGTCTAGCTTCTGTGCTGTGCCTGTGCGCACTCACGACTCAAAGGTGATGTGCATTAGAACACACCATGGGGAAGACGTGCAAAGCAGTGTGTGAAGGCACTCATGGAAATGCGCAATGAGATGATCGCTTTGAATGCTTGCCCTGCCACTATGGTGCTGAGCGATACCAGCTCCGGTGGCTGGGAGACTGGGAGGTCCGCGGTTCGAATCCGCGGGCCGGCTGTGCCGTCTGGGGTTTTTCCTGGGTTTCCCTCAGATGTGTAATAGGCGTATGCCGGCACAGTTCCCCTGAAGTCGGCCCATGGACGCAGCTATCCTCCCCCCGAGCGGATTCCGCTCGGTCTTCCACTTCACCCTTTCCTCTCCTCCTCTCCACCACCTTTCCCTTCCCGAGAAACATGCCGCCTAATCAGGCAGGCAGACCTCTCGGGTTCCTCCCAACGACACTCCTCCTCCTCCTCCTCGTGCTGAGCGATGAGCAACACGCAGAGCACAGTGCCGCTACCCACTGCGCATACTGTAAACAGGAGTTCACGAAAGATCTACCTCGTGTCCGGCACCATGATCATTCGAAGCATTGTATCGCTGGCGCGACCAATTATGTCGCAACATTGTGTAACCCCTGCAATGTCGCGTGCACTACCAGAGAAAATTTGCCGATCATGGTCCAAAATTTGTCTTACGATTTGGCAGGACTGTTACGTGAATTTCACGTTCTCGGGTGGAAGCGACAACCCTTAACTGTAGCCAGCTCCATGGAAAAAATTTGTCGTTCGAAATTGGCACCTTCCTCTTCAGAGATACCATGCAGTACCGAAATTCGTCGCTGGGGGAGCTCGTGGAAACCATCAAATGCGTGGTGGGCACAGAGGCGTTCCAATGCCTTAAGCAGGTATTTGGAGACGACTACAAAATTTTGCTTCATAAAGCTGTATCCCCGTGCAGCTATATTAGTTCTTTCGTAGTGTACGATGAATTGGCCCTACCAGAAAAATCCGCCTTTCAAAACGATCTAACTGGAAAAGATATAAGTGACAAAGACTACCAGTACACTCTGCATGTATTTGAACATTTTGGGTGCTCGAGTTTACAGGACTATAACGCATTGTACCTGAAAACGGATGCCCTGTTACATGCAGACATAATGCAGCACTTCCGACGCCTGTGCTACGGTGCAGCGGATTGGAATTGCTTCATCGCGTTTCTCTGGCATTCTATTCGTGGCAATGCACCCGAAATTACACGCAGGCAAAATTGGAATTGATCACCGAGGAGCACATGTACAGAACCATCGAATCGGGTGTTAGAGGCGAACTCTGTCAAGCGAGCAGACGTCATTTACGTGCCAACAACCCTGTGTGCAGTGGGTACGATCCTGATAAAGAGGAAGTGTACATATTACATAGATTGCAACAATCTTTATGGATTCAGTATGATAAAACACCTCCCAGTCGGTGATTTTGAATGGGTCGAGGATTTCTGCTCTGTGGATTTTATGTGTCACCCCACTGATTCAAACGTGGGCTATGTGTATGTATGTGGCTTGAAGTATCCAAAATCTATCCACGCACTGACACGGTACTTTCCCCTGGCTCCTGAAAAGATGGTCGTCCTGAAGGGTTGGCTCTCGCCATTCCAGCGAGGGCTCCTCGAAGAATTAATGTATCAGCCAGCTGAAACCAAAAAGCTGCTGCTCACGTGCAAGGACAAGGTCGAGTACGTCGTTCATTACGCGCTGCTCGCACTCTATTGTAGATCGGGTATGAGAGTGACGAAAATTCACAGAATTCTAAAATTACGCCAGGCACAATTCCTGCGTCCCTACATCGAGGACAATGTTGCCAGACACGCTGCCTTGAGCACGACGTTCGAAAAAAATTTCCATAAACTCTCAAATAATGCGGAATTCGGAAGAACACTTTTAAATAAATTTAACATGCGGGACATTCGAGTAGCCTTCGATGAGGAGACGGCGAGTCGCCTTGGGAGTCGGGCAGAATGCGTGAGGATGAAAATTTTGTCCCTGGATTGTGTCATGTACAAAATGCGCAAAAGAAAAGTGCGATGCGATGTCCCGCTCCAGATTGGGTTTACGATTTTGGAACTGAGTAAATTAACCATGTACTCATTTTACTACGAAACCTTGTTGAGTAAGCTCACTTGTCCAGTGATTGTCCACTTTGACACGGATTCTCTGATCCTCGGCCTATTCTGCAAGGACTAGGAAGATCAGTTACAAGTGATAGCCGACGGCCACTTAGATTTGTCTTCCTTAGACCGGGATCATCCACTGTACAGTGAAAAGAATCGTTGGAGACTTGGGTCTTTCAAAAGCGAAACTGGTAGTGTACCTATCGAAGAAGTAATATGCTTGAAAGCTAAAATGTACTCCGTCAAACTAGCTGGAGAAAAGCAAATTGCAAGAGCTAAAAGGGTAAAAAAATATTGTACGCAAGCACCTCCTCCATGGGAAATACTGTGATGGTGGTGGTGGGTGGTGATAGGGCTTGCCGTTGTCGGCCTCACGTATGTGGGCAACGTCACGACTGACGCCCTGGGGGAATGTGCGTCCTGGGCCGACTTCTAAGGGAACTGTGCCGACATATGTCTGAAAGCGTCTGAGGAAAACCCAGGAAAAACCCCAGACAGCACAGCCGGCACCGGGATTCGAACCCGGGTACCTCCCAGATACCTCCCAGATACTGTGATACCTTATTCAACCACACAAGCGTATCGAATGAGCAAGTGTCAATAGTTGGAAAGAAAAAGTGCATGTACACCATCAGAAACGTCAAAAGAAGTCTGATGGCATATGACGACAAGCGATACCTCTGCAATGACATAGAATCCTACCCTTACGGAAGCTGTGAATAGGGTAAGTTTAAATGAATTATGTAAATAGTGAAGCTCATAATGTTCTTTTTTTGCTCCAGAAGATGTGCAGGAAGAGAACTGATACTTGTGTGACATGCTGTTCACTTGTGCGGTCTGTGACTGGGCCGTGGACAGAGAAGGACGAACGCCTGGGTGATCCACATGGTACTTATGCGAAAAACACCATGGATGTGGGCGGAAATGTCCAGTGTGCCTGGAAGTGCCCCAGAGAGAACTACAATCTCTCTGAGAATGCCATGATGGGTTTAATAAATGTTGAAAACTATTTCACGTGTTTTTCTATGTCCCTACCGTTCTGAATCATTGTCCTGGCGTAACTAGAAAGCATACCAAGCCAATATGCAATTTGGGGGGCGTGTGAGCTGGCCCAGAAATGAATGGAATTGACCCACGAGCGGTTGTCTATGTTGCGGTTAAAATTATGAACCAATAAACAGTTGAAAGCATATGAAGGAGTAACCTCGCCAAGGACACTCGCGATCCTCAGGACGTCCTCAAAGTGTCATCGCGTCCTCGTCAGTGATGGGATGTCCGGAGGAGATCTGGAGAGTGTCGTCATGGGATCTTCCAGTGATAGTCATTTGCGTACATCCTGCGGCCGTCAGCCGGAGGACATGTATAGGAGAAGTAAATTATTTTAACAATGCGATTTGCATTTCTATGCCTCCGCCCATTAATTAGTGTTTCGGTTTGTTTGTCATAACCAGATCAGCAGTGATCATTTATAAACTACAAAAATACTACAAAGAGAAAATACAAAAAATACAGAGGTACAAATACTGCCACGAATCATCATCGCGAAACTTCCAGGGCAGGCACGAAACGGTACATCTCATCCCGGCGCATGCTGAAGAAGAAGCAAGAAGCTTCCAGACACATCGCCTGCTCTCTGGCAAACGCACGTGCTGTTTCTAGACTTTTTGGCGCGACGCTTAAATGCTTGTGCGCTCCAAGCTGGAGCATTCATTCTTTGGACTCAGTTGTGTTCACAGAGCTATCACTCTTGTGTTTTGCTACCAAGTAGTCTAATAAACCGTTCGCTGTTTATTCGACGACTCGCCGACCCATTTCGCTTCGTGACAATACAAATTGAATGATTTCAACGGATACTCCATGCACTGGGTTCAATGTGTGATAAAATATAGCTTGCTAGACCTTTTATTGTGATCTTGTAGCCATGAACATCCGTGCAA
Source organism: Ornithodoros turicata (assembly GCF_037126465.1). Lineage (NCBI taxonomy): Eukaryota > Metazoa > Arthropoda > Arachnida > Ixodida > Argasidae > Ornithodoros > Ornithodoros turicata. The sequence continues at coordinate 33,289,168 of NC_088202.1, read as the reverse complement.
CATCTCTGATGGGATGCTGCACGGAGCATTTCCGTGGAAGATACAGAAAAGTGATGGCATATTACAGCGCGTGCTTGACTTTCAGTGGATGTTTTAAATCAACTAAGTAGGAAACATTAACGTTGCCTTGGTTGTATCCTTCTCATCCAAGGAATTCGTCACTGGTGTGTTGCTTATACATGCAATTGAATTAAACTTAGGTACCTAACCCTTGGTTTTGTCTGCGATGCTAGGAGGACTCTCGCACATGAAGGAGTTTGCAACATAGGCAAACGGATACTATGTAGTATATGTTTTATCTGCAAAAGGAAATGCCACTGTTGGATATTCCTTTCAAAGTCGGCTGTCTTAGTCTTACACTTAGTGGCACATGGCCTTTTGTATTTTTTTGCTTTTTATGCAACGGCACCCATTGTTTGTCAGCGAAAAACAATCAAAAATGAGAGACGGAAAATGACGAGCTGGTGGCAGAGGTTGAAAACTGTAAGAGAGAGAGTCCGTTTCCACTGTAAACGTCTGCACACTTCTAGAAGTGAGAAATGAAAGCAGATTTACTGGAGGATTTTACATGATCCTATAGCGCTCCTCATAGTATCCCAGTCTTGTCCCCAGATGTTGTCCCTAGGACCATCTCTGGAGTCTCATTCTAACACTTTTCTAACAAATTGAGGATCATGTGGAGATATTCCCAGGATGTCACTGCTGTCCCGCAGTGACATTCTCAGGATGAGCGAGGGATGTCAGCGTGTTCTTGGGGCTGTGAGTGGAATTCACCAATCAGTATATTGAGCATGTACAATAGGCAGCCAATAGAATCCTGAGCCAATCACTAACTTCAGAAATTCAGTCCCTGGATCAATAGAAAGGTGAGCAATTTGGGGGGCCTATGAGTAGACTTAGAAATTGATAGAATAGACTGTCCTGAGCAAACCATTAGGTTCAGAAATGAATAGAATAGACCATTTGGGTGTCTATGAGTGCGTGAATTGATAGGGTGGCAATAAAGGATAGCTAATCAAGAAGACATTGGATGGATTACCGTGAAGGGGCAGAGCCAAAAAGGGGGCCTGTCAATCGAAGTGGGGCCACCAATCAGATGTCTTAGAACTGGCTTGTGTTGGATTAGAATTGAGTGGTGGTGAATTAGAAATTCCTAGAACTGGATTAGAAAAAATGTGGCTGTTGTCTGCCCTGGCTCTATACTACTGCCATGACGATAAGAAAAGTAGGGTAGCTTCCATATTGGGAATAAAAGGAGTACAGAGGGTCATCAAAAAAAATTCGGATTAAGACGTCTTATAAAAGCGTGTGTGTCGATTTCCCAGGTAGCACGAAATGTTTTGATGCGTGCAATTTATTTCCCAGAAGTATGATGCCACATCACCGATGACTTAACAGCCCAGCGAACCACGAATGTCTACTGGTCGTACCAGTAATATCCAAATATCTAACACAGAGAGGAACGTCTTATCGACATTTATTATACGTACTGTTAGTACGTTGAAATCGGTGGAGGTCTATGAAACGTGCGTTGCATAGACTGAGAAGTTACCCGTCAAAAAGAACTCGTTACGAGTTAAGTTACCGTGTGAAAAATGTAACTAAGTTAATAACGAAGTTCTTCAGCCTGAAATGTTACTTACTGAGTTACTTAAAAAAAGAACGAGTTACTTCCAAGTTACTTCGGACATAAAATAGCATTAAGCAGGTGCAGCGCACGTGAGCAGTTGAGTTAGACCTTGAGTTACCTGCGGAGGAGTGCAACGTGCTTAGATCGTCATCGTTTACATCCAACAATAGATATCTCCCTGTTTGTAAACGAATGACGTCATAGTGTTCGACAGCGCCACAAATATGTCCTTGCGAACGCGTTGCATCCTGGGAGATTACTGGAATGAACTGTCCTTCACGTTTCGGTTTCGCTTACCTTGACTCCTCGCGGACAATCGGCCGAGAGAGAAGGAACCGAAACGGCTCGGAGACCTCCTCCTTTGTTATCAGCAAGTTCCCATAGTTCAAAGCTGACTTCAGAAAATCCTGGAGAGCTTTCTCCAGGATTTCCTCAAGTCAGCTATTTGGTAAAGTTAAACTACGCTGGAAGCTAGAGGTGAACAAGGTCGTGCCCGAAAGCCATGGTCTTGAGGGGATTACGATGGTCCCTGAAAGGGCGGGAACCTTCGGTCCTACTTTTTTTTCAATATACCTGTACCTGTTTGTAAACAAATGACGTCACAGTGTTCGAGAGCGCCACCGGTTTGGTAGAGTTGAACTATGCTCGAAGGTATGGGGCGAACAAGGTCGCCCCTTGAAAACCACGGTCTTGAGAGGATTACGATGATCCTGAAAGGGACGCGACCTTCGGTTCAACTTTTCTTTCAGTAGGAGGCAGCGAACAAGTGCCCATACGTGGAAACCAGCTCTCCTCTTCTGATCTGATTCGGTTTCGGTCTGTCTACCACCACCACCGATGACGTTTCTCTGGTAGAGAGATCTTACTCCCTGTGGGCGCACAATAGTTCAGCTTCATTTCAATGACAGCGGCTCTTACTTCCTGAATAAAATATTGCCACTGATTGTAAAAATATATCACGTTTCATGGCAAAAAAATGCCATGAAGGAACCGCAGAGAAAGCAAGGATATATATGTGTACGTAAGTGAAAAGCGAATTAAAATTAACTTGGAACTTAACTTAACTTACTTTGGCAAAGTTAAGTGAAAAAGAAACGAGTTCCTCTGAAAGTTACCACGGCGCAAAAGTACCGAGTTAAGTTACAAGTTATCAAAAAAAAAGGAACTTAGTTACAGTAACGAGTTACCTCGAACTCTGGTGCATTGTACCGATATTCTAGACGTACGCTGCGCATCTATCTAGCAGGTTCAATGTACATATAATGTATGGTACTAACTTATGAGACATTGTTCCAACTTCCAATTTCTTGCCAAATCCTGCTAATTTGCGCTTAGTGCTAGAAGCAATTGAATAGCTCGTGACAACGGGGAAACATGTAAAACCATTACGTTTTGTTTTCTTGCTGTTTCATCGTTCGTGCCCTGCCCTGAAGAAGGAGTTTTCGTAGCACTCTCCAATCAACACAGGAAACCTATCGGTTTTACACCTCCACGCAGCAGGTAATCACATCATAGACGATAGCCTGAATTACAAACACGGTATTTGGTGGGAACAGATGTGAGACATGTAAGTTGGTAGCTTGATTCAGTGCAGATGTATGTATTAATCGTGCAAACGCATCTTCGTCACCGTTACACGTGTGTTAAGCCCTCACAATACGTAACGAACGTGTTTGCTGTATCCGTGGTCACCATATGGGAGCATTCACTAAGACTAGAGTCACTAGAGTCACGATCTACTACTCTTTGCGGGCGACTTCAACTGCACGATAGACCGACAGCACGGCAGACAAGCGAATAGAGAACTTGAGCGCTTAGTAAATTCTGTTGGTTTCATTGATGCTTGGTCGCACGTCAACGGGAATGCCTATGAATTCACCCGGGTTGATTCCCGGGGTCGCCACAGCCGATTGGACAGATTTTACGTCTCGCCAGGGCTGTCGGGTTTCATCACCCGCTGTATGACGCGACCTGCTGGGGATCTCACGGATCATGTTGGTGTTCTATTATCTTTATCTGGCCTGTTAAATTTTCGCTCTGGCTCCAGTTTTTGGCGCCTGAACGTGTCTTTGCTCAACGACCTCGAAATTAAAAACGACGTAAAAAATTGGCTTGCGGATGTTTGTTCCGCGCCCGATTTCGGGCCTAGTCACTGGGAGGCTCTAAAGCTGGATGCAGCACACCGTTTTCGGCATTGGGGCAGACAGCGCGCGCGTGAACACCGGCAGTGTAGAGATGCACTCAGGCAGGTGTTAGCTGTGCTTCGCCACCCTGACTCACGCAGTCCTGAATCTGCGTCCGATATCGAGGACGTGCGGAGGCGCCTAGCCTCTCTGCGAATGCAGTCCTGGCGCAAATTTGTTGCGCAACGCAATGTGGTGCGCTGGTGCCGGGAGTCATATTGCTCCCGTGTGTTGCTCAAGCGCTATGTGGCAGAAAATCCGGACTTCGGAATTACTGAGCTCCGGTCAGCTGACGGCTCAATTCTGACTGATCCCGGTGACATTCAGGAAGCAATGCGTGAGCATTGCGCGGCCCTTTATCAGGAGTCACCTCACGACGAGCCTGTTGTCAGCCGAGAGTGCCCACTGCCGGCGAAACAAATGGAGAATGTTGACTCAGGGCCGCTCACGCAAAATGAAGTTTTTACGTCTGTCTCCTCAATGGCGAGCGGAAAGTGCCCTGGCATTGATGGCCTCCCAGTTGAGTTTTACAAGCGCTTCTGGAGTGTGATTGGTTCTTGCATGACTCGGGTTTTTAACATCTGCTTATCCCAGGGGTTGCTATGCTCCAGCATGCAGAATGGTGTTGTTGTTCTTCTGTGCAAAGACAAGTCTCGAAAACTGGACCCAGATGCTTATCGTCCGATTACTTTACTGACGAGCGATTATAAGATCTTAGCTAAAACTCTTCTATTGCGCGTTTCACCTCTGTTGGAGAAGGTGTTACATCCTTGCCAAGCATGTTCCGTCCCCGGCAGGTCCTCAGACCTTCATAGAATCGCTCTTCGTGATGCCATCCACTGGATTAACAGTGGTCATGCCCCCGCTGTGCTGGCGTCATTCGATCAGTCCAAGGCATTCGATCGCGTGCGACACGCCTACCTGTTCTCTCGGCTGAGGGCATACGGGTTCGCCGTTGCTTGGACCAGGTATGTGGAAACGTTGTATAGGGGCGCTAGAAGCGTTGTCTCTGTCGCTGGCGGACTGTCGTCCCCCTTTGATGTAACTTGTGGGGTCCGTCAAGGATGTCCCCTCTCTCCCGCCTTGTACACCATTGCCATCAACCCTCTACTCGAGAGACTGTGCTCGCTTCCTGTTACATTGCCACTGCCCAATGGATGCCCCCCACCTGTTTTTGCGTTCGCGGATGACATCTCTGTGATCGTTTCTCGCGAGTGTTCCCTAGGGCCCGTTTTGAAGGCGTTTGAGGACTACGGAGCCGTTTCAGGGACAAGACCGAATAGGTCAAAAAGTGCAGCACTGTTTTTCAACCACCAGCCTTCCTGCGGAGCTCCTTTCTGTGTTCCAGTGAGGCCAGAAGTCAAAATTCTTGGCGTGACTTTTGATTGCACTGGAATATCTACCGTAAATTGGCCACGAGTGTTTAACCGTTGCAGAGCTGTCCTGCGGCAGCTTAAGTTTGTTGATTTGCCCATCACGTTTCGTGCTCATCTGCTACTGGCCTGGTACTACAGTCGCTTGTGGTTTTTAGGAGTCGTTGCCACGCCGCCACCACTAATCCGTACTGCCATCACGAGGCACGCCTTCCGTTTCCTCTGGGGCGGTTCGGTGGAGTGGGTCGCGAGATCCCGCTTGCACCGTACACGTGACCAGGGCGGCTTAGCCTTGCCGGTGGTGCTCGACAAATGTCTTGCACTTCAGTCGCGCGTTTATTTCGAGGCATTGCACACTCCCGAACACCCAGCGTGCGCATTAGTGCAGTACTCTCTGGGATGTGCTACCAGGTGGTTCGTTGAGAGCCCTAGGTTTCGGCCTAGGTCCGAAGTCCTGCCTCATCAATACAGTGCTTGTGTTGATGTTGTACGGCGTTTGCGACTCCAGCTTCCGGACGCTGACCTCCAGTTATGGGCTGTCAGCGATTTTTATACAGCTATCCGGGAGTTGGAGTCTGGTCCCCCAGTTCCTTCGTTGCCGTCGAAGCTGTCTTGGCGTCGGATCACTGCGGGCTGGCTAGATGCACGCCGCGCCAGTCTTCAGTGGAAGTTGGCCCACAACGTTCTTCCTCTTCGCGAGCGACTACACCGCTTTCACATCTCTCGCTCTGACGGTTGCCCGTCTTGCGGGATGTGTGAAACCGCAGAGCTCTGTTTCCGGCGTTGTCGTGTTCCTCTTTTGCTGTGGCGCAGAGTAACCCAGATATTTCAGCTGTCGACTGTCGCCTGGGCCACCGTACAGTTCCTGGAACCGTTGCCTGTTCCGCGCGTTCAGCGTAAACAATTGGCTTTATTAATTACCGAGATCAACTTTCAAATTTGGATCCGTCGTTGTCGGCTGGCTTTCGGTGGCCCAGACTTCGGAGACGCAGCTATATTTCAGGCTGTCAGGTCAGGGCTTCGTAGCCACATTGTCCGTGAGCAAGCACTGTATGGTCTTGTGGAGTGCTCTCGCCGCTGGCTGACGTCTACTCGTCTTTTCCGCCACGTTCAGGGTGAGTGGCAAATCATGTTCTAGCCAGCTCGCTAGGACCGTACTGCACTCTGCAGCGGCTCTCCCGTGTTTGGATTGTTCGCTTGGTATGGTCAGTACGAAAAGCAAACTCTCCTAGAGAGTGTTGTTATCTAGCTTGTAGGACTGTAACGTAAAGTTAGTGTCTGTCCAAAGGGGACTACCTCCATAGGTAGCTCTCCTGCTTGATGACAATACACACTAGAGTCACGACGATGCTATCCAGGGCGTTCTGAGACGTCTTGCCTCTCTAAAGATGCGTGCCTGGGAATACTTTGCGGCGTTGCATGCAGCTGAGCGCTGGTCACAGGAGTCCTGCTGCTCGCGCCTTCTTCTTGGCCGCTTTTTTCGTCGCCCTCCAAATGCTGTTGCGGAGCTGGTGACCTCTGGCGGGTCTGTTCAGGCTAGTCCTGAAGCCGTTCGGGCAATTTTTCGTGACCACTTCGCCGCCTTGTACGGCGCAGTCGTGCCTGCTGATGATGAAACGCAAAGCTTTCTGCCGACTCACAAGCACTTCGTCCTTAGCGCAGATCCGTTTACTCTGGACGAGTATACGGCCGCCGTTAAGGCCCTGCGAACTGGAAGGTCTCCCGGCTCCGATGGTCTCCCCGCCGAATTCTATAAGTGCTTCTGGCGTACGCTCTCTGGCCCGCTGACATCGTTATTCAATGGCTGTTTGGCGGACGGCCTCCTCTGCCCGTCCATGCGAGAGGGTGTGGTAACATTACTATGCAAAGACCAGTCTAGGAAGCGGGACCCGAATGCATATCGGCCTGTTTCCCTACTTAATACGGACTACAAGATAGTTTCGACCTCAATTCTGCGTAGAATTTCCTTAGTCCTGGGTCTTGTAGTTCCCCCCTGTCAGGTCTGTGCTGTTCCTGGACGGTCAATCAACTTGCACACACAGGCCCTGCGTGACGCCATCTACTGGGCGCACAGCCGTCAGCAACCCGCTGTACAGGTGTCTTTTGACCAGAATAAGGCGTTTGACAGGGTGCATCATGGGTATATGTTCCGTGTGCTGGAGGTGGCTGGCTTTCCTCCCGTCGTGGTGGGCTGGATTAAGGCCCTATACAGAGATTCCTCTGCCGTGGTCGGCGTGAACGGGGGTGTCTCCGGTAGGTTCCCCATCATGACCGCTGTGCGGCAAGGCTGTCCTTTGTCCCCGGCGTTGTATGCCATGGTGTTTAGTCCTCTCCTAGAAACCTTAGCAACCTGCCTTCGACCTGTTATGTTTCCGTTGCCAGGCTCGTGGAACCTCCCTCTTTTCGCGTATGCAGACGACCTCTCCTTAATCCTCAGTAACGAGGACTCGATAGGTCGTGTTCTCGTTATTTTAGAGAGATACGGTCGAGTATCGAATGCGCGAATCAACAGAGAAAAAAGCGCTGCGCTGTTCATTAATGTCACTCCCTCCTGTCCGTCTCCATTCGGGATCCCTGTTAGGAATGAGGTGCGGATTCTCGGTATTCACTATAACAGGACTGGGGTCTCTTCTCTTTCTTGGTTGCGTGCTCACGAGCGCAGCGTCTCGGTTCTCACGAATTTAAGGGGCCTAGTGCTCCCTATCACCTGTAGAGCTCGCCTGGCTGCGTCGTGGTTCCTGAGCAAATACTGGTATCACGGGACAGTTTGCCTTCCTCCTCGTCAGGTTTTCCTTGCAGCAACTCGTACGGCCTTTCGGTTCATCTGGGGCAACGGAGCTGAGTGGGTATCCCGTGCACGTATGTACCAGCCGAGAGAGGTTGGCGGTTTGCGGGTTCCGCACGTAAAAATCAAGTGTCTTGCGCTCGGGATAAAGGCAATTTTCGACGGCCTTAGTGACCCTGGCCACCCCGCCCACGATCTCGTGCAATACTGCTTAGGTCCAGACGTACGTCTGTTTCGCCCGCTTGTGCAGAATAGACCGCGCTCTGAGTTTGTGGCCTCGCACTTGAGAGAGTACGTTTTGAACGTCCGTCGCCTACGCGCATCATTCCCGTCGGAGGATTTCTTTGTCTGGTCCGTCAAGCAGTTTTATGCCGCTCTTCTGGAGCTCCTTCCGACGGCGAGCTCGGCTGTGCCTCGCCCGATCGCGTGGCTTCATATTACGGCCGGCTGGTTGGATGCGAGCCGTGCAAGCTTGCAGTGGCGTCTTGCGCACGACGTTTTACCTCTCAGGGACAGGTTGTCCCGCTTTGGTTTGACCAGGCCTTTTTGCCCTTTCTGCCCTACCTTTGAAACGTCGGAGCACGCTTTTCGCAACTGTCTACTCCCGGATTTTTTGTGGCACAAGGCTGAGGTGCTTCACGGCATTCCGTTCATTCGGTGGGGCACGGTCCAGTTACTGAGCTCGCTCCCAGTTCCGGTCTGCGATAGACGCCAGTTTGTACTCCTGGCGGTAGAAATAAACTACCAGGTCTGGATAGCACGCTGCGTAGCTGTGCACGGTGGCCGTGCTCGCACCGCCGTTGAGGTACTGAACAGGGTCAGAGCGGGCATCCGTAGAGTGTTATATAGGGAGAGAGCAGTTCTTGGGGCCGTCCAGTTTGGTAGGCGGTGGCAAACATGAGCGACCCTCTTCGAAGAAAGCAATGGTAGGTATGTCATCCGCTTCTAATATCCTTCCTGCTGCTGTCCCACGAGCAACTCTCCGTGAGTTTTGGTTTGTTGCGAGGTGGAATCTAGCACGTACATCAATCCCAGACCTGCCGTGAGCTCGTCTTTGGGTGTTGGCGTTGCGATGGTTGTAGACTAGTGTGTTTGTTGCGTTAAAGGGAGCCAGCCAATATGGCTGGTCTTCCACGATGATGCCAATACATATAAATAAACTCTAACTAAGACTACACTGAGGGATGCTCGCATATTTCGTTTGGTTGTGTTCGACTATCCAAATCCCAGAGCAAGAGAGTTGACACACCTCTTCTAAAGACTGCTGAGAAATGCCCATGCAGCTCCCCGGTCTAACAATGGGAGGTGATAGTTATGCATTGCGCTGCAGTTTAGGCGTTTAAGGCGAACGATCGAAGCTCAAATGTTACTCGTACGAGAGCAACGAGGTACCAAGAGACGCTGCCGAATTTTGCGGGATTTGGCATCTCGCAACACTGGTCGTGTCATGATATTGCCCTGAAATTGCCATACTAGTACGCATCTGATATAACGCTGCATATTAGTACTTCGGTATATGGATTTTCGGACAATCATCAAAATTAATTTAAGCTAGTATTAATTCTAATAGATGTCCTGTAGACATTCATGTTCTTTGAACTGACATCTATTGAATATGATAAACGTCCCGTAGTGGCATCCATTAGACGTGCTTACGAGATGGTGATGGGTTTACATGTTGATAGTACGTCCCACACTCCCAGCGACATCCAATGGACCAAAATGGATATCTATTAGACCTACACAATATCCAGGACTACTCTGGTTTCTGGTTCTCTGTGAAGGTCCATGCGTTCTGGCTCGGTGGTGAGTGAGGGTCAGCGCCCGGTCCCTATGCCGCTGTAAACCATTTTTCCCAGTTCCCCAGAATAACTGGGGATAGAAGGAGCGTCCGAATCATGAGCGAGCCAGGACTAATGCTTTTTCACAGTCCCGAACAGCCAAGTAGCAGACATGTCTGTGAACCAATGAGCGAGTACGGACCCTGCAGCGTCAGAGCAACGTCGCAGGCAGATCACAAGCTGGTACCTCCTCTCCACCACCGTTCCGCGCACACCGGTCGCTTTTTGCGGCGTACTTTAAATTCAATTTCTGCTAGAATTAGGACTGTGTGGCTTGCATTACTTCTCAATGCGCGTCTTACTGGACTAATTTTATAGGAAGAAAGCAGGGTGTTAAAAATGACTTCTGTGCTACTTTAAACTGCAGCTTTCGAAGTAGTCAATGTACATTATCCATCCACTTCAGGAGGCTTCGTGGATCAGTTCCTAAAGTGAACATGATAGCTGACGCGGGCAAGGAATGTCAAGTTTCGTCCAAGCTCTGAAACACTGCCAGCCAGCACCAGCGTGCTCAAAGGGTACTCTCTTCAATTCATTGCAGGTTTGCTCGCGGGTTTTGCTATAGACCTGTTTCGCTGCCCAGGGGGTGCTTCTAAACTTGACTGCCAGTGCCACCAGTGGCGGGCGTTTCAATATTCGCCCACTTCGCAGCAGACGGCCGCTTTTCCTCTTTGGCTTTACTCCGTTCACCAACGTTCTATCATGTATCGCATGCTTTATGGCTTCAACAAAGTCGACAAGATGGATGAGTTCTTTAGACCCCCAACTTTAAAGAAGGCACCCAAGTTGATAAAAAACGTCCACAATGTGCGAAGAGATGTAGACGGCGTCTACACGATATTGAAGGGAACAGGGCCGGGCACTATTATAATACTTTGTATTATAATAGTATTACTCTAATAAATTTTTGTATTAGTATTACGTATTATAATACAGACTTTAAATATGTATTTGTATTAATATTATAATACGCAGAAAAGCGTATTACAAGTATTATAATACCCCAGTAATACTTCTCGGATTTTGATGTGGGGTGATTCCACCGAAAATCAGCCAAGCATAGAACCTCGACATCGCCGGTCTCACCGTAAAAAAAAAAAATATATGTTACCACATCGCAAATGATGAAAAAAGACCATAAAAGAAATTTCCAAGTTATAACCGTTCTCGAGGGAGAGGAGGAGAAAGAAATGCGCTGTATTCGCGCATGGTCGTTTCGGCCTACTTTCAGCGCTTCCCAAGCGGCAGCGGTGTGCCGCACGGCAGTTAATTTTTTTATGCTTATCCTCTGGCAAACGGACAATAGATTGACGGCTTCTTACTGGTTTGACGCAATTCGCCGCTATTTGAAAAAATGCCAAACTTGGGTGAGAACGTTAAAATGGATGCATTTTAATGCCTTCTGCCGCGCACCCCATTTATCGCACAGCATGTAACACACACTGATGAGTTCATAGTTAAAAACTCTTTCTGTTGGTACCATAAACACCATGATCAGCGCATCGCATCCAAATATATCTGAACACGGAAGCGGTTTCATAAAATTGGCAGATTTAGCACGCTTCTGACCCAAAAACACCACCAAAAGCATGCCTCGATTTTTTTATATGTTATGCAGAAATCCTTTCCCCGCACACCTACATAAAATCGTGATTCGTTCTTGATTGTGCTTCACGGGGCGATTTTTTAAATGAACGCAGGGTACGCGCCCTACGGAGTCGCCCGCCTGGAACCCCCTGGCGCTGAATTCGTGCGCGCGCTGACCGAAAGCGGTTGATATGTGTAATATAATTTTAGGAGGCAACGTGAACAATCTCCCGTTGCCCTTCGTATTGTGGCCTATATGATCAGGGTTCATGTACAGAGTAAATACGCGGTGCCCTGCTAAAACCGCCTACGTATGAATTGCGCAGAACGTAGCTTCCCAAAGTCCGCAACTACTTCGGAAGCCGCATTCAAGCACAGTCAACCGCGTTACTATGCGTCGTCAATACCACTGTTAATCGCACTGTGTCTCCGAAAAAGCGTTTGGACACTTCCTCGGATGACCTTGCACTTCAACAGCAGTCGACGTCAAGGCTGTGGGGACCTGTACCCTTCCTTCAACCCACGCCTTTGGAGCCCTATATCACGTGTTCACATGACTCAAATGACAATTTTGACTCCAAAAGTGTATGTGTACTTCCAATTCATTCCCCCTTACCTGCACCGCTCGGACAACAGCACAACCTCGTCACCTACGCTCCGCGTCTTTAGGTTCAATCTGTGCGTGGGAGTTGTTTTCATCGCCTGTGATGTCGTCATTCGTCGTGCCTTCCTTTGAGAAGAATGAGTTCGGTGTAGTGAACGTGCTGACTGCGCAGGCTATTGCCGTCGACACAAGAAGAAAGGTTTACGTACAAAGGACTTCCGATATGTGTCTAGCATCGGTATGAAAGCCCTGAAATCTGCTCTTGGTGCCGAAAAGACAGCGAATGCACGCGAATCGGACATGATCTGCAGGAACTGTTTCTACAGGAACATGATCTACAGGAACTGAGGAAGTGACAACGTCAGTGTCGTTTGGAAGCAACGGCGATGATGTGCCTTTGGCAACGCCCAACGAAACTGGTGGAGAAACTAACGAGCTCATACAAACACAAGGGATCGACGTGACACCAGTGAGGAAACGTAAAAAGCCTTCAACGCTGTATCTGAGGGAAAAGCAGATGGAAATCAGTGAAGCACTTAATGTGAAGACGCGCCGACAGATCGAGAGGGCTTTTGACGTTTCGCTTCCTGGGACGTCAAGTTCCAAGAATAGGCTGAGTGAGGAGCTGCTTCGGAACATCAGAACAGCCTACGAGGAAAGCAAGTCACAGCAAGTACGCTGCCAGATACTCACCCTGCTTCCTTCCTTCATGTCAGAGTGGGACATACACCACGTCATTCCAGAAGCAACGCAGTATATGATTCGCAAGTCGAAAAGACTGGTTACAGAGAAGCATGTGTGGACAATACCTGACCCCTACGAGAGGTCACCTGAAGGAAGTCGACTTGCTAGCAGCTATGAGCTTCTACACCGTTCAACAAGTTGATGAACTAGACTGCTCTGTCCAGAGCCCAAGAGCAAGAGACGTCGTACCAGACAACCATGAATGTCCAGAGTATGTCCACAAATGATCCAAATGTTCAATATCATTTCACGATATCGATGGGATGTCCATATGACAATGCTTTGAAAAATGTCATATTGTGGATGTCCACAGGATGTACATGCAGAGGAACAGCAAATTGAGTGCAAAAAAAACATTATGTATTACAGGTTTGAAGGAACATGTGTTTGATAGTTTTTCTTTCCTTTGCTTTATACACGGATATCTCACGAAAATTTCTCGTTTTACCACGATTAATCGAAATTCCCCAGACAAATCAACATTAAAATTCCAACGCACGCGCTATGGCACACACACATTCTTGATCCGTACAGTCAAACCGTACAGCCAAACACGCCGCGCATTCCGTACCGCCCGGAGGCATTATGAACACTCTGTAACAAAACCAAACAACACATAACACGGCGAAACATGCATCCCGCACTGTGTGTCCGCCGTCCGCAGACTCTGGGGCGCCGAGAAAGGAGGAAAGCAGGGCACGAGCAACAAGGGGAGGAGGAGTCCTCCGATCCGTTACCTGTTCTGCTTTCTTTTGCGTTCTTTTCTCTGCTCCCCGGTTGACATCCGACATTCAATGTCTCAAAAGAAGCGTTCGCAAAAGTCCCATTTTCATGCTCTGGTAGACGATAAGTTTTCTAAGTTTACGGCAGCATATACCGATGGCGCATCCCGAAACAACAAGTCCGCCTCAGCATTCGTCATACCATCCGAAGGCGTAGTGCACGGAAGACGCCTTTCACATCCAACCTCCTCCACAGCTGCGGAACTCTATGCCATCCTTTTCTTTCTACAACACATCGCTGATTTTACACCACGGGAATGGGCAGTCTTTAGAGACTCCAAATCTGCACTTCAAGCAATTGAAAATTCAGGCATACGAGGCCCATCCGCACCCCTAGTCACAGATGCGTTAATGGCTTACCACACTATCTACGCAGCAGGCCACAGGCTAGTTCTCCAGTGGGTTCCAGCCCATTGTGGTGTCGTGGGGAACGAGCAGGCCGACAGCGCCGCAGAAGCAGCACTCTCGTATCGGAAACGGACCAGTATTGTTCTGCTGAGAGGAGACCGCCGTTCAATTCTGCGACGCCTAGTGACACCCCTGGCTTCCCGCCAACGAACAACTGACATTCTTCCCCCCTCTATGTTAAGCAGAGTTGATCCAAAGCTCGCTTTCCGCATGCCACGAAACACCTCTCGTCAAGATGCTGCATTAATCCACCGAATGCGCCTCGATGTGGCCTTTACAGCTCAGTGGCGTTACCGCTTGCGACAAGTTGACTCTCCCACGTGCTGCCACTGTGGTGCTCTTGAGGATCTGTAGCATATTCTTCTTCATTGCCCTCACTACCAACCTACCCGCACCACACTCTCCGAATCTCTTCGCCAGCTGGACTCTCGCCCCTTCTCCCTATCGAAATTGCTTGGTCCCTAGCCCAATCCAGCCCAGCAACGCTCTGCGCTCAAAGCTCTTCTGACATTTCTGGACATCATCAGACTTCGATCGTTATTGTGAAGGGGCTTGTTATTTTATTCCCCACATTCCCACCAGCAATGGGGTAGAGTATCGCCTGTGGCGATGAAACTGCCCACTCTCCAAGGTCCAAAATAAAGTTGTTGTTGTTGTTCGCAAAAGTCGCGCGGGGTGTCCCGATCTCGTTTTGCGTGTTGGATGTGGTGAGTTGTGTCTGCGCTCTCCGCGTTGGCGTTTCTGTGTGCCATCGTGCGTCAACCGTCCAGCCTGTCTTCAGGACTCAAGCAAGGAGGCAGCAAGATTGTGGAATTCAAGGTTGGTGCACATGCTTGGATGCATTTCCCGCTATGCCGAAGGCAAAGACTGAATCCTGGGCAGTTCGTGCGCGTGAGAGAATTTCGCGAGAGTCAATGTCGCTTTTTCAAAGTAATGACGATGAAGTGATCAGTGAGCCAGTGGCAGTTCGAGTTTAGCTGCAGTCCCGCCGATACACCATCTAGTTCAGCAAGGACCGATGCCAACGAAAGTACATCATTCGTGCATGATGAAAGGCAACAAAACTATGAAACGCTGGACTCCAGAGGTCACAGTCTTTCCCTCAGTGTTAATGAAACCTTGTCTTTCGACCCAGCGTCTAGTATCGAATCCGAAGGCGACACTTCAGTCGAGATAGAATCAGACTTGTGGCAGTGGGTTTTGGAAGAAAACATAACGCAGAAGGCCGCAACCTCACTGCTAAAACTACTCGCAAAGCATAAATGCTTCAGTAATCTTCCGCGCGATTGCAGGGCCTTGCTCAAAACACCAGAAAAACTTCAGTTGTGGCAGGCATTACCGTGATAAGTCCGGGAAAATACTGCCACTTTGGACTATTGAATGAATTGCAGCAAGTTGTGAAAGGTCTAAATGAGGTCCCATCCCAAGTTAATCTACAGGGTTCGCCAAGATAAACTTCGGGGTTTGTAACGAAGATAAAACAAATAAGAACAGTGTCGGGAAGCTAAAGTAGATGTTAGAGGACGTATTATGCCCCTAAATTTTATATCGATACTGCCATTTGGTCCGTTCCTCTGCGGATAAATTGTGAAAAGTAGAAAACCGCCGCTGCCTAATCGGCTATACCTGTGTTTCAGCTCCTTTCCGTCAGATGACGAAACGGTCGAACGCGGCATTGCAGACGACATCGAAATCTGAACAAGTGGAACTGAATGCAGAATCGTACTCTGCAACGCCGCGATCGACCGTTTCGTCATCTGGAGGAAAGAAGCTGAGACAAACGCCGTTTAGGCAGTGGCAGTTTTTTAATTTTCACGATTTATCCGCAGAGAAACAGACCAAGCGGCATTATCGACATGAAATTTTGGGGCATAATAAGTCTTCTAACATCTACTTTGGCTTTCCGACACTGTTCTAATTTGTTTTATCTTCGTTACAAACCCCGAAGTTTATCTTGGCGAACCCTGTATATTTTAATATAGATGGGCTTCCAATCTCAAAAAGCTCGAATACGGAACTATGGCCTATACATAGGGAGTGACTTTTTCGGGTTAGACCCGATTCCGCCCGGTTATTCCTCCCCGAACTGACCTCCGACCAATTCGGGTTAAACCCGATTTCTTCCCGAATTCCAGTCGCTATGAAATCCTCAAGTGACGTTTCCACTGAAGACGAACAAAGGTCGCCACGTGTAACACATGTAAGAATGGGTCACTTACGTTCCCAGCAATACCCCCATGTGTGTCAACACTGTCTATGCCTTCGGAGATTACCGCTGGAAGGTCACGATCCCGCAAAAAAAAAAGAGAGAGAGTAGGAAGGGACTTAATAGACAAGAGGAGAAACAAAAACACCCGATAACCCCCGAAGGCACAATTATCGTCCAATTTCTCCCCGAACTACACATTTAAAAATAGCGCCCGATTTTTACGCCCCGAATCTGAGAAAGGCATTCCAAAAAGGTCACTCCCTACCTATACAGTACAAGCTAGCCTTGTGTGACCTCCCGCCCTTTGTTGTTGGAGTTTAAAGGTCAGCTATGCCGATATCCCAAATAGTCGAAACGGTTGTGATATTCTGAAAGCCCACATCCAGCTCTCCCCAAAATACACCTTCATTCTCTCAGTTCGGTACAGTACCATGTCAAAAAAATAGGTAATTCATTCCGAAACACACATGGGCGCAGCCATTTTTATGACGTAAATGCGCCCGAACGGGCATTGTGACGTGTACGCGCCTTCGTACTTGTCAGTGGATTTCAGCTGCGGCTTCTCGCGGCTTCACGTATCTGTGCTTGAAGATGGCGGACAGCCGGGTTCCACCGTTCCGCGATAAGTAAACAGTGCAGCAGCTGCGAACTCATTCGCGAACCAACCTGTGTGCGATGTTGTGACTGGAATTCGTCGTTTGTGTTTTGTGAGCATGTACAATTTGTATCAAGTCTCGTCTGCGTTAGCCCCTTTACAGCACTTGCCCATTGTAGAGACTGACGTTTCGACAGCCGTGTTAGCAAGAAAATGCCGACAGCGTTTTATTCCTGCAGGAAAAAATTGTGCTGTGTATTTGAGAAACCGCATACTACTATGGGACAAGTTTTACGTACGATTTATCAATGTAAAACAGCGTCGACGATGGTATGTAACGACGAGAGACGTAAAACGAAATACAAATCACATTTTAAACTTTTTGTGGGATTCTGTGCATTTTCCAGACGCTATCTTTGAATCATACCCCCACGCTTCGTTGTGTGGCACGCTACAAACTACTGCATTTTATGTCTAACATCTGGATATTGTTTGTAATGAACACCGTCGCACAAAAACATGCACACGAAAGCTCCAGTAGCCATGTGGTTGCACACTATGCAGACGCAAAAGAAGTACCAGAGCACATATTGCCACTTAGAAATTGTGTTTTTAGAAATGTGGTGTCTGAAGAGTTAGAGCATAGCATATATACTAGAAATCAGGTGCACCTTATCCTTCTGTAGAGTGCTCTTTCAATTCACAACTCAGCCCATGGGGTGTAAAAGTGTTAGAGGCAATTATGTGACTTGTCGTCCAGGGTGACATCACTGGCCATCCTCGGAATTAATTCCGTGCTCAGGAATTATTGTACAAAGCACTTTGTATGTAGGACGTGATAAGCAATATGTAAGTTGCAACCTTGTCTGCAGCATTCTCGATTGCCTCTTACCTTTACAGTTCGAGACACGTTATCAAACCATTTGCAAAGGGCACTCTTACAGGGGCCGTGTAACTTGAGTTTTTAGTATAAAATTTATAAAAATATAAGTATACAATATGTAATATGAAATTTGTATAAAATCAAAAATAACATTTATAGAAAGAATTTATAAAAAATAAATAAAAAGGCTTCATGGAAGCAATCCGTTAGCATACCCATTGCACATGAAGCACAATTATATGCTTGGACATCATCTAATTAATCTTCTGAACCATATGTGTGGCTGCATACAAAATGTTTTATGCGCATCCTCTACCTTCCTATTCCTACATGTGCACACGAATAACAGTGCATATATGTGAAGTGGCAAAAAGCAATGCTAGACTCTACCATCATTGTGCCCCTTTAACTTTTCCACATTTATGTCTGGTGAACAGGGAATATCTCACTAGAAAAGAAGACATTTGTGCATTGTTTGGCAAGCAAATAAATATATTTATTTACATTTTCCATAAATCAACAATGTTGTGACCTGGTGCAAATATTAATGTCAACAAGTAAAGTACTTACAAATTATTCCAATGTGCTCAAATGCAGATATGACAATTCTGTTTTTGTACCTCAGCACAGAACAGTTTCAAAATTAACAAACTGCACAGCATCAGCAATCTTAAAGTATCTGAAGAGGGGAATCACATAAAGCTCCAATAATAGACTGTGCAAACAAAGCTAAAAAAAAACAAAGTACTTAAGAAAAATCTGATTAATCGGTTGCCGTTGTGATATGTACTACTATGCACAATTCATGAATGGAACATGTTACCTCATTGCATTGCCTCCATGTGAGCACTAGAACAGGCAGCTTTTTAGGTCGCTCTTTCCGTGTTTTTCTATTGTCTTTTTTTGTTTTCTGTTTTTGCATTAGCAAGCATGGCCATAGTGAATCACAAGCAACCAAGGACAGGATGAGACATCTACAATGCGACTGCTAGCTCTAAACTGATATATTTATTAGCAGACTCTGGAATATACACACATACGCTGCTAAGAAAATGACAATTTAACCAATAGAATAACAGACAAGAAAAAGGTTATATATCTTCCCCTCTCCTCA
This sequence comes from Ornithodoros turicata, assembly GCF_037126465.1. NCBI lineage: Eukaryota > Metazoa > Arthropoda > Arachnida > Ixodida > Argasidae > Ornithodoros > Ornithodoros turicata. The sequence goes on along the minus strand of NC_088202.1, from coordinate 33,270,430 downwards.
TTCTATTTCACAGGCAGCCCTAGTATCATTCTAAGTGTGTCCGTGCGTTCCCTTTGAGATAACGTATCTCTGACAGAAGCAAATCCAACAGTGGACTGCTTACGGATGCAACTTTCTTTGATTTCTCTAACCACTTGTTATTTAACCGCTGCCTTGAGCTGTGTGTTCTGGAAATTTAGGCAGCATCCAGAGTCCCTGCAATGTGTTGCCATGTTTCTCGAGGGCCTGTGTTTCACTATGGCTCTCAGATACAAACTACCCCATTTCAACACAGTAGAAAACACAGATTTGTAAATAGCATCTGTTGATTGCACTGTACATACCCCCCACATAAAGGATCATAGTGGATACTACATCTTGTGCGATAATGTCAGGAACACAAAAAATATAGATTTTAAACCACTCTTACGTTATAGTAGTAGTATTTGTGTGAAGCTGCGCAATTCCTGTCCTGCAAATAATTTAAACCATATGTTTCATCTGCCAACGTGATGATCCCCTGAAAAGCAATTCACACTTGGCGGGAACTACCGGTTCTGAAACCTATCCCTGACATGTGTAGCCATCAGGGAGGAAACCCAAGGGCTGCGGTGGAAAAGACAAACACACACGGGCTATGTTCTCTCTGTGTATCAGCTGCTCTGGCTAGGTTTCTATTCACGCCTGTATCAGTAATGCATGAAGACCACTGCTAAGTTGTGTTGAGAAACACCACTTTATGTTTGCCATGTCTAAATGAAACGTACCTGACCTGATCCAAATTAACCGTTCTGAGTCTGGAACACACAAAGAAAAAAACGCAACACACGCCACAACATTAACAGATAGCAAATGAGCTGTAGCGAGCTCCACCTTGGGACAAAGTCAACAAGTAATTCACCAAAAGTCAATGAGCGCCTGAAATGTAACATCGCCAGTGGCGTAGCCCGACCTCAAAGGTAGGGGGGGGCTCGATACGAAAACTCCCCCCCCCCCCCGCTGATCCTGTGTCGACAACACACACATACTTGTGCACACTTCAAACTGAGGATTAAAAAAGGGAACGAAAATAGTTGATTTAGACGTTCACAGTACGATTACATGTATAGGCTGTCATGACCAATGAAGTGGTGTCACGAGATTGGAAGTATTTTGAAAAGCTCATACTTTGAAAACCATTCAAGAATGCTTCTTAGATAGACGCCATGAACTGCAAGAACTTTCGCGATAGTCACACTGGTCCCCCCCCATATATTATGTTCTCGGATTTGCACGATTTGTGTGGGTCGGTCCGTGACAGGTAGGGGGGGCTCGAGACCCCCTAGCCCCCTCGTGGCTACACCACTGAACATCTCTGACTGCTAGCAGGATGGCCCACGTTCAATTCCTGGTGCTAGCACTGACTGGCTTTTTCATGAATTATTTGTTGGAAGTTTCGATGTGCTTGAGAACCATTCGTCAACCATTGTATCCTCATGAGGTGATGAGGGTTTGTCATCCCAAAGAGACTCCCTTTCTGGCATGTGTCCTTATGGATGCTCATCACTGCAGAAAGAAAGAAAGAAAGAAAGGAAAAGCATTTAATGACAAGAAATGGATAGTCGCATTTACTGCATAATGATTATGCACAACAGAAAGAATACTTTTGCACAGAAGGCTGTACTTCTTGATGTCTAACATCAAGTTACAAAATTCCAGAATATATGACATGTTGTAAGGTAGAGAATAAGTAGAGTTATTGAGTTGTCGAGTTGAGTTGAGGGGGCAGTCGTACCCCCTTTTTATTTTATTATATATGATTATATAATTATCTTTATGTCTGTACCACCCCTCGCTCTCTACATTACAACATGTTTTATGTATTCTGGGATTTTGTAACTTCATGTCAGACATTGACAAGAGCAGCCTTGTGCACGAAAGTCTCGTCTCATTAAAATTTAGATGCTCTCAACAGTCTTCTTTCTGTTGCGAATCTCTATCGCAGCATACCTGCACATTGCTGTTCTACGTACTGTGACTTTGCAGTAAGAGTATGGACTTTGGGTAAAAAGACTACACAGCACCGCTCAGGTATTTTTGCCTATCGAACAGTATGTATGTATTCAGTATGCACACAGTATTTGTGCACCGGACCCACTAAAAATGTAGTGAATGTGGCATTGCCCACGGTAATGCACCAAGTTGAACATAATTATTGTAGAATCCAGGTATTTTAGCTTACATGTCAAGCCAGTACCACACCAGTATCCAGTGTGAAGTTGTGACAAATAAATAGCTTCCATTTTTCTTAGCTCTCAGAAAACAGACAGTGAATTAATAAGAGTAGACAATGTTAACATGAATTCTGGGCTATTCTTCAGTTGAAGATTCACAGATAGTAAAGGCACCTTCCTCAATGGACGTTCATGACACTGAAAATTCTAAAATGTTATCAGAGGCGACATCAGCTTCGGTGTGTCAAAGGATTGTATGTCCAACAGTAATCCAACTAACAGTAACAAAAATGTGCAAAAGACAAATTAACTGAACTAATGTAACGTACCTTCTATATCAGACAGTAAAGCTTGTAACACCCCATCCACAGGAACCAGTGTCCAGACACAAAAGTGCTTGAACTGGGAGATAGCAGCTAATCGGAATGGCGATCTTTGTTTTCCACCCTGGAAGCACAGGTTGTAACTTTGAGGGCAGATTTAAAAGTGGTGTCAAAATGTCTGCATGCGAGTGCACATGAAAAGTTGAACATAGATGAATACTCAAATTATAACATCACATTGTCATACCTGTTGGTGGAGGTGGACTGCAACTAACGTGTCAGCAATTTCTTCATGACCAGATGCAAGCCAGATCATGCTTCATTTCCGCCTTCAGCGTGCACCTGTGATAATTCAGAAGTTAGATTATCAATAGTACTATTGTGTTGTTAATCGTGGTTATATCAGAGTAAGCGCAGTAGGACAGCTGCACAATCGATTCATTACGCTTGCTATTTTTTATATCTGAACCTCGACTTACCATTTTTTGCTCTCGTTTTTTGCCTTGATCCTCCGTGGCACGTTCAAAATGTTATGCGTCGGGCACCTCAGATTTTCATCAGACGATTTCGTGCCGAGATTCCAAATTGCCTCTGGAGTCGCGCGTAACCTATGATAACATTCGTGGACGAAATCCTTGCAGTGGAAATTAGCAGGCACCACTGTCAGCCAAGAGCTTCGCACTGCTTGGTCTTTTGGCAGCTTATAATAGGTAACACTTGAATGCACCGATGAATTGTTCTAACAGCGTAGCACTCTCGCATCTTCGACAACTTCGCCGTGGCATATTTACGATTCATATCGCTCCAGCCCATAAAAGGCAAGGTCAGAACAAGGAAGTGCACTTTCCCAACGACGCTGTGCCAAAAAAAAAACATTCACATGCTTTGTTTCCGACTTAGTAACAACATAACAGCTGTTCGCTTATGTACGATCCACAGAGGAGGAAACGAAAGAAGCCAAGCAGCCAAGCCAAGAGTCCATGCCAAGCCAAAGACAGATAAACCGAGAGCAGTGACGTCGGTGCGCCCGTGCGCAGGGTTTGCCGACGGTCTGACGACCGGGCGTGGGAACTAAAAAAACTGTTTTCTAAAAAACTACGAACAGTTGGAGCAAGATATTTCGCACACATATTCAGTGTTCGGTAATGAACACACAGCGCGAGTATCGCTCAGTTCTGCGGCACTTCAAAATCGGCATATCTGACCTTTAAGAGGGGAAAAGCAAGCCCCAATCCTCGAACGAATTTTTGTTACCTGTTGTCAACGAACTCAAGAACGCGGTGGCTGAAGGTGTTATACTTCATAACAGAGTTGTGAACATTTCAATAAAAGGCTTTATAAAGGCTTTTGTGATGATGACTAAAGGATATAGTGGGTACAACTCGTGTCCGAAATGCACGGTGCAAGGCAGCTACCGAAGAAAAAAATTTCCCGGACACGGCAGGTCCATTGCGTACGGATCAGTCATTTCGTCAGCAGACTGATTTAGAGTACCACCATGGAGAATCTGTTTTAACGAACTGCCTATAGATTGCATACGTGATGTACCTTTGGACTATATGCACTTGGTCTGCTTGGGGGTGGTGAAGAAGTTAATGCAGCTCTGGGTAGGAGGACGGTCAACCGTTGCACTGGGGCCTGCAGGGCATTGTGCTCTGTCAGAACAGAGTGCATCTTTTGCATCTTTCATGCCACGGGAGTTTGGTAGGAAGCCGCGAGGACTTGACGAGCTCGACAGCTGGAAAGCGGTGGAATTCAGAATGTTTCTTCTTTACACTGGCCCTGTTGCAACCAAGTCCATAGACGAAGAAGCCCATAACTAGACGAAGAAGTTTACTATCACTTTACTGCTTTACACTGTGCAGTGTCTTTGCTGGTTCACAAAGTGCCGTATTCCTCTCAAAATGCATATGAGAAGGCCTTGCTGGAATCTGCGGTGAAAGGTGTTGCGAGATTGTACGGCGAAGAAGAAGTGTCTAATAATGTGCACTGTCTTCTACATCTAGCCGACGACGCTATGTTTCATGGACCATTAAGCGCGGACCCCATAACAAGCGACACGCGACGCGCTGCAGAATTTGTCGCTGTCGCGTCTGGTCATGGCGCGACTTCCTGGTCCATTTGAGCAGCGACATTTCGTCACCGAGAAATGATGTTTTTGGAGAAGCAATGCTTATTTTATTCGAGCTAAGTTGTAAATTGCCATAAATATACCAAAAATAGTATTTCATTCGTCAAAACGAGGAGAAATTGTAATGAAGTTGCTATGTAATATTCGCCGTAACGCAGTGGCGCTGCGGTTGAAGTATGGCGTGTCACGTGTCAGTTCAAACGCTTCCACCCAGCCACTGATCTCTACGTATAAAGGCTGGATCGCGCATGGGAGAGGGGCTCGTGGGGGAGAGGCGTGCATTCGGGCCGCCATGTTGGGAGGCCCTAATACGCAGTGTGCGCCCATAGAAAACAATGGGAGGCAACGGAGTTTGTGAGTATTTATTGCGCTGCAGGCGTTGATCGTTGTTTGTCATCACACAATTTTGTAAGGTGCCAGTATACTGATGTATCCTAACAGTGTTTCACAGGTGTCCTGTCGTTCGATTCTTAATTACGTTATGTTTTGCATTCCGAAACTAGACCGTCACGGCAGTGCAGCGCTGGGGATTGTACTACAGTACGTTTCCCAGCTAATATTTCAATAAGAAACGATGTGAGGTTAACAACAACCATGTATGTAATATCCCGTGCTGCGTTCTGGACAAAAATTGTTCCATAAAGAACGGTCCGGGATGATATATACTCGCATGGCAGAAAGAGATCGTACTGTAGAATCATAGCCGTTGTCTTAGTCGTGTATGGGTTTAGTATGACTTATATCAAGCATCGCCGCAGAAACAGTCTTTTAGTAAACGACAGCGGTGCTTTGCCTCGCGAATATGGACACACCGAAGCAGCCCTAAATACTTCACGCAATTAGATCACGCTGGACAGTTAATCAGGTAGTGATGTAAGCTTAATCATTTAAGTTACTTAGAAAGTGGTAACACTTCCTTGAGACACAGGACTTATCTCTTTTTTGAAGTACAGCCCTTCTATGTTTGTTTGCTTCTTCCTTTATTTGTTCTGATTATTTGCAGGCGCGGTTGTGCCAAACTGAATGTCCTTCTCCAGCACTCACATGCTTTTGTTGAATACAACTGCAGCGTGAGAAAAGCTGCTTGGGGACGGGGTCCTGCTATCCAGTCCTGACTTTGTCATGCTTGTTATGTGGAGCATGTTCCAAACAATGCAGCTCCACGTATGGTCTTCAAATTGCAACAGGACTATTTGGAGGTTGAAACAGTTGTGATTTTGTCATTTTGGCCCTCGTGTACCCAGTCTGTGAAACGCAAACAAAAAAGTCTAACACGATATGCTTTTGTAATGAAGATCACTGATGATGAGTAAAGAGAATATACGAGTTCAAGTTTATTCAATATGTTATATCATTCATTATATTATTCAACATTTTATGTCAAGTTTATACAACATCAAGTTTATTCAAGTTCAAGATTTATTTCTTGCACTTATGCGTTTCAGGATACAATGAACGTGCAGGGAGGTCGCAAAAGGCTACATTTATTGTTTTGTGACCTTGCTACAATGGCAATATATATTTTAGGAATGACAATGGTCAGGTACGCTCTCTAAATTTGTAGCACTCAATTTTAGGTTGGAATGAGCAATGAATAGCAACTTCCCCACTGATATTTTCTCATATATGCTAAATTTTAAATTTAATGTGATCGAATATGTGATAATGTAATAATAATATATAAGAATATAATATGTGATAAATGAATGTGATCAACAGTAGATGTAAACAACATGAGTAGCCAGAGAAGTGCATTCTCAATAAATAATTGTCTTCTTATAGCGTATATGTGCATGCCTATTAACTGAAACAATTATCACAGTTCCCTGACAAGTTTTAATTTCTGAGAGTGTACTGTAGAAGCTGCTTAGATCTATAACAGTTCATACAAGGTATTATATACTGTGAATGCCATTAAAAATCCCATGTGACACATATCCCTTTACTTTCTGGAGTTGCTGTGGTAGTCAAAGTTTGTGGGCATTACGCAGGTTCTGCACCCATTTCTTGAGTATGTCGAGGCAGCTGTGAAGTAACCTGCATTGATGATGATTATTCCAATTTTTATGGTGGATCGACAACAAAGGAAATAATACATCAGAACATTGGTTTGGGTGCAACCAGTTAAAAATGAATATGTTGTTTAATAAATGCATTGGACAAATGTTAAAACATCAGTTTAAAACATGGTTTACAATCCCTGTATCTTTTAATAATTAAAAAGATTAAAAACTATTCTAAAAAGAATATGGGGAACTCTTCTAAAAAGAATTATAATCTCTAAGGAGCCTAAAGTGTAAGGTGTGTTTCTGATGTGAACATGTAAGAAAATATGCAAAACAGAGAGAGGCTAACCACAGTGCTTGCACTGAGGTTGTTCCTTCCTGTAAAGTAGAAACCAGTGGATGAGGAACGTGATACTTACCTGTACACCCAGCCGTATCACACTGCACAGATTATTCACTGGGCAGCCCTCATGACGAAACCTGTATTGAGAGACCACTTTTGCCTTAAAACTGCTACAAATAGCACGACACGCTACAAATTATTACTATCGTAACAAGCTGACGATACAGCTCAGACACAAAGGCGTTATTCAAGTCGCGCCACACCACCGTTACGTAGGATTCTTTGTCACAAATCAAACAAAGGCACAAAACAATACCAATACATGAAAAAATGTGACAATCGTGGTCTTATTATGACGTAATACCGAACTTGTGCGCGAAGGTAATTCAAAGAAATGAATGTGGCACTTGCTTCCGCAGAGAACACCGTGTACCATGCTAGCAATGCATGCAAAAAAGCGCTCGAGTGTTCGCACATATATTGATGACAACACTACCTGTGTAGTGTAACATGTTCTTTCAAGCATATTATGCACTCAAACTGTATTTGCCGCCGGGTAAAATGCAAGTGTGCTCGATCGAACGTCGGAAGAGCGATCAAGCAACCTGCATCCAGTGCTCGTTTTGGGCAAAAAAACACTTCATAATGGTCAAATAAATGTACAGAATGGACGCCTATTTATTCCTTGATGAAGAGTGACTCACCTGTATAAGTTTAGGCCCTGTAACCTTGCCAATACGGTTGGTACGACCGTAATTGCAAGAAGTTGCCATGATCGCTGCGGCGGCTGTTTTGGGCACCGTAAGATGGCGGCCGGTTTCTTCACGCTCGCGCTCCCTATCCGCGATCCAGCCTTTTACAATCGAGATCAGTGCACCCAGCACTTCTTGACAACGACATCCTCCGACATGAAATGCAGGGAGCGATCTTGTAAAACTGTGTTCCGCGCAGCTAGGGCTTCGATGCGCTGTTTTTCATCACGTGAGATATCCTGAGGAAGATTAAACGATGTGATAGCGTAGTTGCATTCCATATGCTCCTCTAGCTCCTGTAAAACAACAGTCTGTAGATTACACCTTCTAGCCCGCCATAGTTGAAGTACCCAACGCCCCGCCCACTTCTTCGTCTGCTAGTTTTGTTGGTTGCCCTCTCCACCCTCTCCCTTGCCCACGCGTTCAGTTCTTGTTTCACGCCGCCAAATCTAGCTGGTTTTGTCAAACAACAGGCAGCGAACTCAGCGACATGCTACAAATATCTACTGGGAGTAGATGCAGAAATATTGAGCCGCGACAAAGCTTTTTTGACGCTCGTGTGGCGGCAGTGACGTCGATTTTGTCGCTTCTCGCGTGTATCTGCCGCGTGTCGCTTGTTATGGGATTCGGGCTTTAGACGCATTCAGTGCGTTTGATTTTGAAAATAACATGAGGCATATAAAGAAAAGCCTTCACAAGCATGACGACCCATTGCTTCAACTGTGGAACCGAAGGGAAGAAGGCAGGCATCTGACAAATAGCCCTGAGAGGGCCACACCCAGTTACAACTTTGGGAAGCCACCCAGCTTTGGTCCCTTGCTTCCGCAGTGCCGCTCCCCTCAGTATCATATTGTAACGACGCCGACATTCACTTTGGCAGTAACCAGCGCGGATAGTTGCTGTATAGTTGATGAAGATGTTATTGACATCAAGAACATTGTGTTTTTGAAATCATCAGGAGAGCCTTAATTGTATTATTGGCCACAAGTATAGATTAAAGGAGGACCTGTACAGGGTGCCATTCGAGTCATCACGTCTAGGCATTTGCATTGCTTCGGTTTTGACGACGCTTCCCCAAGCCTGGCTTTTAAAATTAGCGAATAAAGCTGTGAGACTTCCATTCCATGACAAAGTTGTGGTGTTTCCAATGAGTCATTTGTATGAGTAAGCAAAGCTCTGGAGTTTATGACAAGGTCAACTTTTGCTTATCTGAATTTCCCGGATATTCCATTATCCATTTAGATGTCGTTTGCCATTGTGGAGTTTTCAAACACGAAGGAAGTTGAAGTGGTACCTTCATCCTGGATTGAGGGCGACTTGTGCTCATGGCCTAGTGGGAAGGCTGACAGGATTATTAGACTTCTGAGCAGTGGCGTAGCCACGGGGAGGCTAGGGGGTGCTCAAGCCCCCCCTGCCTGCCACGGCCCGACCGACGCAAATCGTGCAAATCCGAGGAGAAAATAATATTGGGGGGGGGGGGGGGGGACCAGTGTGACGATCGCGAATGTTCTTGCAGTTCATGGCGGCTATCTAAGCAGCACTCGAGAAGGATTTTCAAAGTATGAGCTTTTCAAAGTGCTTACAATCTCGTGACACCACCTCACTGGACATGACAGCGTATATATGTAATCGTATTGTGAACGTCCAAATAAACTAATTTTGTTCTTTTGTTGTTGTTTTTTTTTGAACCGCATTTTGCGGTGTGGACAAGTCTATGTGTGCTGTCGCACCCAGGATCAGTGGGGGGGGGGGCAAGTTTTCGTATCGAGCCCCCCCCCCCTAACTTTGGAGGTCTGGCTACGCCACTGTGCACGAACAACACAAAGTTTCAATCTTTTAAAGTCAGAAGTGTTCTTCGTCTCGGAGTTCTTAAGTATGCATCTACATCACCAGCTCGATTGCTTACTAACTATTCCATCAGGCAAAATTTGTTTGAGTAGAAATGCAGTTGCAATACAGCTTTAGCGAGATGGGTCGCAAATTATACCTGCTCACGCAAGCAGAAAAGAGTTTGGTGGTATACTTCTTGTCATAGTTCTCCTTGGGGGACTTCATCAGATGCATGCAACAGTATATCAGTGTTTTCCGGACTCTGCAGAACCCATTTACTATCCATATCGCCGGGTTAGAGATATCGCGCCTCTCCACTGTTTCCAATCACCAATCACCAGGTCCTGGTTCGATTTCATCGTCGCTCGGGTAGAGCTATCACTGGCAACTATAGCAACAAGTAAAGCACATGTTTCTCCCTTATTTGTTGATTATCATTTACAAAAGAAAGAAACATACAGCAGAAGTGTCCTGTGAAAGAGCACCGTTGCCCCCATATACAGGGTGTCAACGCTAAGTGTGAACAGATTTTTTAAAAATATATCAATCACTTTTTCCGAGATGAAATCAATTGCAATATAGCATATGCTGAAGGGCACTCCCTAGGGGGGCATCAACAAACTCCTAAGGCAATGTCCTAATTAACTTTCAATAATTAACTTTTTAATTATAAAAGCTACGAAGTTGCTCCAATGAGAACATCTGATCTCTTCGGTCACCAGATACCAAAGCCGTTTTCAGAACAAAAATCCGTTCTTAATATAGTATAGAGGATGAAAGAGCACACTATCGCCTCTTGCGTCCTGGAAAAAGATTAAAGAAAACAGAAAATGCAGCCCAAGATAAGGGCAGTCGCGATAGAGTCACCCGATAGATTTGTGTTTTTGTTTTGTTTCCGCAAGCTAAAGCTAATCTTCGACGCATGAGGCGGCACTGTGCTCTTTCACTCTCTCACACTGGGGGTAAAGGAAAGCCGCTTCTTTGAAGATGCGCAATAAACCAAATAAAGAAAAAAATGGCGTTCCTTCACGAATTTTTTGCGGACGATCTACCGAACGGATTTTTGTTCTGAAAACGGTTTTGGTATCTGGTGACCGAAGAGATCAGATGTTCTCATTGGAGCAACTTTGTAGCTTTTATAATTAAAAAGTTAATTATTGAAAGTCAATTAAGACATTGCCTTAGGAGTCTGTTAATGCCCCCCTAGGGAGTGCCCTTCAGCATATACTATATTGCAATTGATTTCATCTCGGAAAAAGTGATTGATATATTTTTAAAAAATCTGTTCACACTTAGCGTGGACACCCTGTATATATTTTGACCATCGTGTAGGGCTACCATAGTACACAGTTCAAGAGGCACAGGATTAACACTCCAGAAACAAGAAGGTAATAAAGAAGTTGGAAATGCTATCGGCGATTCCACAAACGATGCCTGTATGTGCGTTTATGTGCAGCTCACACATCAAAAAGCTTTCAATGTATTTCCATTGAAGACAAAGCAACACCTGCTAGGAAGGTTTTGATAATTAGAGTCAGTCTTCAAGAGTGCCTCGCTCGAGCTGTAAAGTAGAACATGAAAAAAAATGCATATCGCGTTGGTGTGGCGCAGGCCGTAAAGATACTCTTGAGTATAGACGTTCATCGTAGTGCTATAGGGCGGATCACACAACATCACTTATACTCAGATAGCCCGCGATATGGAATAGGCATTCCGCGGGAAGGTCCTCTGGTTGAGTTGCACCCGTTAGAGATGGATTGCACACAATCCGTCCTTTGCTGATTGCAGTGATTGTGAAGTAGTGGTCGCGGACGTACCGCTGTTTTTGGTCGATCAGGAATTGCGTTTCTTCTTGCGATTTCTTCAGCTTGGACATGATGGCTCTCCTGAGCGTCCCCGTGTCACGTGTCAGCTAGTTCAAACGCTTCCACCCAGCACTTCTTGACAACGACATCCTCCGACATGAAATGCAGGGATCGATCTTGTAAAACTGTGTTCCGCGCAGCTAGGGCCTCGATGCGCTGTTTTTCATCACGTGAGATATCCTGAGGAAGATTAAACGATGTGATAGCGTAGTTGCATTCCATATGCTCCTCTAGCTCCTGTAAAACAACAGTCTGTAGATTACACCATATGGTCATCTTATTCAAGGACTTGTTTTTGCGTATCACACGAGCAAAACAACGAATGACGTCACTCACTCGGGAAACAAGATGTAAAGCAGAGAGCGTGGTGTTCTTCTCCAAGCTCCGAGCGAGTAACCGCAGTACTTTGCGCGCTGGTTCATTGCATTCCTCGTAACGGGTTAACCGAAGAGCCTGAAGGCCATTTTGGCGCTGAAGACACTCAGCCAGCTTCCGCACTAAGTTAAACGCCGGATAGGATAAATTGAGATCCACTTCGTCGACCAGTGTCCCCTCCTGTTCGAGAAAAGCGCAAAACCCGTCCGCTGGAATATCATGACCTGTGTCGCAATTCAGTACTATGTTCTTCACGTGTCGTGGCTGCATAAGAAGGCTGTGGCCGCTTAGTATCGCATGAGCATCCCAGGAAAAGCAAATTCTCCCTCGGAGATCGGCTAGAGCTAGTTCGACAAAATCACTTGTTGTCATTTGATTTCTGGAAGAACAAATTTCACCGAAGCTGACAGTTATGCACGATTCGTTTTCTCGCAAGGCTTCACAGATTCCCATTGCCCCCGTGCGTGTGAAGTAACAACCTTCCATGATTAATTCTTGAATAACCTTCGCCAGTCGTAGTCCATCTGCCAATGCTATGCACTCGTCCGTCCCGAGGTAACTCCCGCTTATGTCGATTGTACGTAAGGTCGTGTTTGTGACCATCAGTTGGCCCAATGCAACAGCCCCTTCCAGGCGAAATTGCACATCTCGCAAAACGAGTACCTCAACGTTGCTGTTGCGAGACAGAGTGTTAGTGAGCATTACTACTTCATCGTCAAGAATACGTTGATCAGCAGTAACTCCAGTGTCATTATGGCATCCACATAGATTCACGTGAGCGATCGCGATATTTGACAACCAAAAATCCCAAAGCATTCTGCGCTGGTCACACAATGCGCATAAAGTCAAAGAGTTCAGGCTGCATGCTTGATCTTTATCGGCTGACTGCATAGTATGAAGTGTAGATATATAGGAAAACGAAACGTCTGTACAACTTGGACCCAGGGAAAGTGTTTTAAGAGAACGTTTCTTCGCTAACTCCACGCCGAGCTCAACTGCCGCGTCGTTCTCAATATTCAGCTCGTCGATGTGGAACACTTCGAGTGATGTTACCTTGCGTACAATGCTTCATATCAAGGTGGCTGTCGTCATTGGTGTCCCGAGTTTAAAATGCTCAGAGGCTGAAGGAAACGTCTTGACACAGTCATATAAGCCCAAGAAAGGGTAGAAATCTCCGTTATATCCTGTATAATTCAAGATGATCCCGCGCACATCCGATCGTACTATCAAGGATCCCAGGATGCAGTGCAGAATATCAATATTTACCACACGGCAACTGAAAAATTTGATGCTGTCGTGTTCGCCTATGATCCTTAAGAGTATTTCCACATGTCCAGCATTGCGACTTGTAATAGGGATATCACCGGTGAAGAAAAGCGTCAGCACTCCTCGTTCAGTCTCAGTGAGGTACACGCTGCAGCACGAAAGCACTTTGTTCCAGACGAGCAGCTTGTTTGGCAACACGCACTCTTCCCTTGTTCCATGGCGGCAACATTTCCAAAGGTCTAACTCCTTGTGCAAGGAAAATAATTCTTCCATCTTGTGCACCCCTTCACAGAAGTCGGCCTGGGCAGGTTAAACTGGAAAGGAAAAAGATGAATCTTTTACAGACGCCTTATAAAAGAGCCGACTATGTGTAACACATCTGCCGCACGGGCACTGTTCAGTGGTGCCGTATTCGTATATTAAAAGGGACGTAAGGACGTGCTAAAGCGGTCGATTACTGCCGTCCCCCTGGAACTACCGATGCTATAGAGGTCCACGCTTACCAATATTCTCCCATAATTCTTGTAGCATGCGAATACTAGCCCAAGGGTGCCAACAACCGGTCTGCATTAAGTGGTACTTGGAAATATGGTCTCCATATCCAGCCAGCAAACGGGTGATATTTGCAGGAGATAGACGATGTTGTCTACAGAAAGCCGAGGGGCAAAGAATATTTGGTCCGAGCGGACAATAGGGACCGGACATTGGCGGCAACCAAACAATATTGGCTGAAAGGGGGCAATGTGGGTTGGACATAACTGTTGTCTAAATAATATTGTCTAAAGACGCATGTAGACGCCAGCCAAACAATATTCCACGATAGTTGGTCCATGTGAGAAAAGGGAATGGGCTTATATGGGATAGATGGAACACCACTACTGGCAAAATAATTCTGCAAGCACAATGGTCCATGAGAGGTCGAGTATCACCATGCCTGCTTTCGGCTCAGGTACGGCCCACTGCCTTTTCCATACTGTATCAATTAAACCAGCATTGACACGCAGTCTGTCCAGTATTTGTTCAGCCAGGCAAATACTGGTCCCAGACTCTCCCAATGTTGGCAACATCGGCCCAATAGTACTGTAGCGGTTCCAGCGCCATCGCTATCCTCTCGTGCCGAGCCGCTGCCGGCGCGATCTCCGCTGGAATAAAATCACCTCTTGAATATCACGCAACATGAAGGTTGTCGCGCCTGTTTCCTTCATTTGGTGACCCGGACGTGATATTCAAGAAGTAATTTTATTCTTGCTCTGAACGAATCAAACGAAACCTTTCACTAAATGGGACAAATACTGACACACCATCCTGTTGACACACCCCATATTGCCACTGCAGCTTTTGCAAAGATAGGGAAAGCATTTCTGCGTGCCTCTGTACGTAACAGGTTGTCGCAATACGGGTGACGTATCGAATAAGAAACTGAATACCGGGTACGAATGAACGCCAGATGTATTCACGCCAACAATTTTCTGTGATTATCGTGTAAAAGCACAATCAAAACCCTTACGAGTGCACTTCACTCCCTCGTCCTGATCACCCCTGCACTGGGCTTTGTGTGTGTTTGTGTGTTCTGTATATATTCTATGGGGGTGACGAACAAAAACGAAACCCACAAGCAATCGCACAGCTTGTCGCGTGGAAGGTGACATTAAGCAGTACCTACTATCCCGCAACCGGTATCTCTCTGAAACGTTCATCCTCCAACCCCACTTGCAACGACTTGGGTAGCCCAACATCGCTTTGGCCACTCTCCTCGGTCCGGTTCTGCACAACCAGAGGCCGGTTACGACCTCCCTCTTGAGCTTTATTGGTGACACCGGCCTCTGGACCAGCCTCTAAGGCCCCCTTTTGTGTGTGTTTCTTTATTTTTCTCCTTTTCCTTTTCTTTCTTCTTTTTTAATGAATAGCAAAGACGGCCTTTCAATAAACATATCCACCTCTGAACCCTGGTGAGTTTAATGCGCAGGAATAACAGCAATTCTACGGTGTGATACCGAGTGTGCAACACCAATTGAGTTGAGGTGTTCAGGCATGTCTCCCATTTTATTTCCTTCCGTTTTCAGCACGGTATATTCGGTTCGGAACGTCGTAATTCAGTCCATTGGTGTGTGAACAACACAGGTAACCCCATTGAAAAATAACATATGGCACACGATAACTGCTCAGAAACATGTAAGTTGTTGTGGGCGCCCCAATGTCGTCCAGTACTGGACAAAACTTGACGGAACGCACTCCTCCTTCGGAGACACACACTAGAGGCGAACGGTACCGTACGGATTTGCAAACAGGTAACTGGGTTACCTATGCAGACGTGTATATCCGCACTGACCCGTTCGCTGCTCGCGTGAAACACTGCGGAAGGAATGCGCCGGAACGCGTTCCGTAAACCTTTATCCCACACTGTACCTTGATTGGACATCTACTGACCTCCTATTTACAGAATATGGGAACAATGTAAAGTGAATGTTGAGCCGCTGCCCGGGCAATATGGGATCCACATTACCGATACTGGAGTTGAAAACTGGCGTGCCAGTATTACCCAGCTGTAAATATCACGGTAGGTACATTTTGCATCCTTCACAGTTGGCAAGGCATTACGAGTGCCTTTGATATGCAGCCTGAAACGTAACTTTTTCTAACGAAGCGGATGCCAGTAAAGTCACGGCATAGCCAGATTTTATATTTCCGTTTCATTGTATCTTTAGCAAGGAGCCCGTTAATTAGTTTTTGCATTCAAAATAACAATGCATTCAAAATAACAATGAATAACAATTCAAAACAACAATTCAAAATAACAATAATAATTGCAATAACAAAACAAAATAACACAACAAGTTTTGTAATTCAGACGACAAGACGAGAGAGACATGCGCCGCAAAATTTAAAGAAATTGAGATTTCTCCGCAAAGCTGCGCTTTCCGGAGTTCCAGTAGTTGAAGAGCTCAGTTGGACAAGCCATTTCGTGATCCGTGGTTGCCGAGCCTCCCTCCTTTTATGCATAGAGAATATGCGTGGCATCGAAAGATACCAGCACAGGTGACCAGGATTCAAGTAAGGGTGTCTGTCCTCACACGTAGCAAGCATTTCACTTAATAACACGCAAAGCATTCGAATAACACGGGTGATTCTCTATCCTTTACCTCCCGGCATTGCGGTAATTTAAGAAGGGCACCCAACATGTAGTCAGACTTCGAATATTTCAAAAGACTAACTACTAAAACGCCCAGCGCCTGTGATTTAGCTTTCCACTTCTGTGTGAATCGCGTCTCCTCTTCCACAGAATTGATAAGCGAACCGAGACGGCACGGTGTCTGTATTTCTGAAAGAGTAGTTAGTTCTGCGGATACAAAACAGTAACATGGGACGTCATTGTCTGCAAAACATACCGCGTAACGGCGAACCCTTTGTTGCAAGGCACCTTCCCATTACTCCTGTGTGTATGTCTCCTTTCACAGAGGCAGCTTTTTCAACTTCTCTCTTATATATTAAATCGGGTGCACAAAATGAATGGCTAGGAACACTTTCCTAACATGCCGCTAAACAAACTCCTACATCATGGCACTCCCAAAATTAGTAACTATAAACAGAATGTGGTCGATGAACATTAAACAGATTTATTTCCTCAATCAGAACCCAAGAGAATGCCACCTGTGAGAGCGTTATCAATCCACCATTTCAATGTATGAGGACGTAAGTCAACTTACCGTCGTCTTAGGCATCCAACACTTTTCGTACAAGCCACACACAGATGTACAGACACACAGCGAACGCAACCTTGTCTTCGCAGAACAACTATTGCGTCTTAAAGTGTGGAGAGAGAGTGTTCATGCGCGAAACGAAGCGACGAGGCCACGGCTCTAACCTCTACGAAGGAAAATAGCTCCTGATCTGTATTGGCTATACAGCTACAGGAGTGCGACGCTGAACGTTGCACCGGAATTGTGCCTATATGGGCACTGCTGCCGGCGTCGCCGAAGATGACTTTGCTGGCGCTGACTTTGTTCTCACGGAAACGTGGACAGCATGGACATCCTTCTAAAATACGAATGGAAGATAAATTCGGGTTTGCTTAGAACCGCCGCTTGCGTACACAAGCTGTAGGTCATCTGACGGTGACGGTGTATTCCTTCTTCTTTTTTGTTTTCTTTCTGTGTTTTTGCATATTTCGTTGTAATCTCGGAGTGTGCACTGCAGTTTCGCATCCCTGGCAACGGAGTGGGTAGCGCCTTTAATGACCGCTGAGAGTTACAGCTTAGTGTTTTTTTATTGTAACGTCATATCTATATTTAATGACGTGGGCAACGTGTGTCTCAGATTGGGGGAAGAACAAACAATACAACACAAAACTAGCAGCACAAGACAGAACCAGCAGTGAAGGTGGGTCATTCCACGCCAAATGATCGGGCGATGGTGCTCGACCACGATTTTTACGAAAAAAAATCAGAGTTCATTGTGGTGGTAGACGTAACCTAAATCCAAAATATTCGCCTCAAATAGCGACGCGTTCCGACGCTACGGAGCTCTGAAGTTCGCGCTTCGAGCAAAAACCGTGGCCCCTCTGGAAGCGTGTTGTGAGCGTTCTACGGCACCGACGAAGCCCAAAATTTAAACGTGTTTTCTAGAAGGCCAATATCACCAACTGACCGAATTTGAATAGTTTACCGCAAAATTTGGGATTTGCGAGATTCTGGGAAACACTTCAAAATTTCCCCAACTTTGACATTTTTTTTATAAAAACAGCTACAGCATCTACCAAAACAAAATTTTGCAGGTGTGAAGCCCCTCGGGAGTAGTCTGTGATAAAAAAGTATTAACCCTTTTCTTAACGATCTAGGTGTTGTAAAAAATTCGTAAATTCGTGGAAATCCTTAAAAAGTCCACATTTCAAGGTTAAAATTTTCAATGGCGATAACAAGCTACAAATATGCGCTTTACATAGAACTGTAGAAGAACTTCTCATTTATGCGTGGAGAAAAAATCAGGAAGTTTTTTTTGATAAACTGAAGGAATAATTTTTTTTCGGCGCTATACTCGCGAAGTAGGCTTTGCAGCGCTGTCATAAGCGCATGCTGCTCCTGCTGGCCTAAAAAAAAACTTGAGGTAAAACTAAAATTTTAGCAAAAGGAATGCTGGAAGCTGTTCTACAAGAGGAGTGAGTCAACATTGAAATGGTAATTTCCCTATTTCGGTAGAGCTCTTTCGACCATCTCAATAATGTCGCGGCTGCACGCAGATCACTGAATCTACCGACCATCCGTACGCTCAAATTACGAAAGAATGAGCAATTGTGAGGATATGTCTCACAGGCATTCTGGAAGTAGACTCGGTTTGGAGTATCTAGTATTCGACCCAAGCCGGGTGACTCATCTTCACACGCTTCCGCACAGCCGGTTCAAAGCTCTCCCTTCGCTTCTCATGTTCACTGCGTTGTTTATCTTTCTTGGCGGGCTTTGTCGGAGGGCAGTCCACACTTGGTACACATACAATCTCTAATAGCAGCAGTTCGACTCGGTCTTTGTTCATTTTTGGAACTCAAACGTACAACACATTCTACACAGGAGTATCCTATTTTATTTTTGGGAATAGCAAGCCGACACCCTGTCTGGCTGACCTTTCCCTCGTTCCTCTTCTTTGTTATCATTAAACATACCCGCTATATTAGCTGCAGTTTTAAGCAGTGGCGTAGCCACGGGGGGGCTAGGGGGGGGGCTCCGGCCCCCCTACCTGCCACGACCTGACCCACGCAAATCGTGCAAATCCGAGGAGAAAATAATATATGGGGGGAGGGGGGGACCAGTGTGACGATCGCGAAAGTTCTTGCAGTTCATGGCGTCTATCTAAGCAGCACTCTTGAATGGTTTTCAAAGTGCTTACAATCTCGTGACACCACGTCATTAAACATAACAGCCTAAGTAATCGTATTGTGAAAGTCCACATCAAATATTTTCGTTCTTTTTTTTCTCAACCACATTTTGCCGTGTGCACAAGTATGTGTGTGTTGTCGCACCTAGGATCAGCGGTGGGGGGGGGGGTGTTTTCGTATCGAGCCCCCCCTACCTTGGAAGTCTGGCTACGCCACTGCTTGTGAGGAGTTCAGCATCACCACATGAGGACTGGAGTCGGCATGAAGTGATTGTCAAGGGTGTGTTCTGTAAGTTTTGTTGAACACTTATCGGTCATAACTCCACCTTCTTTTATTCATGATTTTGTGCCACTAGCATTACATAATGGATAAGTGGATCATTCTAGACACTTTAGTAAAGCATGACTGTTGCATTGCACCACAAAGGCAATGCATTACTGTGCAGTTTTCACCTTACTGTGATGAACACAGCAACATGTCTAGAAACAGAACGCCAGAATAAACTTTTATTTTGAGTTCAATTATTTACATCTTATTGATTTTTCAAGTTTAATGTAACCAAGCATAGTAATTTCTTGCTCAGCATCTTACGGTGGGGTCAGGAGGAAGCTTGACAAGTTTCAGTTTACATCGGACCTGTGCACAGCGGACGAAGAGCCGGAAAGACGTCAAATTCAGAAGCCGAAGTGGTTCCTGTCAGAATCAGATTCAGAGGACTCACAACCAGAAAGTCGAAAGAAAAAAAAGGCCAAAGAAGCAGACATCCTCTATGCGTCAGTGTTATCCAGCTGCCCCACAGGGCTTCCCTTCAAAAAGTATGTCATGTTAAGCAATTGAGCATCAGAGCGCAGCTGATCATATATGACGAAACGGACTTTTGGTATTTCAGGTAGTGCCTTGGATAGCCAGCTCAGGACCCCAGTGCAGGCCCAGAATGCGGCTTCAAGTTCAAGAGGTTGGAAATCAGGGTACTCGTTAGAACTAGCAACCTCTCAAATCTTAAAATTTCCACAGCACGTCAAGCAGCAGATCCTCCCAGCAAGGATGGCATTCCGCAACCAGGTATTCATATTTTGGGATTTTCATATTATCTTTCTCAACTGATTCTTTTTTGCGCTGTTGCTGGAGTTTCAAAGACAAGTGTTGCGTCATCTGAACATCCTCCGGCTCATGCTAGAACAAACACTTGACTTGTTGGACAATTTGCCTGCCATGCAGTCGTCTGACAAAACATCACAATCTGCCCTCTTACCTGAACCAGTTGACGACCTCGAACAGTTCATAAGCTTTGATGAAACTGTGTCGGAAGTTAAAGATCAGCTGGTGAGATTTTGCAGCACATATATTGCAGCTATTGTACAGGGTGTGTGCAGTTGAAGTGCATACACATTTGTGTACGTAATGTATTTTCTGCCTGGTAACGAGTTAAGTTAGTCACAATTAACTTTACAGTTAGGGTTTGTTTGACAGGCACCTAGCTTAGTTAATTTCTTAAGTAACGTCACTTATCTGTTTTATGTGTTTAAGTTGAACAAGAAAGAAAGCAAGTGCAAGGTGTTTTACATAGTTAAAAATTCTTATAGCAATTTACAGATGTTAGTAAAAAAGCTGTTAGAGCAGCACTCATGCCATTTTGGAAGGCCTGTTATATCCCTGGTGAACATCCTGCAGGACAGCGTGTGCAATTAAAGGGCAATAATTAGCTAAAATTTATTCATTAGCCTAATTAGATGAATTCTGGGGAGTGTGACATGGTATAACTCCAGTCAGTCATTATTTAAATGTACATTCCTTGTCGAACACCTTGTAGAGCAAACATTTTTTCAGAAGTAAATGTCCAAAATTCGGTATACAGATCAGCCAAAGTCAGAACTACACACTTCTCGAGCTCAAAAGACTTTCGTCTTATGTGGACCGGACAGCGCTCTATACCTGAAAAACGGATCATCACCTACTCCAATCAGTTTCATAATTCTAAAGCAGGTGCCCTCTAACGTGTATGGCCTGCAGCTCTTTTTGCACTCGACTATTGCGTATCTCTGATTTCATGTCATTTACATAGCAAAGTTTGGTAATATATTTCCCAAAGCGCGTTCGATTCTGTTCGCTTGTTCAACAATGGTACTCAATTTGACTAATGACTGATTCGAATTATACCAACTCGCATTTAGCTGAAAACATCTAATTCATTAGCCATCCAGTGGTTACAAACGCCTCCCGATAGGACATGCACCGGACCGTGTAATACATCCGCACAAATCGAAAACTTTGTTGCTCTTAAGAAATTGAAGAAAGAAAAACTGTGTATTGTGTAAAACAATGTATTTGGCAGTGGTGGGCAGTATCGCAGATACATGTATCTTCGATACAATCTTTCGATACATTTTGTGTATCGGTATTAGGTATCGCGTGCCAAAAATGAGAGTATCGGAGTATCAGTATCGAAAATACATTTTTAGTGTATCGTGTATTTTAACGATACTCGATACTAAAAAAAGACGCAAATATTGAAGCTGTTGTGAGACTTAGGGTCGGCGGCGCTCGCTCAGGCGGTAATACAAGCCAGGCCGCAGCGGTGTAGACATGTCGACCATAAATTCGTTCGAAGCTTACGTCCGCGCGCGCGCTCCATCGTCAAGGTCGCCCGGAGAGGAGGCCCTGGGCCCTGCCCTGGGACGCGCTCGTGGGCGCGCGCGGCTTCTAGTTGGTTCCAGAAGAATCTCTTCCGTCTCTTTCTACGGCAGGCGCGCCGAAAACGCCTCACACAAGACCAACCTCACGGCTTCTGGAACTGCGCTGCCCGATGTCCCCCTCCTCAGTGCGCAAGAGCACGTCCACTTGACTTGAAGTGTGGATTCCGCGTCTGCCATGCGGAAAGAATAACCGCCGGCTTAGCTTGAGCACTCTAACCCGTTCTACAGCTCACAATTCACAGCGGCCAACTAAGAAAATCAAGTCAGAGGCAAAGTCAGAGGCTACCGGGTAAGTACTGCAGTACCAAACGATAAAAAAACTCTTTTGGCAGCGGTGCAGCTGTGTGATGCACGTCTAAGCGTCTTGTTCTGAATTGCAGATTTCGTGTTGCCGGTCTGGGAACATCACATCTATCTACCAGCGCTTGACTTCGGCAGGGAACAACAACAATATCTCGGAGCGCAGCAACAGGAAACGCCCACCAGAGTTGGAATGAACTGTTAATAGCCGGATTACGGACCCGTCGCACTACTCTTTTGGCAGCGGTGCAGCTGTGTGATGCACGTCTAAGCGTCTTGTTCTGAATTGCAGATTTCGTGTTGCCGGTCTGGGAACATCACATCTATCTACCAGCGCTTGACTTCGGCAGGGAACAACAACAATATCTCGGAGCGCAACAACAGGAAACGCCCACCAGTGTTGGAATGAACTGTTAAAAGCCGGATTACGGACCCGTCGCACTACTCTTTTGGCAGCGGTGCAGCTGTGTGATGCACGTCTAAGCGTCTTGTTCTGAATTGCAGGTTGGTTTAAATTTTATATTCTGTGATCGCACCCGATTACGCTGTGCCGCTGCCTGAGAACATGGTGTCATTGAAGCTACGTGCATGATATTTTATTGCTGACTTGCTGCATATAAATATGGCCAACGTAGCACAGGTAAAGGAAATTCATAAGGCCATAGCCGATCTGACTGCTCAGTTCAGTCAACTGACTAAGCATGTGACAACAGAAATAACCAATGTCAAGTCTCTTCTTGAGAAAGAACGCCTAGAATTGTCCATGCAATACATGAGCGATTCATTGGAAGAAATGAAAACTGTGTCCGTTCAAGAAGAGACAGCCGCGTTAAAAATGGAAGTTGCACAAGTTACAAGTAACTGTTCCCTGGAACGTGAACTGTCTGTGCTCCGGGCCGAGGTGATTAGTCTTAAGCAGTATTCACGCAGGAACAACGTGGAAATAAGAAACTTTCCGTTGAGGCCTAAGGAGAACAGCACCGACCTAGTTTGTGAAATAGCCACAAAACTGGGTGTGGATTTATCTCCTGACGCAATTGAGGTTGCTCATAGGGTGCCTACGCAGGATCCGTCAAAGCTAAATATTATTGCTCGGTTTTTCTCTCGACAAACTAGAGATTCGTTAGTGTCCGCGTCAAGGCGAAGGCGACTGACCACTTCGGACTTTGAGTGTGAGCACAATGAGCCAGTCTTTGATAATGAGCACCTGTGTGAAGAGCTTAAGCTTCTTTTGGGAAAAACTATCCACGAAAAAAAAAAGAAAATAAGTGGAGGTACACATGGGTCAAGGACGGAAAGATATTCGTCCGTAGAACTGAGAATTCTAAAGCTGTCCAGATTCAGTCTGAAAAAAAAAAAACAGCCTACGGGAATTACAGCTGTCACATCCTGTGTAATTTCGTAATGTGCTATTTTGTTGCCTACTCCTAAAGGGTTTGCATGGATGATACTGTATCGATTAATGAATTGAACCACCTGTCCAATGGCACCATGTTTAAGCTATTAAATTTGAACATAAGGAGTGTACGAAAGAATTTCGATCAACTAGTTGCTCTATTGTCCACGCTAACTTTTAAATTTGACGTTATAGCTCTAACGGAAACGTGGCTAATGCGAGATGAGTGTTATTACCTTCATGACTATGTGTTCTATTCTCAACCGCGATCGTTACAGTCCCAACATAGAGGAGGCGGTGTCGGCCTATTTGTGCATAAAAATGTGAAATGTAATCTCCGAGCAGATACCCAAGCAGCAAAATGTACTGAAAGTCGGGTGCAATAGGGGTGGCTGGGTAGGTGGAAGGCCTTGAACAGACTCGTGAAACTGAGGAACATCGATAGGACACATACCGTCCACCCCTATTGCACTCGACTTTCAGTACATTGTGCTGCTTGGGTATTGTTCTTGAGATACCAGGGTTCTGTGAGCTCTCTTTTTAGAATTGCCAGGAAGTGGGAGTGGTTTATCGAGCTCCTAGATGTAACATATCGATATTTCTTGAAGCGTTTGAAAACACATTGTTTACAATTGCTGCGTTGAAGAAACGGGTGTTTATCGCAGGGATACCTTACATTGATACCTTACACGATGGCGGTGCTGCCTATGAATGTCTGTATTCTTTCGGTTTTCGTAATCTAATCAATTCTTCCACACGTGTTACAGCCTGCACAAGTTCTGCCATTGATCACATTCTTTCTAATATTGAAAACGCTGACGATTATTCCGGTGTTTTGAATTACGATATCACAGATCATTACCCTGTGTTTACTGTTATCCCAAGTATGGATCTGCGTCATAATGTCACCAGACCATCTAAGTATCACATTAACTATTCACGACTACGTCAGCAACTCTCCTGTACGGATTGGTCATTGATGTGTAACACGGACGTTAATGTTGAATTAGACGTATTTGTGGCCCTCGTGAGAAGCGCTATATATGATTCAAGCAAGATGGTAGGCAAGGCGTACGACGCACCACTTTGTCCTTGGTTGACAGATAGTTTTGAACATTCTAAAGATAAAGCAAAAATGGTATCGCAAATTTAGACAACAAAAGGATAATGCATATTATTTAAACAGGTACAGATACTACAGAAATTTAGTAACTAAGGAGCTGCGCCAAGTGAAATCAAAGTATTACCATGACCTTATATGTCGCTCTCATGGGGATAGTAAGCAGATGTGGAAAATTATCAACTCTGTAATTGCTACACCAAAAATTCAGGTCCTCCCAGACAGAGACAGGGCTGGGGTTACACATCAAGAGTTGTGTGAGAATTTTAATCATTACTTTGTCTCGATAGGGCAAAGTCTTGCCCATGCTTTTATTGGAAATGGCGATGGAGAGCTCGCAGAGCAAGTAGAACAAACTCCTCGCAACAGCTTCGTTTTTGAACCTATTGATGTACAGGGGGTAATCGGCATAATCCACAGCATGAAGTCCAATACAGCAATGGGTGTTGATAATATTAGTTTCTCTATAATTAAGAGGATGGTGGACATACTTAGCCATCCGTTATGTTATCTTTACAACCACTGTCTCATTAGGGGTTTATCCCGATGCTTTGAAAGTTGCCAAGGTTGTTCCCATATTTAAAGGTGGTGATCGAGATGTTCTTGAAAATTACCGCCCTATTTCTGTTCTTAACACAATAAATATAATATTCGAGAAAATAATATGTAAGAGGGTGACGTCCTTCCTTGAAAAGTATGGCGTGATTAGCGACAGTCAACATGGTTTTAGAGCGCGCAGATCCACTGCAACAGCCACTTTAGCAGTAAGCCAGTTTATCAACACTGCTCTTAGTGACAGAAAGCTTGTGCTGGGGCTGTTTCTAGATTTAAGAAAAGCCTTTGATACTGTCAATCACGCTATACTGTTGGATAAATTAAACTCGTACGGATTTAGGGGACACATAAATAGCTTCTTCATTAGCTACCTGTCAGGACGTAAACAGCTGGTAACTATCGATGGGACATCATCTGCGTATTTGGACATAAATGTCGATGTACCGCAGGGCTCTGTGCTGGGGCCGGTACTATTCGCCTTATATATAAATGATCTCCCGAATAGCTTAAGAGTCTTTACTTCTTACTTTTATGCAGACGACACATGCTTATTTATATCAAGTACAACACTTAAGGATATCTCAGACACCATGCAAGGAGATTTGCGTGCACTAGAAAGGTGGTTGCTTCATAATCAGCTAACTTTAAATACAAATAAAACCACAGTTCTTATATTTCACTCCTTTAAAAGTCAGATAGACACCAGCAGCTTTCACGTGAAGTTGTGTGATAGTCTCATAACGCAGTCCAGTCAGGTTCGGTACCTGGGCATAATACTTGATAACACACTGTGTTGGAAGCCACATATAGAATCACTTAGAAGAAAATTCGCATATGGCTGTCATTTACTCATCAAGTGTAGGCACATATTTCCACTGCACGTAATGAAACTGTTATACTTCTCTTCTATACAGAGTCACCTCACCTACTGTTTGGAAACATGGGGTAGTACATACCACACATATCTAAGGGTACTAATAACGTTACAGAAACGTGCGGTTAGGATTATAACAGGTACCAATAACCGTTCCCCGTCCAAGGCACCTTTTAATACCCTGCAGTTTCTTACTTTGGAGCAGTTAGTGGTTCAGCGATGGGCTCAAATAATGAATAACGTAATCAGAAACAACATTCCAATTGACGTTTCCAGCCTGCAACAACCGCGTAGACCAACTAGGATGCAAACAGATAAAAAGCTTATCATTTCAAGTGCTAAAAATGTCTATGGTACCAGGACTCTTCAGCATTTGGGAGTGCGCATTTGGAACCAGTTGCCGTTCGAAGTAAGAAACACCCAGCTGTTCTCAAAATCATTACAGGACTTCATTCTGTCGGAGGATCGAATACATATATGGTAAATCCGTAATATGCCGATTACAATGAATGGTTGCTCTATTTTACAGTGACTGTATTTTGTGGCTATGTGCTGTATTTTGTGGTTATGTGCTGTACTTTACAGTGATTTTTCTAGACATTTCTTTCTTTTTTGCTGTCACTGTTGCCAATGTCATTGATGAACGTCTTTAGTGGACCCATCACTAGCCTCTGCTAAGGGACCACTCAGTTTTTGTGACTTTTTACCTTGAAGAAAAGACCAAATAAAATAAAATAAAATCAAAAGCAGCAGAAAAAAAGTTTCAGGTTTATTCGTATGTATAGTCAAGTGCTCACAGACCGGTACGCACGAAAAACATTGTCTTAAAGAATTGTTTTTTGCTAGGCTGCTTATTGATGCGATCGTTTCAACGTACTCATGGCTTCAGTCTAAGGTTCTAACAAGACTAGCTGCTTAGACAGTGCAGCTTCATTAAATCCGTGCGGTCGGATACGTTCAAGCCCTGTCAGAAAAAGTGCGCTATAAAAATACACTAAAGGCTCTAGAAATAACGAATAAATGTTTTTACTTCCCTAATCATATTGCCAGCTTTATTATATTGTGATTTCAGTAATATAAACTTCGCTAATCATAACACCAGCTGTATTATATTCGGGATTTCAGTTATGTATCGAAGTATCGACGATACAGTACCGATTATCTGTATCGAAAATCAATTTCGGTTCTGTATCTTGTATCTGTTTCGGAAATACAATTTTTGAGGGTATCGAGTATCGGCATCGAAGATACTTTTTTGAAGTATCTTGCCCAGCCCTGGTATTTGGTTTGGGTGAAGTATGGCCACCGGATAAGAACTTGACGGCTAAGGCAGGTACTCCACAGCAGAAACCCACTAATGGACGTGTGATAACTAAGGTCCCTGGTTTCGCTAAATTCGGAGCAAAGTCCCGAATTCTGTTCCAAAACCCACTTATCGTATTTAATCGTACGAATTGCGCAATTTTCCTCCCTTTGAATATCGTGACGTTCGTTCCAAGGAAAAATTTCAAAATTGTAGTATGCGGGTCATATCGGCATTCGGTAGGGCCGACACTGACGTTATCACTGCATTGCGCGAGCGCAAAAGAAGAAATACCGCGCAACCGCCGACGGTCGGGAGTCAAAACGGCGGCCCACTCCCGCTGGTATACCGGTGAAATATGTCGAGACGCTGCTGGAAGACGCTACTAGTCCGCACTTGGGAACCGAAAGCACGCTATTTTCTCAAACTTGTCATGTTGTGCTGTAAGGTTTGCGGGACGTTTCTTTCCGCGTTTCGTAGTTCGAGTGACAGTATGGTCCATTGCGTCAGCGGGCCATCACTCAAAATTGCGCGCAAATCAAACGGAATCACCGCAACTTCGGTAGCACTGACGGCGTTGCGAAAGGTAATCGCCAAGGTCGCTGAGACGCGCTGTCAGATGTCCGCGCACAAAAACGTGAGTGTGCATAATACGCTTTTTTTTTTTTTTTTTTTGCTTTCTTGCCATTTTTAGTGCTATGCGCAAATTATCCGTAAGCGCAAAATATGCGAGAAAATGTGTCGAAGGGTCCGTGTACCGTGGAGCAGGTGGAAGCGTGCTCTTATCTGACGTTATTTCGTGTGAGCGTGCAAGACTTCTCCTGCAACGCTGCACGTCGTAGCAGCTCCACATCGCGGCAGTCGCTTCCTTCGACCCAATCGGATTTCCGCGGAACTCCGCGCAAAACGCCATGAAATTTCGAGCAAACTAACGGATTGAGTGAAATTTCGTGCTAAACGAAGGAAACCGCTTTGGATTCTGGGTTCGGTGAAATTTCGCGGAATCGCGGAAAACTCGTGGCCTTAGTGATAACATATTTAGTTGTATCACACGGGCAATGTACAATACTGTATTTTGATTTTTATATTCCCAGCTTTGTGAACTCAAAGGCATCGGTGGGAAGAATGTGGCCTCTGCCACTAAAAAAGTCCTGAGCTACATTATGACTGACAATGTCGCACAGCACTATAGCTGGATCGACAACAAAGGAAAAGAGAAATTTTGCAACTTGAATGTCACGCCTGTCATAATTGGTGAGCACCTTTAAAAGTTTTAGACTTTGTATTCAAATTATGCATCAAACTCAGGTTATTCCTATCTGTCGGTTTGCATATTCTACAACTTATTGTTATGATTGACCTCATTCACGAGTGCGTTCTGAAAGTAGGACAGACTCATTCGTGCTCATTCATGTCGACACCCTGTCTCAGATAGTAATGTTGCACTGCATGTTCCTTTCTAATGCTTAATAATGCGCATATTGTCAATACAAAATGCGTGGTCATTGCATACTATACTTTTATGTGTGTGTATGATATCCGCGTGTGCATTTCGGTGTTGCGAGTGCACAGTTTTATGGTTAGCTCAAAGTAACTGTTACTGTAAACATGATTTTTATAGTTGCTAGCTTCTGGTCAAGCGGAAGTTCATGAGAAGTCCAGTGGAAATCTATATGTGGTGTCGATCATCATAAACCTGAACATTACTTTCAGCTGCTGTGCGGGCAAGCAAGTTCTTCAGTGTAACAGTTGATGAGGTTGAAGGCGTAACAAGAAAGTGGCTGCAACACGCTAATGACCGTCTTAAGCTGCAGCAGCAAAGGGCAGAAAAGAAGAATTCGGTATTTGCTTCTTTTGTAGAATTTGCTAATCTTGCTTTATTCGTGTGGAGGATACTCTGCATTTGAAGTGATGGGGGGGGGGGATATGTTTATTGAGAAAAAAAAACAAGGAAAGGTTAGTCAGGCAAAGGCCGACTTGCTTGAAGTGATGGGTAGATTCATTTCCCAGTTCTTAGTGCCTATCAAAAATTGTGCATCCATGTATACATGTAATTTCAATGCAACTAGCCTATCAAAAATTGTGCATCCATGTATACATGTAATTTCAATGCAACTAGCTGCTTATAATTTAGGAACCAACTCGAGAATGCAAATGTTTTGCATTAATCAAATTAATCATCAGAGCGAGCAATTTTTGTTCAGGCACGTGATTAAAGGGTTAGCATAATCAGCCACTATCAATCAGTATTAGAGGGAGAAGGGGATGCAGTTAAGAATCTTATACCAGCAAGTATTAAAGCAGGGTATCTTGCCACCTGTACAAATGATGCGTGCTTATAAGGCAATTGTTTCAAATCAGGTCGTACATACATTAAAAGCAGCATTAGATGTGATATTTTTGAGTCTTCATTTGGCCCAGGCTAATTGCCTTTTTAAGGGAACATGAGGTCACCTGCATAGAAGCTTTCAGAAATCCCATAGAAGTTTATTATGTATTCAAATTATTTTGCAGCTCTCCAGCAAGTAAAGAGCCACAGGGAGCACAAAGTTTTTGTAGAAGGAGGATGCAGAAGATTGCTGCTTCAGGAAGCTAGTCATTTTTTTTATTCCATATGTACCTGTATAAGCACAAAGAGGAATTATTGTTTTCTTTTGCAACAACTGATTATCATCTTGTGCCTTATTTGATGCAAGCGTTTAAAGCTAACCTGAAGGTATAACAAATAAGTATTATTGCTTCAAAACAATGCAGGAGCCCAATATGCATGCTAAACATTATAGGAACATATGATATGATATGGTATATGATATCCTCTGGATATTATTATGTTGCTATGTGGACGTATTGTGGATATCCACCTTCGGTCAATAGGTATATCTACAGGACATCCAGTAGACAACATGTGGACGTTTATGGACATCTTGTGGACATGGAGTATCATTGTCTGGATATCTTGGGGCATCCACAGGATCCCAACTGGTTGTCTGAGATACAAGTAAAGGAAAGGGGACAGAAGACGACTGAAGCAAATCGTTATATGACATGTTTTATCCGCGAAGCATATAGGAAATTTAAAACAAAATATCCTGATGTGAAGCTCAACCTAAGCAAGTTCTACTCAATTCGACCGATATGGGTCAGTCCCTGCAGGGAAGAATGTGTGTGTACATATTGCGCAAACTTTGAATTAACGACGACAGCGGCCATAAACAACAGCGAGAAAGAGCTGACCTTACAGGAGATCATCTGTGCGTCTGCGACATCAACTCTGAAGCGTGCCTCTCGGGAGACTGTGACCAGTGTCCCGGTTCGGAAGCCCTGACACCAGAAAGTTTAGGTATCCCCGACGATGAGGAGATCCTGTGTGCTACATGGGAGAAAGGAGGACTGCTAAGACGGACAGTATCGGTGAGCGAATTCCTCGCCGTTTTGCAGAGCTGGGTCGGTACTTTTGTGAATCACGATTGTGTGAGGAAGATTCAGCGGGAAGCCATACATCGGGAGAAGTGTGCTGTGAGGCCTGGCCATGTCGTGCTTCATTTTGACTTTTCCGAGAACTGGACGATCATTCTGCCGAAAGACATTCAAAGTTACCATTGGCATAAAAACCAAATTTCACTCTTCACGTGCGTAGTGAATGCATCCTCTGGAGCTCGCTGCTACGCCGTCATCCCACGACACCCGACATGAGAGCGCGGCAGCCCTGCTTTGTTTGTCGACCACCTAACAGCACATGGAAGACCACGGCCCTCTGTATGGGAGCGCACGTCCCCCGATGGGGCAACCGCTCATTTTAAAAACATGTTCCAGTACTTCGAGAGGAGTCGTAATGCCACCGCCAGGAGAGGATTTTTTCGGTTCCGGGTCACAGCAAAAATGCGTGCGATGGAGTTGGAGGCGTCGTCAAGCACGCAGCAACGATGTACAACTTGCTCTCTTCAGCAACTGAGGCAATACAGAATGCAGGAGAGTTCAGAGCAGCAATGTCAAAGAGGATCCATAATATAACACTCCTGCATCTTCCAGCTGAAGATGTGCACAGGTACAGAGAAATAAAACTGGAGGAGTGGAAAGGTGTTCGGTCAGTTGTGGGACTTCGTTGCTATTACGTGTGGGAGAAGGAAACCGCATCCTCAGATGTCAAGCTAAAGAAAAAACAGAAAGTCATGTCACCAGTGTAAATATATATGTCGTTATCGTTTATCTTGCTGTTGTTGTTGTAGATTCAGAATTTTATCTGTCTTATCCTACGAAGTTAATCAAGTAAAATGTGTGCACGTGTACATGTGTATGCAGTTACTTTGAAGTATCCTCCACTTTCGGCGCGCGTACGAATTCAACGCGGGGGGGTTCCCGGCGAGCAACCCCGTAGGGCGCGTACCCTGCATTAATTTAAAAAATCGCCGCGTGAAGCACGATCAAGAACGAATCGCGATTTTTCGTAGGTGTGCGGGGAAAGAACTTCTGCGTAACATATAAAAAAATCGAGGCATGTTTTTGGTGTTTTTTTGGGTCAGAAGCGTGCTAAATCTGCCAATTGAAACCGCTTCTATGTTCAGGGCAATTTGGATGCAATGCGCTGAGGCAATCATGGTGATTTTGGAACCAACAGAAAGAGCTTTTAACTACGAACACATCGGCGTGTGTGTTACATGTCTGTGCGATAAATGGGCTGCTCGGAAGAAGGCTTTAAAGTGCAGCAATTTTAACGCTCTCACCCAAGTTTGGCATTTTTTTAAATAGCAGCTATTTGCGCCAAACCAGTAAGAAGCCGTCAATCTATTGTCCGCTTGCCAGAGGATAAGCATAAAAAATTAACTATCGTGCGGCCCACCGCTGCCGCTTGGGAAGCGCTGAAGGTAGGCCGAAACGACCAGGCGCGAATACAGCGCATTTCTTTCTCCTCCTCTCCCTCAAGAACGGTTATAACTTAGAAGTTTGAACTCTCGGTTCACCCAATGAAATGCCGGAATGGGCACAAAGGCTTGGAATACGCTGTGCAAGTGCGTCTCTGCGCATGAGAGGAGGCAGTGAGAGGGAAGAGAGGGAGGGCGCCGTCTTATCCAATGGGGCTTCCCGAGTGGAGTAACCGGGAGAGGAGATATGCGCAGAACGCTCGGTTACTTGCAAAGCGTATAGCTCACCAGTGTTCAACCTCCACTTTTACAGGTGCCATGACTGGAACGCAGGGAAGACTCCACGCAATTCAGTCTCGGGAAAAGAACGTAGAACCTAATGAAGGCACAACCAAACAGCGTACGCGAATGCCACAAGAAAGGGTGCGAAGGATAAACTCGCATGGAAGAGCCGAATATAGTAGCAGCCGCAAAAGACAGCACAATCAATGACGACAGAGAGAACAGACAGATCGCAGAGAACAGAATTCGCTTGCGCGGTGGTGGTGATGGTGAAAGGGCGTGCCGTTGTCGGCCTCACGTATGTGGGCAACGTCACGACTGACGCCCTGGGGAAATGTGCGTCCTGGGCCGACTTCTAGGGGAACTGTGCCGACATATGTCTGAAAGCGTCTGAGGAAAACCCAGGAAAAACCCCAGTTTCTCGGGAAGGGAAAGGTGGTGGAGAGGAGGAGAGGAGAGGGTGAAGTGGAAGACCGAGCGGAATCGGCTCGGGGGGAGGATAGCTGCGTCCATGGGCCGACTTCAGGGGAACTGTGCCGGCATACGCCTATTACACATCTGAGGGAAACCCAGGAAAAACCCCAGACGGCACAGCCGGCCCGCGGATTCGAACCGCGGACCTCCCAGTCTCCAAGCGCACGCGTTACCGCTGCGCCACCGGAGCTGGTGTCGTGAGCGGGCGGCGGAAATAGACGCGCATTTCCGGAGTCGGGAGAGGAGAGATGTCGAGCCAAAAAAAACTGCCATGCCGATCTTCTTTCACGACGTCGGCGAGAGCTACCGAGAACGACAGCTGGCAACCAATTAGGTGACACAGAAAGGCCGCCTCCTGATTTTTCGTCTGCTTTGGAGGACGGAATGCCACTGTGGTGGAAACATGAAAATCGTGCGCGCCACTGATCTCGATGTATAAAGGCTGGATCGCGCATGGGAGAGGGGCTCGTGGGGGAGAGGCACGCAATCGGGCCGCCATGTTGGGAGGCCCTAAAGCGCTGTGTGCGCCCATAGAAAACAATGGGAGGCAACAGAGATTGTGAGTATTTATTGCGCTGCAGGCGTTGATCGTTGTTTGTCGCCACACAATTTTGTAAGGTGCCAGTATACTGATGTATCCTAACAGTGTTTCACAGGTGTCCTGCCGTTCGATTCTTAATTACGTTATGTTTTGCATTCCGAAACTAGACCGTCACTGCAGTACAGCGCTGGGGATTGTACTACAGCACGTTTCCCAGCCAATATTTCACTAAGAAACGATATGAGATTAACAACAACCATGTATATAATCTCCCGTGCTGCGTTCTGGACAAAAATTGTTCCACAAAGAACGGTCCCAGAAAGGATATACCCGCATGGTAGAAAGAAATCGCCCTGTAGAATCACAGCCGTTGTTTTAGACAGGCGTATGCGTTTAGTGTGATTTATATAGAGCAAGAAAGAGTCTTTTAGTGAACGACAGTGGTGTCTTCGACGTAACGCCTCGCAAATATGAACACACCGAAGCATCCCAAACAATTACTTCACGCAATTAGATCACGCTTAGGCCAGTTAATCTAGGTATTGATGTAAGCTTAATCAAGTTACTTAGTAAGTGGTAACACCTCCTTGAGACACAAGACTTATCTCCTTTTGAAGTACAGCACTTTTTTTTCTTCTTCCTTCATTTGCTCTGATTATTTGCAGGTGAAATTGAATGTCCTTCTCGCGTACTCACATGCTTTTGCTGAATAGAACTGCAGCGTGAACAACTGCGTAGGGACGGGGGCGTGCCATCCACTGCTGACTTTGTCATGCTTGTTATGTGGAGCACGTTGCAAAAAATGCAGCTGCACATCTGAAACTGCATTCATTATCATCGTCATCTGAAAGGGAGTGTGGTAGCACTGCCGTGAAACCAGGCACGATTTCTGAAGATTTTCTATGACAATTTCCGCTGTTTGCACTCTTTTCTTCAGCGTCAGTTTCTCTGATAGGAGTTACTTTGCATTAACAGTGCCTCCCATCTTACATTTTAATGTGCGAGGGCTCTCTTGCACTACACATGTACGGTTTCCAAACTGCAACATGACGAATTGGAGCTTGAAACTGGAGCCCTGGTGTACCCTGTCTATGAAATGATACCAACTGAATCATGTCAAACGTGATGTTTAGTGGAAGATGGCTTTCTTGATTGTGCATTCTGCGTGACAAAGATGTAACACGATTTGCTTTTGTAAAGAAGATAAGTGGTGTTATGCTCTATGAATAAAGAGAATATACATTTTTCAAGTTCAACATTTATTCTGGCATATACGCATTTCAAGATACAATGAATGTGCAGGGAAGTGACAAAACAATACGTTTATTTTTTGTGACCTCCCTGCAATGACAATATATATCTCAGGAATGACAATGTACAGGTACACTATGTAAATTTGTTGCACCCAATTTTCATACATGCTGAATTTTAAATTTTTGTTTTGCTGCCTATGTGTTCAGTGTATAACAAATTGCGTAATGCGTAATAACACTTTGTTAATTTCAAGCTTTTTGCTCCCATCTAAGATATTCCTATCCTGAAGGAACCGCCACTTCGACACCATAACATATTCAGGTTTCACTCTGGCAGTCCCTGCAACTGCAAATTTCCTGAGTTGAAATCCTTCAAACTGGGTCATAATCTCAAATACGTCAATATTTTTGCAAGTAGTTGACATGCTGGAGGACACTCCTCCTGCATCTAAGGCAACTACAGAGAGTTCCAAGAGGCCGAAGGTAAACCTACAGCTGCATGAGTGTGATCAACAGTAGTGCATTCTCAAGAAATAATTTTCTTCTTATAGCATATATGTGCATGCCTAGTAACTGAAACAATGATCACAGTTCCACAAGTTTTAATTCCTGAGGGTGTATACTGTAGAGGTGGGTTAGATCTACAACAGTTAATAGAAGGTATTATATACTACGAACACCTTTAAAAATCTCATGTGACACATGTGCTTTTACTTTTTGGAGGTGCTAAGGCGATCGAAGTTTGTGGGCACTGCTCAGGTTTTGCACCCATTTCTTGCGTATGTCGAGGCAGCTGTGAAGGAGAGAACATTGGTTAGGATGCAACTAATTAAAAATAAATATGTTGCTTAGTAAAAACATTGCATAAATGTTTAAAACATCAGTTTTAAACAGGGTTTACAATCCCAATATCTTTAAAAAATTTCAACGTTTAAACGCTGTTCTTAAAAGAATTATAGCTTCATCACAAAGACACAATGCTGGGTGAAGGGGCCTAAGGTGTATATAAAACTCTCTGAAGTGATTTGTTCCATGATGTGAACATGTAAAGAGAATGTGCAAAATTGAGAGAGGCTCACCACAGTGCGTGCACTGGGGTGGTTCCTCCCTGTAAAGTAGGAACCCGTGAATGAGAAACATGATACTTATCTGTAAGCTCGATCGCATCAGACGATGACACAGATGATGCTCGATGGCACAGACGATCCTCTGGGTAGCCCCTGTGAGGAAACCTGTATTGAGACACCACACTGTCACAAGTAACCCGACAAGCTACAATTTATTATTATCGCAACAAGCTGACAACATAGCTCAGACACAAAGGAGGTATCCAAGTCACACCACACCACCGTCACGTGGTATTCTTTGTCACAAATCAAACCAAGGCACAAAACAATACCAATACATGAAAAAGGGTGACTATCTTGGTCTTATTACGACGTAATACTGAACTTATACGCGAAGGTGGTTCAAAGAAATGACTGTGCACTTGCTTCCGTAGAGAACACTTGGTACCATGCTAGCAATGCATGCAGAAAAGCGCTCGGGTGCTCGCACATATTGATGACACCACTATCAGTGTAGTGTAACATGTTGTCTCCAGCATATTATGCACTCAAACTGTATTTGCCGGCGGGTAAAATGCAAGTGTGTTCGATTTAACCTCGGAAGAGCGATCAAACAACTTGCACCCAACAACAGCAAAAAAAAAAAAAAACACTTCATAATTGTCAAATAAATGTACAAAATGGACGCCTATTTATTCCTTGATAAAGAATGACTCACCTGTAGAAATTTCGGCCCTGTATCCTTGCCGGTACGGTTGGTACGACCGTAATTGCAAGAGGTTGCCATGATCGGTGCGGCGACTGTTTTGGGTACAGTAAGATTATGGTGGAGATTATGGCGGATAGGGAGCGCAAACGGCCGCCATCTTACTAGCCACCATAGTAAGATGGCGGCCGGTTGCGCTCCCTATCCGCGATCCAGCGCGCTGACGGGGCGGCAGAAATGCGCCTCTACTTCCGCCGCCCGCTCACGACGCTGCGTCGGCCGTCGCCAAGTGAAAACTGGCGACGTCCCCCTAAGGCTAGCCAAGGTTGAGGGCAGCTGTCCCTCCTGAGCTGCCCCCCATCCCAGTGTGAGAGGGGGGGAAGGAGGGAAGATTTCCCGTGTACCAGAAGAAGCCTGCACTGGTGCGTACATTAACCTTGGACACGGAGCTAGAAACACTTCTGGTTGTTCCTTTCTTCCTGGGGAATTTTATGACCAGAGAGTGTACACTGACTGATCCCCGAAAGAATAAACCGTTTACAGCAGCCAGTTGCTTCGGGCGCTAATAGATGGCGTCAGTAGCCACGCCATTGCTTGCATTCTGCGAGTGCCTGTGTGCCTTTGCCTATGTAAGTGTTTCCGACCTTTTTTGCCGCTGTGCTACAGTTCTGTGCAAAATGTGGAAAAGCAGAGGGAAGACTTGTTCCGTGATTAAGTGTACAAACTGTGACTGTGATCGTGTGGGACGAAGCTGTTTGTTAAATTCACGAGCCGTCGCTATACAAAGACTGCCCGCGTTCGAGGCCTTTTGCAATGAACGGGTTTCCACAAAGAGAGACAAACAAGCTGATTCGACAACAGTAGTAATCGAATCTTTAGAGGAAGGATTTCAAACCAGGAGAGTCAGCGAGGGTAAGTAATGCAGCCCTCAAAGTGGCGCAGCACTGCATTTCTGTTTGAGCCCCAAACTCCGCTGTAGGCGTTGGCTGCTGCTTGTGAGAGTAAACTTCCCCCATAGTAGCAGGGGTCACGTTCCTTGCAGTTGAACGGTACTGTATACATGCCTTGTCAGTGCACGAAGCACTCGTGAGCCCCTTGTTTGTCGCCTCTACAACATTGATGAGCGGTGTACAAATATGACTGCACCTGCTGCTCAAACCCGCTTTACATGTGCATGTTGCCGCCAAAGTGGGCCCGAAGCGAGTCTCTGTACTACACGTTCTTCTCACTGTTTGTGTCGACTTGGTGTCGGCCCTTGAAATTCATACACCATCTTTGCACTGGCACAGTACTACATCGACATGGCAGCTGTCAAACAGCTTCGTTCCCTTTGCAAATTCTCTGTAGTTCAGCGCAGGCTTTCCGTCTCCCTCTAGGTCGTTGATCATATGGTTGTATACATCTGAAATCAACAATAAAAGTATGCTACTTCATAACGTCAACATAATAGCCCTTACATGCATATCTTTCTCAGGTAGTTGTACCGAAACTCTTGCGATAAAAAGCAAGAAATCACGATCTTACGATATTACACTATGAGCGTATCCACAACGTAACGTATGCGCAACAAAAGAGAGAGAAAAAAAAAACCCGCCGAAATACGTAGTAATTCGAGCATAGTGGGGCCGATTATCTGGCTCGCACGAGAACAGAAATATCACTCTAAATCAAGCAAATGCACTTACCTGACCGTTGAAGCTTCGGCCAAAGCCTCGTGTCATCCTTCCATCCGGCATTGCAACAAAATTTAAATCGGAGAAAGCGTCTCCGGGTTGCACCGCCGCACTACGTGCGCCGTGCAGCCAAAAGAGAAGGCAAGCAGTGGTGCGCGAGGTCACGTGCGCTAAGATGGCGGCGCCCAAATAACTCTGCTGTAAACGGTCTAGAGGTTTTCAAAGAGCTGACGACCAAAACGTGTGGTGTGCTGACCCACCTGACCGGATTATCACCATGCTGATAGCGCATTCGGGGTGAACGAACGACTCTACGTGAGGCGAAACCGGCGAAACAGACACGGAATACAAAGCATGAATTTTATAAACGCGGATATTTCTTTCGCTTGACAAACGTTGGCTACACATAATCGTTCGCTTGCACCTTACCAATACATATATAAAAACTTAATTGGAAGCTACTCGTCCTACCGAAAGGAAAATAAAAATTGATTTGATTTAATTTAATTAATTATTGACTACATGTAGCTCGACATCACAGCGTCATCGCCAGTTGATCAGTTGTCGGCACGATATCGCGCCTATATTGGTACTCAGCATCGAGATACGCTTCACTTGTGGAAAATAAAATCGAATGTGACAACGTCTATTCTCAAAATACTCCGACAGGCGTTTGGGTCGTCCACACTGAGATTTGGGTTAATGCTGTTTTACATTCCATAGCGCTTCTTCGGAACCTATTCTTTGGCCCATATATTGTCCAGTTTCTCACGTGAATGCACTCTGCATCATCCACAAGGAGCGCAAGTGCAATAAGTTTTTTCTTTCATTGGTCCATCCTGCGCTAGACACAGACGGACTGCAAGCGCGAATACAGAAGGGATCGGAAAACTGACAGACGCCGGGAAACTAACCCGTGTGAATGCAAGAGAACGAGCGGGCGTCTTCAGACGCGTAGTGACCTTGTTTATCTCGGATATCCTCTCACTCCTTCCCGACTTGCTGCCGGCAGAAAACTGACTCGTGTGAATACCAGTGTTGTGGATTTGGCCGCTCAAATCGGATTTAAATCAAATCCGCATTTTTTCTGAAGGTAGTAAATCAAATCCAAATCAAGTCCGGATTTACTTTTGACACGTTATATCAAATCCTTTTAAATCCGGATTTGTTTTTCCAGACCTAAATCAAATCCGCTTTTAAATCCGGATTTATCGAATCTTTTGACAAATCCGGGAGCCAAAATTCGTGCAGTAGCATTACTAGACCTATAACCGTGTCTACAAATTACTAATACTGCACGTATTCACTAAACAACGCTTAAATAACAGCGTGACGTGTCACAAAGAGCAATAAATTTCGTCTGATTGACGAGGATATAAAGGGCCAACCTATCAATCCGCTGGCCGAAATTTTATTCATATTGTCACGCAGCGAAATGGGTCGGCGAGTCGTCGAATAAACAGCGAACGGTTTATTAGACTACTTGGTAGCAAAACACAAGAGTGATAGCTCTCTGAGCACAACTGAGTCCCAAGAATGAATGCTCCAGCTTGGAGCGCACAAGCATTTAAGCGTCGCTCTGACAAGTCTAGAACCAGCACGTGCGTTTGCCAGAGAGCAGGCGATGTGTCTGGAAGCTTCTTGCTTCTTCTTTAGCATGCGCCGGGCTGAAATGTACCGTTTCGTGCTGCCCTGGAAGTTTCGCGATGATGATTCGTGGCCTCCGTAGACGTGGCATCGTCTCGATGCCGTTTCTTGCCGTTGCCCACATACGTGAGGCCGACAACGGCAAGCCCTTTCACCACCACCACCACCATGCCGTTTCTTTTCCTTTTTTTTTTTCGTCATGTTGTCTCCTTTCAGCCAGTCTTCAGCGCTACCTGCTGTAGTACGGCTTGAGTGGAACGACGTGAACTATTTCAGTCCTCGGGGGTCGTCGAGAGGGAACGCTGCCCTCAGGTACCACTTCGCAATCCAGGTCTCCAATGCGTCGAAGTACTTTGTAGGGACCGAAGTACCGCTTCAGTAGCTTCTCGCTCAGGTCTCGTCGTCGAATCGGCGTCCAAACCCATACCAAGTCGCCCGGACTGAAGCGTACGTCTCGTCGGCGCAAATTGTATCTTCTTTCATCGACGCGTTGTTGTTGACCAATGCTTAGTCTGGCCAGCTGGCAGACTTCTTCTGCTCGCTGTGTGAAGTCCAGAGCGTCATTTTCCACATCACTGGGTTCGTGGGGCAGCATCGCGTCCAGCATAGTCGATGCGTCATGGCCGTGTGCAAGGCGGAACGGTGTGAATCCCATTGTTTCCTGAACAGCCGTGCTATAGGCGAACGTGACGTAAGGCAGTATTTCGTCCCATGTCTTGTGCTCGACGTCGACGTACATCGAAATCATGTCGGCAAGGGTTTTGTTTAGGCGTTCGGTGAGCCCGTTCGTCTGCGGATGGTACGCCGTTGTCCTCCGGTGAGCGGTGTGGCTGAGTCGAAGGATTTCTTGTGTTAGCCTGCTTGTAAATGCCGTTCCCCTACCGGTGATTAAGGCGGTCGGAGCTCCGTGCCGTAGTACGATGTTCTCGATGAAGAACTTCGCCACTTCTGTTGCTGTGCCCTGTGGAAGTGCCTTAGTCTCAGCATACCGTGTCAGGTAGTCGGTGGCGACGATTATCCAAGGATTTCCGGAAGACGAACGTGGGAAGGGTCCGAGTAGATCCATCCGAATCTGCTCGAACGGCGCCGACGGCGGTGCGATTGGCTGAAGGTACCCAGAAGGTCGTACCGGCGGCGTTTTTCGTCGTTGGCATTCCCGGCACGTCCTTACGTAGTGGTGTACAGTCTTGGCCAGTGTCAGTAGTATTTTTCCCTTATACGGGCCAGTGTCCGGCTGTATCCCAAATGACCTGATGACGGTTCGTCGTGGCAGGATTCAAGAATCTCGATGCGCATGTCCCCAGGCACAACGAGAAGCCACGTAGCGCCTTGTGGTGCGTGGTTTTCTTTGTAGAGAACACCATTACGTAGGGAAAAACTTCGGAGTGATCTTCTGAAGATGGGAGGAACATTGTCGGCGCGGCCCTGCAGATAGTCGACGAGTGTCTTCACTTCGGGGTCATTGTACTGCTTGGTAGACATGGTAGTCGCGCTCATTAGACCGAGGAAGGCGTCGTCGTCCTTGAGGCTGTTGTCCTGTCGTTGGAGTGGTGCTCGGGACAGGCAGTCGGCGTCGTTGTGTTTTCTTCCTGACTTGTAAGTGACGGTTACGTCATACTCCTGTAATCGGAGGCTCCATCTCGCTAGGCGTCCTGAGGGGTCCCTTAAACCAGCCAACCAGCACAGGGAATGATGGTCTGTTACTACCTTGAACGGCCGTCCGTACAGGTAGGGACGCAATTTTGTGATGGCCCATATGAGTGCAAGGCACTCTTTTGCGGTCGTCGAATAGTTCATCTCTGCCTTGGTTAGCGTTCTGCTTCCGTAAGCGATGACACGTTCGACGCCGTCGTGAAGTTGAACGAGCACGGCTCCTAGACCATCGTTGCTTGCGCCGGTGTGTATTTCTGTTTCGGCGTTTGGATCGAAGTGGGCAAGCACAGGTGCGGTCTGTAGACGCGTCTTCAATTCATCATACACCTGTTGCTGGGCTTCACTCCAGATAAACGTGGATCCGTCCTTCGTGAGGGCATTCAGGGTTGACGCAATTCTTGAAAAGTTCGGAATGAACCTTCGGTAGTAGGCGCAAAGGCCAAGAAAGCTTCGAACGTCTTTCACGTTAGAAGGAACAGGGTAATTTGCGATGGCCGCCGTCTTCTCGGGGTCGGGGCGTACGCCGTCGCTGCTCACGAGATGGCCGAGAAATCTGAGTTCCTCGTAGCCGAATCGACACTTCTGAGGCTTCAACGTCAGCCCTGCAGTTCTGATAGCCTCTAGGACTTGCTTTAGCCGTTCAACATGTTCTTCGAATGTTCTTGCGAAGACGACAACATCGTCGAGGTACACCAGGCAGGTTTGCCACTTCAACCCGGCGAGAACTGTATCCATAACACGCTGGAACGTCGCTGGTGCTGTGCAAAGGCCGAAAGGCATAACCTTGAATTCGGAAAGTCCATCCGGAGTGACGAAGGCAGTCTTCTCACGGTCCCGTTCGTCGACTTCAATTTGCAAGTACCCTGTCTTGAGGTCCATGGAAGAGAAAAATTTTGCGTTTTGAAGGCGACCGAGCATGTCGTCGATGCGTGGTAACGGGTAGACGTCCTTCTTCGTTATCTCATTGAGTTTCCGGTAGTCGACGCAGAACCTGAGTGTTCCGTCCTTCTTCTTCACTAGTACCACCGGCGATGCCCACGGACTGGTCGACGGCTGGATAATGTCACCTCTTAGCATCTCTTCTACTTGCGTTCGGATCGTTTCTCGCTCTTTGCAGGAGACCCGGTACGGCATGCGGTGAATTGGACGGGCCTTTTCGTCGACGATGATGCGGTGCTTCGCAATGGGCGTTTGTCTTACTTTCGACGATGCAGCGAAGCAGTCACTGAAATCGTTGAGCATCTGGAGAACGGTTTGCTTTTGAGTTGTATTGAGTTGAGGGTTTACGTCGAAATGTTCGGCCTCGTGTTCCGTGGTGACCGCGATGCGAGCAATGTCCATCAGGCAAACATCCGTGGTGGAGTATTGGTCTACGATGACGGCTATCTTCGTGCCGTTCGCCAGGTGTTGTGACTCCGGGCGGAAATTTGTGACCAGGAGTTCGAATATTCCCTTTCTTACGGGCACAATTCCTCTTGCTATCCCAATTCCTCGTTCGAGGAGAAGTTGCGTGTTGCCTTCAGCCAACAAACAGCCAGTCGGTGCTTTGTCGCACGTAGCGGTCACAAGGACTGACGACAAGGGAGGCAGGTTGACGCGCTGAGTCGTCACGGCGGTTACGTCCATGTTTGCGTGTTTCTCCGGGGTTATTCGTGCCCACCACTTGTCTTCTGCTGTTTCCGGCGTTTTAAAAGAGAGAACTCCATTTGTGAAGTTGATGATTGCTTCGTTTTCGACTAGAAAGTCCATTCCGAGTATTACATCCCGTGGGCAGTTCGGCAAGACGGCAAAGCTGACGACGTACTGTATGTCACGCACTTGTATGACTGCCGTGCATCGGCCAGTCGGTGTTACGACGTGTCCACAAGCAGTGCCGATGTTAGGCTCATCCCACTTCGTTTGCACCTTGCGAAGCTTCTTAGCCAACCTACCACTTATAACAGAGTCGTCGGCTCCGGTATCGATTAACGCAATCGTCTCATGGCCGTCGATGAGTATTTTCAGGTTATTGGTAATTTTTCGAGCGTCGTGTTGGTGCTGCGTTGCTGTTCGTCGAGTTGGAGGAATTGTAACTTGTCGTCGGTCCGCAGCCTCACCTCCCGGAGCTGCAGTCTTCAGTTTTCCCGGTTAAGGCTGCGCCACACAGGTCGTCTTGCCGGTGACGGTGAACGTGCTCTTCCTGGAGACCCGCTGCGGTGGGCGACGCTCGGGGACAGGTCGGATCGCGAGCCAGCAGAAGCATTCTGCTGCCGTAGATAGTCTCCAATTGCGGCGGGGCGACTACCGCGCTGGGGGCGGGGGGCGTCGGGTGAAAAACCGGGAAGGCAAAGGCGTCGGTAGGGACATCGGCGATAGACGTGGTTGGCCTCTCCGCAGTGGTAGCAGAGCGGTCTGAAGTCGGGAGTCCGCCAAACGTCCGTTTTGCGAAACGCCTGAGAGTGCGGCGGGACGCTCGGAGTAGGTTGGACAGGCGCAGGAGGCGTCCAAC
This sequence comes from Ornithodoros turicata, assembly GCF_037126465.1. Classification (NCBI taxonomy): domain Eukaryota; kingdom Metazoa; phylum Arthropoda; class Arachnida; order Ixodida; family Argasidae; genus Ornithodoros; species Ornithodoros turicata. The sequence goes on along the minus strand of NC_088202.1, from coordinate 33,226,600 downwards.
GGTTTCCGTAGTACGACGGACGAGTAGGTGGCACCTGTCTCAGAGCGGCGGCGTAGGTTGGTCTCGGTACTTCGGCGTCGGGGTTGGCGGTTGACGATGTCTGGATTGCCTGCTGAACCTCGTCCTTGATGATCGCACCGATCGAAGACAAAGGGTCTTGAGCCTTCTCAGGACAGAGGAGAGCTCGTACTTCTTCGCGTACCACCTCTCGAATCAGCTGTCTGAGCGATCCGACGTCGAGGCCAGCGGTCGTGGAGAAAGCCTCGTAGCCCTGGTGTCGTTGGTCGACGGTAGCGCGAGAGAGCAGGGTCCTCTCAATGCGGACGGCTTCGTCCAGAAAAGCGTCGGTCGTGGCGGGTGGAACACGGGACAGGGCGCGAAAAATTTCTTCTTTTACGCCCCTCATGAGTCGGTGAACCTTCTTCTCCTCGGATGCTTTGGGGTCAGCTCGCCGGAAGAGCCGCAACACATCTTCGACGAAGCCTGTAACGCTTTACGTTTGGCAGCTGGATCCGTCTCTGGAGCAGATGTTCAGCGCGTTCAGCTCGTTGTTGAAAAGCGAACGCCTCGCGGAGTTTGCTTTTGAAGACGTCCCAGGACGTGAGCGAAGTCTCCCGGTTCTCGAACCATGTCTTCGCGGTGCCTTCCAGGGAGAAATAGACGTTGACGAGCTTCTGGTCGTCGCTCCAGTTGTTGAACTTGGCGATCCGCTCGTAGTGGTCGACCCAATCGTTCACGTCGTCGTAATACTCCCGCTGAATGTCTTCGGCGACGGTGCAGGGGCTATGGGCGTGGCAACAGGTTGCGCCACTTGGGTGCTGGTCTCCGCAGTCATCTTCTTCTTGCGTTTAGGGGGTTCTAATGGATCGAATTCTGCAGGCAGACCAAGCTGTCTTCTGCTTTGTCGTAGTTGGTCTTCCAGGCCGTTGGACAAGGGATGCCCCGCACCTCCACCAGGAATGTCACAAAGCGAAATGGGTCGGCGAGTCGTCGAATAAACAGCGAACGGTTTATTAGACTACTTGGTAGCAAAACACAAGAGTGATAGCTCTCTGAGCACAACTGAGTCCCAAAAATGAATGCTCCAGCTTGGAGCGCACAAGCATTTAAGCGTCGCGCCGAAAAGTCTAGAACCAGCACGTGCGTTTGCCAGAGAGCAGGCGATGTGTCTGGAAGCTTCTTGCTTCTTCTTCAGCATGCGCCGGGCTGAGATGTACCGCTTCGTGCTGCCCTGGAAGTTTCGTGATGATGATTCGTGGCAATATTTTAGGACATAAATGTTTGAGTTTAGAAATACATTTTCGTTTACGCCTGCTCTGCGTGTACCAGACGATCAGTCACCACGCATCAGCCTGTGTCAGGGGCGGATCCAGACGCTCGGTTTGGGGTGGGAGGGGGGCAGTTTCTTTGTCGGAGCGCGTAGTGGGGAGGGGGAGAGGGAAATTCAATGTATAAACTGACGTTTTGGGGGGCGCGATTGGGGGGGAGCAATTTGGCGAGTTGCTTCTACTTACAGCCGTCTGCTCGCTCTACCACAGGAGCTATATAAATGATATCTATACCATTCGATAGAGAATGAGTTAGCAGTTCTAATGAACCTACCTTCAAGGGAATGCGTGTACCCTCTCATGAACAATAAAAGTTCGAAATCGTACATTTTTTGCCGGAAGTGTTGTGTTCGGGAATTTTTTCGTAGCGCCCCTTTAAAGTGGGAGTCACGGGACTTTTTCCGCGTGCTGTATTGAACCCATAGTTTTTATCAGCAAAATTTGAAGGATGTGGTAAGAAGCGCGTTGCTATGAGGTCAAAGTTGGGAAAAAATTCGAACCAACATTTGCCGCCGCAACCTTCCGCCTCTCCATATCGGAAGCTGTTCATCGGATGGAGCTCGAAATTGTTGCATTTGTCATCAATCGAGATGCTATCTAACATATATTTTTTTCATCGAAATTAAAAATTGTCAATTTCCCACCCTTGTCGATTTAAAATGGAACTACTCAAGAGTGGACAGAAGGCGACCTGACTGTGTCACCTGTAGCGTTCGCACGCCCCGTGCGGGCAACGGGCATGCCGAGCGTGCTCCCTCTTGAAGGCTGAAGACGCGCAGCCATGTCGGATCGTTGGGATCGTTGAATGTGGATGTTGTATTTCACGCGCGACCAGCCGCCGTACGATTAGCTGGAAGCTACCGGCCGCGTTTTGGAGGGCATGAGTACTTCCCCCAGAGCTAGGCAGTCCAGAGCATTGCCCGAGCCCAGAGCTGCGTCGGCCTGCAGTGTGATAGCATTAGATTCCTCCTCACGAAAAAAACTCGTCCTCCGTCATTTAATTCTCCGTTGGCTCAGACGGCTCTCCTCGCCGGCGCGTAGCCGACAGCTGGCCACTCCGCCGCGCGGAATTGCGCAATGCCAGTGGAAGAGGGGCGCAAAGGGAAGCCCAACGAAAATACCTGTAATGAATGAATGATGGGAGGTGAGTTGAAGGCATCCAGAAAGAAAATAGTAAAACTTTATCGAAAATCGGCCGCACTTTCTGTTGCATTGCCAAAACGTAATTCGTGTGCGTAAGTGCCCTTAAATTTTTGTGTTACACCAAAATTGAAAAAGTTATACTGATAAAAGTGTATTGAATCGTAGACGACTGGCTCACTCTGCGAGGTGCGGTGCACAACCCCAATCTCCATCATCACGTATCGTGTTGGTGTTGACTCGGGCTTCACGGGGCATGAACAGTGTGGAGTTGGTAGGTATGGTACACCTTCAAAAAAAGCGGATTTTGGGTCGTGCACCTCCTCGTCATTTAGCACCGAGCGAACACGCCTGACTGAAGGAATTCCTATCGCGGGCCTAGGCTCAGCTACGCCCAAAAACACACGCCTGCGTCGATTTCTACCATCAGTACTCAAAAGACCACAGGTCGTTGGTTACTATACCCTGGGGGTCACAATTAAATGGATCGTTAATAAATCTTGGGACATGTTACGAATACTTATACTAAACATGTAGCCCATGGGTCTATTTTAATGCTGACGTTTCGGGGCTTTGTAAAAATTTTCCTCGCGCAGTACAGACTGTTGTAATCAAGGGGAAAAAAAAAGGGTATGCGAGGAAGAGCGGCACACGGGGTGTCGAACCGAAACGTTTTTCGTTCCGGTTACATCATAAACGATCCGGTACCGGTTCTGCTCCGGAGCAAAAAATAACGGTTCATACCGGTTTTTAACCGGTTCCGCTTCTGCTGCGAATATTTATCTCCACAAAAAAATCAATGTTACAAAATGTAAACCCGTTTATTCCTCATACATGGTATTTAATATTAACAGACAGCTGTGAAATTGGTAGCTCCTGGTTCCTGTAGGTTACTGTCTGTTCAAATAGGCTTTCTCCTTTCTTGAAGCACATGCTATACAAACGGACTTGTTTGTCGTGATGTCATACGTAAAGTACTTTCTTGCTGGGTTGGAGCGATCGCGTCCCATCCGAATGTCTGTTGCTACTGTCTAGCCAGCAAGCACCACCGCACGAGTACGACGCAAATCGAGGAACACCTTCACTCACAAACGCGCTCGACGGCTCCGTTTTATTTTCTTCGTGTCCTGTCCACAAAGGAGTTGCCACTTCGCACGGGCTTGCCCTCGCGTATACGTAAATGTATTCAACTATGTATGTATGTGTTCAACTTGGCTGCTCTCAAACAAGGGACGCGTTGCGCGACATTACCGATAAAGAAGCCGTTATGCAGCCCCCTTGGGTCGCTGTTTAGTTGAGGAGAGTTTGCGGGGATCAAATTAGAACGGACAGTACGGCACATTGCTAGAGTGTCACATGTACCAGTAGTAAAGGGCCTGGTCCAGGCTACAGGGTGGCGAAACTACAGGACCCCTGCCCTGAGCCCTGCGCGTATTTTTCCCGGCGCGTCGCGTCCCTGCGCGTATTTTTCCCCACGCTATGTTATGAGCTAAAGACTTATAAAATTAAAGTATGGCCTTTCCATTTGTAGTGCCCGGATGCTATGACACTAAAATAATGTGATAGTTTTTCTGTATGGTTACGGGAAATCTCGAGTATATTTTGTGAATCTGATCTACGTTTATGAGTGACCTGCGCTGTTCTGGTTATTATAATTAATATAGCATATCTTCCATTGTGTTTATGCATAACGCTCGTCTTCATTGTATATTGGTGGCGGTTGTGTGATCCACTTCTCCCAAAATCTGATTGCCACTTGGAAATTATTTCATATACGTTTGTGTGCTGTGTGTTACGAAGACTATGTGATTAGAAATGTAGACTTGGCATGCACGTCATGCTCGTAAAATCTTTCGTTTGCATTGTGGCATCTGATAATAGATTCGCTTTTCGCGAAGGCTTCGTATTATCTCCCAGGCACTGAACCCAAATGCGATTGTAAAAGTCGATGACACTGTGTCGCGAACGCATTGACTTATCCCGCCGCAATCAGTTATCTTGCCTGATTTCCTGTTTTGCCCCATCTTGGACGGCTCATTTTTCCTATCCAGTCATACAAACGGACAACTGTGTTGACAAAAATATTTATTTATTTGTTCCGCACTCCAATTGGGTTGCTTGTCAAAGACACCTTTTCTTCTTCTTTTACTATGTCTGGACTAGTGCAACTGATTGAGAAATGTATATGCACTGTGGAATTTAATTCATGAAATATGATAAGTTTTCACACGAGATTAGTGATCCTTTTTGTAATCATAGACTGATGTATCATGTCTCTAAATTTCAATGACCGATCCTTCTCCGGCAATTCTATCCTTCGGGTGTTGAACTTGTACAGAGTGTAGTCGAGTAAAACCTATTTGGTAGTCAGGTCTCATTCCATATGAGAATTCTTACACAAATTGTGGAATATTTGTGTCCTTAGCGAACACTGTTCTCAGTCTAGCCATGCTAAATGCAAGGTGTTTTCATTGTGATGCGTAGAATTCATTATAATGATGACAAAGATTACATTTATTGTTTCAGTTATACACTTGTTTATTTCGATAAATTACAGTTCTGTTTCAAACTCTGAAGTTTTCGTTTGTTGTCTTCATTGATGAATTCCGAAGACATTAAATAGATTATTCTGATTATTGGGCACTTGAATCCAGCGTTGATTAACGCAGGCACTATGTTGTCGCTGTGTTTGTATTGCTTCAACAACTTGCACTTTGTCGCGATGAACTTGCACAGTCTCTTATTGATGTTTCCTTTCTTTGTATGAAGATTCTTGAATGGCGTACAAGAGAGTATTAGATGAAAATCGTCCGGTGGTCCACCGCAATTGATATGTTTGTTGAGTTTCAACAGGTGATAATACATCAGACCTTGCACGACCATATTGAACTTCTGTTGATTCGACATCGTTGCAGAGACTGGTAGAAGAAAATAATTGCGTTGCCGTGGTAGTGGAACATATCACGTGATAAAATTTTATGTACTTTCCATCTCAGATATGTGTAATTTCAACAAATCCGTAATGAATCGTGCGATATAGGCGGCTTGTATATGATAATTTGATCCGACTGCTTTCTTGATGAACGCAATGCCCATTGCAATGATTACAGTTACATCTGGTCTAGTGTATTTCAATTCTTCGTTGGCAAACCTAAAAAACTCCGCCATCAATCCCAGTGGCCCTTCCGACGTTGATGTGCAGATATTTTTATAAGTATTGTAGATTCGGCATATAAATTCTAGCACCTTCGGTTCTGTAGTTTGTACCATCTCTCTGAATACGACCATGTCTAGGATGTATTGAAATGCAGCGATAATGAAATCATTTGGCGGCTCCTCCTTTTCGAAGCAGTTTTTTTATCACATCTTCCCATGACTTATGGTATCGAGTACAAAATCTGTCCATCTTTTCAATGTAGAGCAATTGTCTCTTCTGTTTTCAAGTGCACATCTACACTTAATTAAAAGCATATTTATGTTTATTTTATTGATTAAAATTTTATTATCTAGTTTAGAATGCTACAATCTCCACCTGACGTGAGAATTATTGATTTTGTTTCAAGTATTCACTTGACTGATATTCTATGAGTTGTGAATTTACTGCTTGAAATAATTATTGTTTGTATTTGTTTCAATTGTTCACTCGATTGACATAAGTAAGTACCTCTAAGATGGGAATGCCTCATAACTCTGAGTTGCATTTCACATTTGATATTTCTGTGTGGTTCATTAGAAATTTCTGTTGCAAGATATTACAAAAATAGATGTAATTAAATTTGTTTCTCGTTTTTTGATTGAGTGTCGTTGCTACCAATTAATAATTTGGACTTTCTCTACATCTTCAATAACAATATCGCATCTCTACAAACTTAGCCGACTTGTCAACCACTTTGACGAAAGATTTCCGTTTCAGGGAAAGGATGCGAAAAGATAGTGACCCCCGCGAGTGATATCGACATCTGTTTGCGCTGCACAATAAAATATATCGCCTTTGAACCCTCTTATCTGACCTCTAGAGCGCCCCGTTTGCTGGACGAAGTAATATAGCCCCTAACCCTTTGAGCGATAAAGCATGCACGGTGCTATGGTCGCATAGATAGAGACATAAAGTCTCCTGGCTTTGAGGAAAAGAGTGAAAACCGTGCATATTTCCTATGTCTTGGATACCTCCATCAAGGTTCGTAGTGTTTGTTAGAATGAAAATTGTATATTGGTCGATTTTATGATGGTCCAATGATAGATTATTTTCCTCTGTTGTTGTTTACGTGTCGCCGCGTGTTCCTCTGTTCTTCAGCGTTAAGTCTGTGCTATTTCGCCTTTTGATAGATTGATTAGCTATTATTTTTCTATGTGTTGGATGTTGCGCAGGTTTGGCTCTCTATTAATTGATTGTGTTGTTTCTCGTTATTTCCTCACGTCTATGCTGTTTATTTAATAGGAAATTAAAAGTTAAGTAATGTTGGAATATGAAACTGAGATTCCCTATTGCGCTCGAAATGTTATGACAGATATTCACGCTATTGCAATGATGGTTCTCACGTCTCAGACTTTTTATAATATAACTTGTAATTTGATTGTAATCGTATTGATTAAGAATATCTTCTTTGTAGTGGTATAGATTTTATTTCCTCTTGTGTTCTTGTCGTTCGTGTTCTGTTTGTTGGCTAGGAGCATGCTATGTGGTGAAGTTCATTTTTAACATGTCCATTTTCTGATGAGTTTGATTTTTTCTTCTGATTTTCTGAATGATAGATTACTCTGTTGTTTTGATTAGGAATATCTTCTTTGTAGTGGTATAGATTTTATTTCCTCTTGTGTTCTTGTCGTTCGTGTTCTGTTTGTTGGCTAGGAGCATGCTATGTGGTGAAGTTCATTTTTAACATGCCCATTTTCTGATGAGTTTGATTTTTTCTTCTGATTTTCTGAATGATAGATTACTCTGTTGTTTTGATTAGGAATATCTTCTTTGTATTGGTATAGATTTTATTTCCTCTTGAGTTCGTGTCGTTCTTTGTTCTGTTTGTTGGCTAGGAGCGTGCTATGTGGTGAAGTTCATTTTTAACATGTCTATTTTCTGATGAGTTTGGTTTTTTCTTCTGATTTTCTGAATGATAGATTACTCTGTTGTTTTGATTAGGAATATCTTCTTTGTAGTGGTATAGATTTTATTTCCTCTTGTGTTCGTGTCGTTCTTGTCGTTCGTGTTCCGTTTTCTTCCATACATCTATTGGCAGCTGTCTTCAACAAATCAGGGTAGATATCATCAGATCTGGTTGTTGGCTAGGAGCGTGCTATGTGGTGAAGTTCATTTTTAACATGTCTATTTTCTGATGAGTTTGATTTTTTCTTCTTCTGATTTTCTGAATGATAGATTACTATGTATGTTGTTTTGATTAATCGATGTAGTGGTATAGATTTTATTTCCTCTTGTGTTCGTGTCCCATAGTCTTCCAGGGTCTGTGCTGTTCACATTTAACTACATACAACTATCTGAACTTCCCGCTATTGCACTGATGGTTCTCACGTATAGAAATATTAGACTTTTTATAATACAATTCCTAATTACTTTAATAAATATATTTTCACTTGTACTTTTGTGTATGGCTATCCTTTGCATGTAAACAGCCTACTGCACACCTGTTGTAGCTAGAAAAATTACGATTCAAGTCGACTCAGGCTGAAAAATGACGAAAGTCGGCGGCCCAGGCTGAAGGGTAAACGCGCACACAGCCCTCCAGCCACGCTGTGAGTAAAAGTTATAGGATACGATTATGATAATAAATGAGATTCTCTTTCAGATGGTTGGGGTCCACCACTACAGTGTATGTATTATTGAAAGTAGAATATTATTGCTGCTATAACATCAGTATGATGATATTGAATTGTATCTTTTCCAGATTATCCCGTGTGGCCGCAATATTGTATGTATTATTGAAAATAGAATGTGATATTAAATGAGATTCTCTTTCAGACGCTTGGGGTTCACCAGCATCATGTATGTATTATTGGAGTTGATATTACTGCTGCTATAATGACAGTGTGATAATGAAATGTATGTTTTCCAGATTATCCAGTGTGGCCGCAATATTGTATGTATTATTCAGTGCGAATATAGTGTCATATAAAGATAATTCGTCTTTCAGGTCGCTGGTGTGGGGGTCTGTAAGTGATCAATTGGTAAGCAGTTTGACGAATGTTAATTTTATGTTTTCTTTCAGAATCTAGGGACTGGATATAATAAATCTGTATATTATTCCCATGTACTGTCTTGTGTTTTTGTTTCTTCTATTACAGGTGGTGAAGGTTTTTCAGCTGGGTTTTTCTCCTTCACCTGATTGGCATCACAATTCCCAGCACTATTGGCTTTACAATTGGCAACTTGATTGGCCTTACAATTGGCAACTTGATTGGCATTAGAATTGACATTAATAAATATATTTTGACTTGTACTTTTTGTGTGTGACCCTTCTTTGTATGTCTCTGCATGTTATAATCGCGCGAACAAGCCTCCGCACACGCGCCGCGTGGGGAAAAATACGCGCAGGGACGCGCCGCGCGGGGAAAAATACGCGCAGGGCTCAGGGCAGGGATCCTGTAGTTTCGCCACCCTGTAGCCTGGACCAGGGCCTTTACTACTTGTACCTCTTAGTCTGTGTGCGTGCGCGAACGATAAACCATTACAAAGGGAGCCTAAGGGTCATAGTATACCGACATACATTCCACCGTAACCGTAACCCTCGTATGGTACCCATGACATGACTTCAGAGCACACAACGTCTCTTTCATTCGCCTATCCGTAGTACAAACCGGCGAAGTTTTCTTCTTTTTTTTTTTGACCGAAAACCGTTAAATATATTTTTCGGTTTCCTCCTCAGCGAAAAAAACGTATACGGTTTCGATTCCGTTCCGGTTCGCACCAAAATAGCGGTTTTTTTCGGTTTTCGGTTCCGGTTTTCGGTTCGCTCCGACACCCTGGGGCACATCTTGCCCTGATTGTCCGTGGGAGTAGGAAAGGCTTACCTTCCCGAAATCACGAAATGATAGGATGTGATATATTTATTGTTCGTTTTTACTTTGTTTTGACGTGAATGCGTGTACCTATATGCGTTCAATATGATGGCGAAGTCCAAGAATTTCGCGACATGATTTGGCAAGCTTGAAACGGGTCGTGCTTGAAGACTCAGCTAGAGGTCCACGGGAAAGGTGCCGTCCAATCAACAGAATAACGTTAACTGCGTTCGAAGCACTGCACCTGGTGTTCCCTCGGTGCGGTGAGGGGAAGTGATTGGAACAAAACGGCTACTCCTGTCGCTCTAGAGAGGGGACGCCGCTAGTGCGCGCGCAGATTTCAGACAAGGTCACATCAATTCGCGTAGAATGCGAAACGGTGCTTCGCTCAATTTCAAATCCATGTATCTTGTGAGGGAGCTTCTCGAAATCCACGCGCAAATCCGCTGAAAAAGGGGCGATTCAATTCAAATCCAAATCATTCGTGGAAAATGCGATTGAATCCAAATCCAAATCATACCTGGAATATGCGATTGAATCCAAATCCAAATCCAAATCATTAGTGGAAAATGCGATTCAATCCAAATCCAAATCTTGCCCATATTTTTTTGCGCAAATCAAATCGCAAATCAAATCCGCCAGCCCTCCAGTAGATCAGGATTTAAATCAAATCCGCAACACTGGTGAATACAGCGCACATACACGGCGCTCGCTCAGGCGGTAGTACAAGCCATGCCGCAGCGGCGTAGCGTAGCCATGTCGACCATACATTCGCTCGAAGCTTACGTCTGCGCGCGCGCTCCATCGTCAATGTCGCCGGGAGAGGAGACCCTGGGACGTGCTGTGGGACGCGCTCGCTGGCGCACGTGGCTTCTAGTTGGTTCCAGAAAAATCTCTTCCGTCTCTTTTTACGGCGGGCGCGCCGAAAACGCTCGGCGTCATCCAAGCGGCCTTACAGAGAACCAACATCACGGATTCTGGAACTGCGCTTCCCAGGGTGTCGGAGCGAACCGAAAACCGGAACCGAAAACCGAAAAAAAAACGCTGTTTTGGTGCGAACCGGAACGGAATCGAAACCGTATACGTTTTTTTTTTTTCGCTGAGGAGGGAAACCGAAAAATATATTTAACGGTTTTCGGTCTAAAAAAAAAAAAACTTCGCCGGTTTGTACTATGGATAGGCGAATGAAAGAGACGTCGTGTGCTCTGAAGTCGTGTCATGGGTACCATACGAGGGTTACGGTTACGGTGGAATGTATGTCGGTATACTATGACCCTTAGGCTCCCTTTGTAATGGTTTATCGTTCGCGCACGCACACAGACTTAGCGGTACATGTGGCACTCTAGCAATGTGCCGTACTGTTCGTTCTAATTTGATCCCCGCAAACTCTCCTCAACTAAACAGCGACCCAAGGGGGCTGCATAACGGCTTCTTTATCGGTAATGTCGCGCAACGCGTCCCTTGTTTGAGAGCAGCTAAGTTGAATACATTTACGTAAGGCAAGCCCGTGCGAAGTGGCAACTCTTTTGTGGACAGGACACGAAGAAAATAAAACGGAGCCGTCGAGCGCGTTTGTGAGTGAAGGTGTTCCTCGATTTGCGTCGTACTCGTGCGGTGGTGCTTGCTGGCTAGACAGTAGCAACAGACATTCGGATGGGACGCGATCGCTCCAACCCAGCAAGAAAGTACTTTACGTATGACATCACGACAAACAAGTCCGTTTGTAGCATGTGCTTCAAGAAAGGAGAAAGCTTATTTGAACAGACAGTAACCTACAGGAACCAGGAGCTACCAATTTCACAGCTGTCTGTTAATATTAAATACCATGTATGAGGAATAAACGGGTTTACATTTTGTAACATTGATTTTTTTGTGGAGATAAATATTCCCAGCAAAAGCGGAACCGGTTAAAAACCGGTATGAACAGTTATTTTTTTCCTCCGGAGCAGAACCGGTACCTGATCGTTTATGATGTAACCGGAACGAAAAACGTTTTGGTTCGACACCCTGGCGCTGCCCGATGTCCCTCTGCTCAGTGCGCAAGAGCACGTCCACTTAGCTTGAAGTGTGGATTCCACGCGTCTGTCATGCCGAAAGAATAGTCGCCGGCTTAGCTTGGGCACTGTAACACGTTCTACGGCGCACAATTCACAACGGTCAACTAAGAAAATTAAGTATCAGCTCTGGCTGATGAACTCCGGTGTGCCATCTTGGATGGAAAATCACCGGGTAAGTACTGCAGTGCCAAACGAAAAGCAGCAGAAAAGTTTCAGATTTATTCGTACGTATAATCAAGTGCTCACAGACATGTACTCATGAAGAACATTATCTTAAAGAATTGTCTTTTTGCTAAGCTGCTTATGGAAGCGATCGTTTCTATGTACCCATGTCTTCAGTCCAATCTAAAATTCTAACAAGGCTAGCTGCTCAGACAGTGCAGCTTCATTAAATCCGTGTGGTCGGATACGTTTAAGTCCTTTCAGAAAGAATGGGCTATAAAAATACACTAAAGGTTCCAGAAATAACGGAGAAATTTTTTGACTTCGCTAGTCATAAAACCAGCTTTATCATATTCGGGATTTCAGTGATGTATTGAAGTATCGACGATACAGTATCGAGTATCTGTATCGAAAATCAATTTCGGTTCTATATCTTGTATCGGTATCGGAAATACAATTTTTGAGGGCATCGAGTATCGGTATCGAATACACTGTTTAGTATCGTGCCCAGCCCTTCAAGCACGCTGCCGCGTGTATGTGAATGAGACGACCGACTGCACAAAAACTTCCGTGGCGCAAACCTGGGGCGTTGAATTGATGTTATATTATTTATTTCCATCGGGTGATGGGTGCAGCCGGGCTAAAAGCTCATAAGAGCTTGAAAGTGTGCCGCGGCTCCACATTGCAGTGACAGCAGCAACTGTACAAAAATAAGTACGTAGTGAGAGTTAAATATAAATTGTAGTCAGCACATTCAGTAACATAAGGGCATGTTTTTGTAATCACTGTGGGCTAACGTCAATGAGATATAGTACAGCATGTCTAATCAAGCACATCACTTTCGAACATTCATGTTTTTAGTTCACAAAAGGAAATGTTTGAAATATCTATCCTGCGATGGTGCAAGCGATTCAGAAGACGAGGGACCATTACTTGTAATCTTGGGTTGCTGTACTTTGAGCGGGAAAAAGGAACTATATAGGCGTTGAGATCTCTAAGTGTATAACCTTTTTTGTTTGGACGCACATCGGCTAATGTAAATAAATCATTGGGAGTCCTTATAACGGTTGCTTATATGCTATGGCCAGACGGAATGTGTATTGCCTCGATATAGGCAGCACGTTATGTTTGGTATATAATGATCCAGTTGTGGCGTCATAGGGAGCACCGTCAATAATACGTACAGCTCTCTTTTGTAGCAGTGAAAGTCGGTGAAGGGCAGTTTTGGTAGCCGTACCCCATACGAGATTGCAGTAATGGAGACGTGATTGAATAAGTCCCTGGTATATGAGTCGTTTGCTCCATACGGGAGGTGTGTATTTCTGCCCAAGCAGACCCAGGATTCCACTGACTTGTGATGCAATATAGTTTATGTGTTTATGTCACAATAGTTTACTGTCGAACATAACCCCCAGTATTTTAACCCACTCCACAAACTTGACCTGGGAGTTCCCAATGTCTAGGCTTTGGAACAGGGCGGAGTCAGAGGTTGTATTTGGCCCTCGTGGAGTAAACAGGGTAGCAACCTGCAAGCAGGGAGTGAATTGATGTTGCCACACTATTTCAAGATTTTTATTTATTCATTTTATTTTTGTTTGGAATTCTGTTGTTCTGCTGGGCACATTTATAGCTCTTTTGTATTTCTTTCTACTAATTTTTCTTGTCAAATTCCCAACATTCAGGTGCCCACCAGGGACGGGCGACATATCCCCATTTGTCCTTCTAAATTATCCGGGAATATCCTCATTCATGATAGACAACTTGCGATCCATAGGTTGTGGAACGAGAATGCAAGTCTCTGCTCGATGACGTGTTGGACAAAGTCGTGAGGACCTACGTACTATGCGGAAGATCTTCGTATCCAAGCTTCCAAGCTGTATCGAAGCTTCGCGTCGTTCCTTTTCGTAACTCTTGCCTGGTAAGCGATAGAAGCGTACTGGCAGCTGTTCCTGACCTGTCGGGTCGCTCAATGGTCTGTTTGCAATTTTCCTACCTAATCTGCTGCTGTTGTGGCACCGCACAACGCGGCAGTTAGTGCCTGGCTTCCACTTTCGCTCAGTCGCTTCCGTTTCGCACAAATAGTACAGGTGAGCAGCCCTACTAACATATGACAGCAACGAGGCAAATGGCACCGAGGCTGGCGAGGCGGCCGTACTTCGCAGGATTCCTCCGACAGGTGCTGGAGCAGCGTTCCGATCACCCTCCCAAAATTTAGCGCAACAGGTCTATCGTGCTTTTGCCTCTCGCTATCTCTGGACGTCGCCTTACTTGCCCATCGCTGTTTTTGACTCTCGCGCTTTCTACCTGTCGCGGTTTTTGCTACTCGGGTTTTTTGAAAATCGCGATTTTTGGCAGTCACCTATTGTTGGGCGGCAGTGAGGCGTCATGGCGACCCCCGTGGTAAAAGGCAAACAAACCAGAGGCGCGGATCTATGATTGACAGGTCGAGCCTCTTTTTGGGACTCCTCCCAATGGCAAGACTCCTTTGTAATATACGGCTCTGCTCGCCCTATATACAGGGTGTCCCAGAAAACGTGTCATTGAATTATAATAAAAAAAACTACGCCACCTAGAATCATGCGGTCAACGGCATTTGTTCTTATTAGGTGTTTGCCACCTTGTAAAGTTAATGTCATGTACCCCAATTTTAATTACGCAAATATTTGCGAAGTGAACTCAGAAATTTGCCAAGGGAGGGTCACTTTTTTACCCCACCAATATGAAGAGTGTGCTGAATTCACTCAAATTCATGATAATTGACAGTGATATTCACGAGCTATCTCATCGGAAAAAATAGCCGAATGTCATGCTTTTCGGAGCACAGGACCATAACGCGCGATGTCTTTCTGAGCACAATCGCTCGCAGTCCGACGAAAGGAGGTTCCGAAGCCAGCCCACAGATGGCTAGTAGAAAAAGTAACAGCTCCTAAAATTGGGAGAGGGAAAGCATTATCCTAGCGAAAGTCGGACGTGATAAGCCATGCCTGCGTTATCTCTTTCTGCGATGCCGGGGTGGGCTGTGTTTCCAACCTCCTTTCGTCGGACTGACACAGATTGCGCTGAAAAATTCATCGTGCGCTATTCTGTGCGACCTCCGTAGAGCATGATGTTCGGCTATTTTTTCCGATGGGATAGCTCCTGAATATCCCTGTCATTTATCATTAATTTGAGTAAATTAGACATGCTCTTCACATTGGTGGGGTAAAAAAGTGACCTTTACTTGGCAAATTTACGACTTAAGCTCGCAAAAATTTACATAATTAAACTTACGTTACACGACATTCACATGAGGAGATGGCAAAAATCCAGTAAGAACAAATATCGTTGACCGCATGACTCTAGGTGGTGTAGTTTTTTTCATAGATTGAGAAGTTACCGGTCAAAAAGAACTCGTTACAAGTTACCTTGTGCAAAATGTAACTAAGTTAATAACGAAGTTCTTCATCCTGAAATGTAACTCGCAGTTACTGAGTTACTTAAAAAAAGAACGAGATATTTCCAAGTTACTTCGGACACAAAATAGCATTACGCAGGTGCAGCGCGCGTGAGCAGTCGAGTTAGACCTTGAGTTGCCTGCGGAGGAGTACAACACGCTTAGATCGTTTTCGTTTATGTCCAACAATAGACATCTCCCTGTTTGTAACCAAATGACGTCATAGTGTTCGACAGTGCCAAAGCCACGGTCTTGAGGGGGTTACGATATGCGCGACCCTTGGTCCTACTTTTCTTTCAATAGGAGGCAGCGAACAAGTGCCAGTTCGTGGAACCCAGCCCTCTCCTTCCGATTTGTTTCGGTTTCAGTCTGTCTACCAATGTCATGATGACGTTCCTCTGGTAGAGGTCTATTCTAACGCTTTGCATCTTACTCACTGTGGGCGCACAATGGTTCAGCTTCATTTCAATGGCAGCGGTTCTTACTTCCTGTCACTGATTGAATATCACGTTTTATGGCAAAAAATGACATGAAGGAACCGGAGAGAAAGCAAGAAAATATGTGGACGTGAGCGAAAAACGAGTTAAAAGTAACTAACTTAACTTAAGTTACTTTGGCAAAGTTACCTGAAAAAGGAACGAGTTTCTCTGAAAGTTACCACGGCGCAAAAGTACCGAGTTAAGTTACAAGTTACCAAAAAAAGGAACTTAGTTACAGTAACGAGTTACCTCGAACTCTGTTTTTTTTTATTATAATTCAATGACACGTTTTCTGGGACACCCTGTATATGTGCCGTGTATTAAAAGGGAGTCTGGCCATTAATGCGACCTGCATATACTTGAGGCTCCACTCACTTTTTGAGGTACCTAGCCAATCAGAGGGTGAAATACAGTTCCCTATTATTGCGAGCCACCTTACTGGGTGCCACCATTTTGGAGGATGCATGGATTTAGATTGAAACGGATATCACTAGTGACAGACCAAAACGACGGATTTTGCGCCTACTTTTAACAATCCTATATCTTTTTGTACGGAGAGAGGCATGGTGGGAAGGCTCAGAATTTCAGAAATGGTTGGTGGCCAGGAGAGCGGTACAATCGCTTCCTCATAGCAGACGACTGACGTAACAAAGATGTATGCATAAATCAAATTTAATGATATAATGCAAAATCCTACGAATCAGGAGTCTTTCGTGCTATTATCTTGGGATCACAGTCTTCAATAGGCCTAACGTTCAGATTCAGACTTCAGATTTATTTGACAAAAACAAAATTATACAAGAGGTTACAACATACATATAGGGGTCCCGTAGTTGGACGTTAGTGACGAAACATCTCATTTTCGCGGAGCGAAAGCTGAAGCTTATACTTTTGCGGATGCATACATGAGGATATATACTCACAGTATGAAATTAGAGTAATCTGTGAAAATTTATTACGAAATCTATGCTTCATCATTCGAAGCATCATCCTCCATTTTGGAGAAAATTTGGTGACATGGAGGCCCCCATGGAAAATGGGAACCAGTGAAATGCGCCCAAGTTTGATTGACATGTCGAGCCTCTTTTTGTTAGGCTCCTCCTGATGGCAAGATTCCCTTTTAATAGACCTATAGTTGTTTGTAAAAAAATGACGTCATGGTGTTTGACAGCGCCGTCAATTTCGTAGAGTTGAACTACGCTGGAAGCTAGAGGCGAATAAGGTCGCGTCCGAAAGCCATGGTTTGAGGGGATTATGATGGTCCCTGAAAGAGACACGACCATCGGTCCTACTTTTCTTTCAATAAGATGCAACAAACAAGTATCCATTCGCAGAACCCAGCCCTCCTCTTCAGATCTGTTTCGGTTTCGCTCTGTCTACCAATGTCATCATGATGTTTCTCGGATAGAGGTTTATACACTGCACTGCCTCCCACGGCACAAGAGCGCCACAGCACAATCACAAAAGGTTCGAGCACAGACCTCGCCCTGTCTTGCTTTGGCTTTGCGTTAGATTCTTCTGGCTCATAAGCTCCTCCTATGGCCAGAAGGCAGAGTTACGTTCCAAAGCCCCAGATGAAAGATGGCACTCTCGAGTGGCAGACTGTCTTTCTCGACTTCAAAGTATGAAAAATTAGCTTCGGATCTTCAAGTTTGAGAACAGGAAGTAGTCACTCGGTGCCAAGTCTGGACTGTATGGTGGGTGGTGGATTTCTTCGAAGCCGCACTCCTTCAGTGCAGTCTTGGCAACAGAAGCCGTGTGGACAGGGGCATTGTCCTGGTGCAACCGGACACCTCGACTCAACCTGCCGCGCCTCTTTTCCTTGATGGCGTCTCGTAGTCGGTGCAGGAGTGAAGCATAATAAGTCGCATTCACTGTGATGTTCCTCTCTTTGAAGTCGACGAGGAGGATCCTGTGACAATCCCAAAATATTGTTGCCATGATCTTCTTTGCGGATTGTGTGACCTTGGGTTTTCTTGGGGGTGCTTCTCCTGGTTTGCGCCATTCCATCGACTCCTTTTTCGAAAGGGGATCATAGTAGAGCACCATAGTCTCATCCCCTGTGACAATTGACTTCAATATTTCTTCTTCGTTCTCTTAACAGAGCTCCAAAAACTCTTTGGCACAGAACTGACGAGAGAAGCCGTGGCACCCACCTCGCACTGACCTTTTTCATGTGAAGGCCCTCGCGATGATGCGAAAAACGGTTGTTTTGGAAAGCCCCAGCCTTTCTGAGATTTCCTTCACCTTCAGACGCCTGTCGCTCAGCACTTCCTCCTCGACAAGAGACAAATTTTCTTGTGTCACCACTTCCACTGGACGACCACCGCGTGAATCATCTTCAATGAACTCTCACCCCAGTCGACACTGCTTAGCCCAGTCTTTTACCGTTGTGTACGACAGAGAGGCTTCCCTGTACACGTTGTCCAGTCGCGCTTTAATTTCTTTAGGCGAAAGTCTCTCTTTTGTCAAGAATTTTATCACAGCGCAGTAGTCAATTTTTTCCATTTTAACTGAAGAGTGCACCCTGGCTGTTTGAAATACCGCTTTCCAACCGACAAAAGCATGGAGAGGGTTGAGGGTGGTGCTCCAGCCCTCCAACAGATGGCGCCACGCGTCCTTAATCGCATTTTCAAATTCGCGCGCATTTTCTAGCTCGGGCCGGAAACTTATGGAACCACCCTCGTATTTGCAAAGCGGTAACGCCGCATGTGCACGGCTCATTTGAATTGGTTTGAGCATGGTCGCTCAATAATCTTTCTGGTCTGGAAACTCCGCTCGAATACAATAGACAAGGTCACTTAGAGACAAGTGCTCCCGCATGGGGCGATCGCGTCGTTCGGGAGGAGACACCCTCGTGTAGCAGACGACGTTTCCATAGCGCTGCGTGTTTTTAGGGAATATTTGATCAGCTACTTTTAAAAGTTCATTTCGGGTTTAGAGCAGAAATAATTCTCGAATAGGTTCATGAGTTCAGCCCGCACATTTTAGTTCAGTTAGCGTAAATTTGCAGATTTTCCGCGTAGATTGCAACTTTCGTTGTTGTCTTTTTCTGGCACGGAAAGTATTAATTTTACTCTCACTCATATCTCTCAATGAAGGTTGAGAAACATATTAATTCATTCTGTTACACAATCACACAAACTAGTGATGTGTTATAAAGTAATGCCGCTTTCGGTAGTTATTTCGTGAGGGCGAAACTTTCCAAACGCGTGGTTTCCTCGTAGCATGCAGTTTGTTGCAATCTGAGCAGAGATAAAATTACGAGGTGATTCTATTTCAGAGAAGACAGATAAGACCTCAGAAGAAGTACTTATAGAAATCCTGCGTTGTAATCATGATCATCTGAAAGTCGTCTCTGGCGGTATGAGAGACGGGGGATGCACATGCTATAAATCGCATGACTCGATCGTTTTCGGTGAAGAAATAAACTTATGTTGTTTTTCGATGTGGTTGACAATAACTGATCTATATTACACTATTAACGTATTGTAGGTATCTCTACACATTGGGAAGATGTATCGACTTAAGGTAGCAATGGCTCTCATGCATTCCCTTTAAACATAATGCACATGATCATCCCATGATAATATTTCTGAAGTATTTGTACTATTTTTGCGGCTTGGACTGACTGACCAACCAGTTGTAATAAGGAGATTCCAACATGATTTAAGCCGGGTTACTAAATTAACAGGATAGAATTTCCGCTTACTGAAGTGTGGCCCTAATGGCACTTTTCAGCTATAGAAATTGGCTGACGAGATTCAGGTGTCAAATCCATCGCGAGGATATTTAGAAAAATGAACCTCTGTTTACGCACGCAAAACGCAAGCACCAAAAAAGAAAAAGTTCTCACTTCCAAACACCCGCAGAAACACATGCAATCCACACGCGCAGGCAGCGGCGGACACGAAAGTCTCCTCCCGAGCGACGATGCGCCGCCACGTGTCGTCGGGGCGCCCTAAGCGAACTTTTCGCGGGAGTTTCCTGACCAGAAAGAGTATTCAGGGACCGTGGTTTGAGTTATGCATGAATCTCGACTAAACCGTTTTCGACTTAAACGAAGTTCACTGTAACAGGTTTACTTAGACGTTTCATCGTCCATGAGGAAGATATCACCAGTAAGGAACAGAGTGAGGAAGGAACAGCGGTCGCCAACTGCTGCCCCCCTTTTGGAACTTTATATGGACTGATCCAAATACTTGTACTTAATACTTACTTGTTCTTTCCTCATTCTGTTCCTTACTGCTAATGTCTTCCACATGGAGGATGAAACGTCTAAGCAAACCTGTTATTCTGTTGTGTAATGCCAGTGTGCTGTACTTTAAAAAGAACTAGACGTTAACACAAAATAGTGCTGTAGAAAAAAAAAGTATTCTTCTAGCTATCCATCACTGGATTATGGAGCTTCCAGCAAGTTCCAGCAAGGAATTGTTAACTAGCACAATGCTTTTGCAAAAACATTCAGAAAACAGTTTATTGATAACGGTGTCACAACTTAATGTCATTTTTGCTGTTTCTCCTTTTCTTCCTTCCTATACTGATGCCTGCAACGTCAAAATGTTAAATGTGAGAAATAGCGAGAGCCTGAATCTGGTTAGAAAGGAGATTTTAGGTAGGTACATGAGAGTACAAAGGCTGAAAGGAGATCCTTCTGTGAAATAAGTGACTCCACAAATTTCTGAGTTTCCCAAGTGAGAAATACTCACAAGCTCATTCGTTATACTATTAACAAGAACATTATATGTGGGAACCGAGGGGCACACCTGAGAAATATCAAAAGCAACCCATGCAGCCTTCATACTGAAAATGAAGTTCGTGCTTTTATAAACCACAAAGCAAAACTCACCTGGACTGCCACCTCCGGCCAAAATTCCACACACGTCCAAATGAAGGGAGCCAGTCTTCGGATGTCGCAGAGTCGTGGTCGAAATTTGCCCCAACTCTGTTCGGGTTCAGCCTGTTGCGCTTTTCTTTTTCCACTGTAACAGAGATAGCTTATTGGTTCAGGAATCGCCATGGGCTTGCGTACTTCAAAATATTACAGGCCTGACCGATTTCAAGCTGATGTTTTCTAAGGATCCACTTAGTTATATTAGTTAACTAATAGCAATCCTACTGAACTACATGCATACTTTGTATGTGGCTAATTGCAGGTTCGTATATACTTACAGGATTAACACATAATACATTTTCCAGCCCATGGGCAAACTACTATGCCTTTGTACTTGAATTACAACAGAAGCACCTGCCAACTCCACTCTTCTCACCACCACCATGCCACTGTGTCTTTTGGTCCAATCACCGCTCTCTCCAACATTCTTTCTAAGCCATGTTTAAAGCCCCTGGTTTTCTGTTGCGGCAAACTCAAACTTGTACAGCACCGACAAATTCTGTGATATTCCGCGCCAAGGAGTCAACGACTGCTTGGAATGGGGAAAACTTTATCTTCTTGGATAATGTGGGAACAAAAAATATTTTATAAAATTACAGATTCAGAGCACTGATGTGGCTCAGCATTACATACATGGTATCTTGTGTTCTCCTCTGACAAAGAATGCAGTCTGTCACCTGCAAACATTTTATTTCTGCTGAAAGATCTTTCAGCTTCTACAGAATTTATAGGAACTTTATAGGGAGTTTATACAAATGGGTATACGATACATGCTTTTTGCATGAAAAGTTTGGAATCTCTAGCCCGTGGCTTTAGTGTAATTTTTCTGGCATTAACTGTCACGAGAGACACATGTAATTCTTCTGTGGGCCCCTACTCTTTAATGTTACATGATAGTGTTTCCTGCTTGTCAGGCGAGTACATACTGGGGTAATTAGTATCTTGATTTCAAAATTTGATATCAGGCAGTGGCATGTTACAGAGATAGGCTCCACTTGTTTCTGAACATCCATAGGTCACTTGTAAAACAAACAAATTGGTGTCCTGCCTCAGCTTTGTGGTTAACACATATCAGCTTCTTTGCTGGAGTCTGTTTGTCTTAGCTCGGGAAGTTAGACGTTTATAACACACTTTTTGTTCCTTTGCTGTAGGCGTTATTTAGGAGTCTCAGCATTTTAAAGGCAACCTGCCAGACATCAAATCACAATCCCCCAGTGCCACCACTAAACCGCACACGGGAGAGACACCGCCCCTTCCTCAGGCGAAGTATGCACAATAAACTTGGGCTAACGTTATCCTAAGCTAGACTATAATTAGGGAGTGACTTTTTCGGGTTAAATCCCTTTCTCAGATTCGGGGGGGTAAAAATCGGGCGCTATTTTTAAATCTGTAATTCGGGGAGAAATCGGGCGATAATTGTGTTCAATGTTCAATAATTGTGCCTTCGGGTCTTATCGGGTGTTTTTGTTTCTCCTCTTGTCTATTAAGTTCTTTCCTAATCTCTCTTTTTGTTCTTTTGTTGTTGTTTTTGCGAGATCGTGACCTTTCAGCGGTAATCCCCGAAGGCACAGACAGTGTTGACACACCTGGGTGTATTGCTTGGAAAGTAAGTGACCCATTCTTACATGTGTTACACGTGGCGACCTATGTTCATCTTCAGTGGAAACGTCACTTGAGGATTTCATAGTGACTGGAATTCAGGGAGAAATCGGGTTTAACCCGAATTGGTCGGAGGTCAGTTCGGGGGGGAATAACCAGGCGGAATCGGGTTTAACCCGAAAAAGTCACTCCCTAACTATAATCTGTCTGTGTTGGTCCTGCAGCGCAGACAATTTGGTAAAGCAGGCCACATGCAGGGAAGCGTCAGGTGAAGCCCACTTTCAGGGGGTGTCGTTCATGTGCGGCGAATTGAATTGTGAATTTTACTGTCATGTAGTCGAATATTCGGAAACCCGAATATTGTGTATTCTATTCGCGAATCGAGTGCTTCGAATGATTGATACTCCATTCAAATTCGAGAACTCGAATATCCTCACACCCATAAAAATAAGGGATTCCGTGAAATTCCGTGCCAAACGAAGGATTCCGCAATGATTTCCGGATTCCGCAAAATTTTGCAGAAAACCCTTAGCCACGTTTTTCAACACATCCCACTCTCTCTGTCTGTCTATGTGTGTGTGTGAGCAAAAGAAAGACAGCACGAGGAAGATGATGAGACAACTCAAGCCAGGGGGCCCTTAAATTTCAGTAATGCTCAGGTTTGAGCACCCGCAAACCGCAGCTATTATGTCAACGGCACAACTGGAGATCAGTACATGGAGAGAATTCCGGCACGGTCCAGAAGAGTCAGTTGATACTGTAACTATACGTGATGCATCTAATTGGTACTGTGTAAAAAGGGCTTTTTGTCTTTAAAGGAGCATGGAAATCATTTGGAACATGTATTTTTTCACCGTTCATACGAACATACTACCTTCATAAACTGTCACGCAAAATATTTCCTTCGAAAAGCGCGGATTTCCTGAGAAAATTAGTTTGCAAGAATGCGGTCCGCGGCGACAGTCTCCCCCCAAGCCGAGTCTGGCGTGTGGTGACGTCAGGCGGCCGATCACTTCATTGGCTGCCGGAAGTGTCCGCTCCCCGCCAGAATCTTCTGCTAGCTACGAAATCGTGGCGACTTACCGACTGAGACGCTGTTGCTATTTATTTGCGTATGACATTCGCTTGCATTCTTACATGACTTGTCTCGTACGTTTTGCATAAAAAAGGACTGCGGGCAGTGCAAAAGGTGAGGCTTGGCCTCTGTGTTGCTGTGACGGCCCAGGTTGAGGTGGTGGTACTCGGTTGTGGTTTTTGTTCCCGATTGTGCTGAGGTGTCCTTAATTAGTGAACAGTATTGTGCCTGTGTGTGCAGCATATATATGATACGACTAACTACATTTCTGTCAGTCGGAGATTTATTTCACGTGCCATTGTTGTATGCTGCGTATGACCATTCAAAAAAGAAAATGCTTATACGGCCATGTGTTTTGGGGTTTCCCACAGATCGCTAGCAGATGAACTCTACTGACTTTATTTTGGTATCCATGTTGTTGTGCTTGTGGAGACGTTGCGCTCCTGGTATCAGTAAGATATGGTAAGCGCAATGTTACACAGCTATGCATTCATCGGTCCGCTCTTTCGCCTCAAGAGATGCCAGTGTCCATGCGGTTCAGAGCCCACAGTGTTGACCACAACACGAAGAAGTCATGATGGTCTACGACCTCTTCGAGTGGAAACACTGGTCACCGCGCCGCGTCTTCGTAACTATGCATTTGTAACCAAGAAGAAGCACTATATTTCAATCCAAATGTTCGTTCACACTTGGCAGCATCACTTACCGGCCTCCGGTACATTCCTGTGGTGAAATCGAAGGTGGCGGAGCTTAGGCTCCAACTCCATAAAACGTTTTGTCAAGAAGAGCAGACGTGTCGCCTAAAGAGTATTCAGTTCATCACCTGTCCTTTCCACGACGTCTGATGAACAACAACGCTCCCTGCTTGTAATTTCTACTTCTCCCGTCATATTTTATTCCGATCATTTCCATGCTCCTTTAAGTAAAACCCAGATTTCCAGATATTTTCACTGTGACCATGATTTTATAAAAGTCGGGTTAGACAAGTTACGACATTTCCCGATTGAACGCACACACAAGAATTATTCTAATGCTTTCTGGTCTTACTGGTGTTAACACTAGCATCTTGTGGTATGTGTGATGTGCACGTCAGACACCAGGACGATGTCCTCTTGTCTGTTGCGGCACCAGGGTGATTCTGGTGTTGTTGGGTTCTCCTGATGAGGGCACTAGGCTGGCATGCTGTTTTTTATATGCATCTCGGAATGACCTACTGTGACACCAGGACGATACTGGTGCCCACTAGTATGCCTGGTGTGTGCACCAGACTGACATAGTACATTAATGTGACCACCAGAGTAGTCTGGTGTGATTCTCAGCAGAGCCATTTACAGGGATAGTTTGGCCATTGTTTGATCTTTTGCCGCCTCATGGGAGGAGCTTATTTTGACGTCCGAGTCGTCGTTGCGCCGCCCTAAGAGCCTGAATCCAAGCGGAATCCACTTATCAGCCATCTAGTCCGCACCATATTGATGCTGTCTGCCAGCTGGTCGGCAGCTTCGTGGTCGCGTTGAATGTAATCTACAGGAATAACCGGCTTATGACCCACTGGCCCCAGTGATAAGGGGGCTTTATTGTCGAACTGAAAGAGTTCAAGGACGAAAGGCTTTCGAAGCAAGAAGTACGCACGTGTCTTCTCTCCTTGGATTGTAAACAACGATCAGCATCAATATGGCGTCGGCGACTGGTTGACGACTGGATAACAATGGAGCACGACGAGGGAGGTCGTTCAGCCGTGACGTCGCACTTTAAGTTAGGCTCCTCCTAATGGCCAAGCTCTCTCTATAAACGGCTCTGATTCCCAGACACCAGACGTACAGGTGCCAGAGTATGTGCACTACGCGTTGTTACCACGAAATCGCTATTCACAATTATCACAAATAATCTCGATGTCATTAGCACAACTTTTTCCAAAGGAATAATAATTCACTTTGCAAATAATTTCCTCAAGTATCGAAACTGGGACGTTTTTGAAACTTCACGAGTTTGAAAACAATACTTTACGCTCTCGTTGTCACGTAAGACCTAGCGCCATTGGCATTAGGGGCTGTTTTGAATTCGTCAAGCTTGCTTGAGGTTGCGTTCCATACTGCTTTTCAACATTAAAACTGTGCACAAATGTGAGCACCTTTGAATGTGTGTTTTTTAAGTTTGATATTATGCGTGTTATCTTGGGCGTTCCAACCTCTGCACGAACGGAAGCATAAGAAGAGACTGGTCGTTGGCATGATGTCTTCGAATGTATGTTTCGTCCGGCTTCATGTAGACTGTGACTATTGATTGCATATGGACTGCAAGAGGAAAGGATGGAAAAGAGGACCGAAGAGTTGATTGAGTGTTTTCCTAAATCATAACTGTACTTATATGGTGTATTGGCACTTGCAGAAGAAATAACATTACATTGTGGCGTACATGCTTTTCATAGTTATGTACCATCAATGATAGCCATAATACACTACAAAGTTTTGTTACACGCACTTGTCTGTCTATTCTTGATTATATTCAGTATACTGTATGGCAAACAATTAACAGCCTGTCAACAGCTGGGCCGCCTTTGCAGTAGAAACAACCTTTGATATGTAAATCTAATGAGCACCCAAGCAGCTTTTAGTAACGAAAGGATGAGCAGAGAGTGTTGGTTGAATGTTGCACCTTCATGTGTGCATTTTATGTCCTGTAGGTATCCTGCATAGTATGTCCTGTCCTACCTTGTGTGTTGTCCATGTGTTCTTGGCTGCACCAACAAGTAAGTATATCGACCACAACCAACTATCCGCATCATCACTCTACTCATGTATGTATGTTGCACACAAGGATCCCTGTTGTTCTCTGATGCTCCACTGTTGGACATTATGCTGTCTCTTGCATTGAATCCCGTGTGGTGCTTGGTTCCTCAGCACTGTCATGAGGTGCTAAAAGCTGTGCAAAGTTGGGAACACACCGAAAAATGCCGGCAGCTTTGTCCAGGACAGCACAAACACTGTGTTTGTGCTGTCCTGAACATGCACATATGTGGTACACATTTAACGTCAAGTGCGAATGGTCAATTTTGAGTGAGCAGATGAATTCCCCAACAGAGGTTCAAGGTGTGGAGCAGAGGGTCCAAATTCCAGTTCAAGGGCAAAAAACGATCATGTTCCAGCCAGGAGCTTGGACGACGTCAACCGATACACTCAGGAGGTCAGCATATATATATATATTTTTTTTACTTTCGTGTTAGCGCCGCGAAGCAACTGTGGCTGTGAGTGGCATACAGATGTGGACAGATGGAGAGAGGAAAGCAGCAAGGGGAGGGGTGACAGGGGGGTTAGTATGCATCCTGGGCCGACTTCAGGGGAACTGTGTCGACATTCGCCTGGAAAGTCCTTGGAAAACCCAGGGAAAATCTCAGACAGCACAACCGGTGGTAAGATTCGAACCCACCACCTCCCAGTCAGCATGACACCAACAAGTGAGGCGCCTTAAACCCCTCGGCCATGTCGCTGGTAGGAAGTCAGCATACTGCTTGCGATTGCTCGACCACACAAGATGCGGAAGTGATGAACTGTTGGAATGCCAGCCGAGTCGGCGGGTGTGTTAAGGAGCAGCTCCAGAGATAAGGGAGCACGCTCCTTTTGACTAAACAGTGTCACTCCTCCTCTGGAGCATGGCGCTCTTGAGGGACTCGCACGCTCCAGCTTACAGGACAGAACGTGTAAGTGCTGCTCCTGCTCTGTGATGTAACGCGGAAGGGGAGGCCGCAAAACGAATGGGCCACCACGTCACCAGAGCATGTATTGCGCTCGTGTCTCCAAATAGCGGCTCTACACAACGCGCTTGATGTGCTGTCCGTTGCGTCTATACCAGGGAAAGATAACGGTAATGGTAACAGAAACGGCATATTACCGAAATTGGAGATGGCAACGATAACGGAAACTTAAACGCATACCACAGACCTCCATTACCGAAAACAGAAACGGAGACAAAAATTATCGTCCGGTATTGACTTCGGGTAATGGCTATTGCTGTTCTGCAATGACATTTGAGTGATATTCCATTTCATTTTTGTATTTTGATGACTCCTGCTCTAAATACTACACGTGACCATGGAAAGATATTGGCGCATATTGGATCTCGAGGGTGCATCCTTCGCTTACCTCGTCCCAGTCCTCATAACTCCATGACATCAACAACTGACTATACTCCGCCATAGAACGAGGATGACAGTCTACAATTTTTAGTTATTTGTTTTCTTCTTACTTTTTCCATTTCACCGTGGCTATGGCAGTAATATTTACTACTGAGAGCGTCTGTTTCCAGTAATGGAAAGGCTGTTGCAGAGCTGCCTGAGGACAGTCAGTCCAGCTCTGTCAGCACCCTGTTCTGCCTACACAGTACATGAGTAATTTTGCGTCGTTGGGATGCGCGCATTTTGCAAGGTCTTTTAAAAAATGTAGGAACATCTCTTCAGTCACTCGGACTCCAGCAACTCAAGATGGGTATAACCTTCATCCAATGTCGTATTCATAAGCAGATGCTCTCAGTAGTAAATAATACTTCCATAGCCACGGTGAAATGGAAAAAAGGAAAAACAACAACAAAGAACTAAAAATCGCAGGCTGTCATCCTTGTGCAATGGCGGAGTAGAGGGACTGTGCGACAAACTGGTGGCGCCGCGATGCGGCCTCCGGAGAAAGTACCTTGCATGATAGCCACCGGGTAGCCAGCTTTGTTTACATGTGAAGTGCGGGTATCTTTTTTTGCCACAGCATCGCTAACTGTGCCAGCACCTAAAAGAACTCTTCATTAGGGACCAGATGCTTCATTTCTCGTGATTTCTACGCTTCCAATACCACCGAGGTCACTACACTCGCAGCGAATAGCGTTTGTGACGCGCGTTCGGCCATTGCATGAGGTGTGCACAACATGAGCGAATGTATTCTATTTCTTTTGTTCTAGTTTCAATGAAACTGAATGAGGACCTGCAAAATGATCAATGATTTACAGTTGCCACTTTCGTGACGGTGAAACGCTGCTGGATACTGTATCACCGTCAAATGCACCGACCAAACGGCAACCTATTTCGAGATAATGATTGAGGTGTTTCATCGCCAGTGCCCCGAGCCGATATTGCTCTCGGTATGACGAGTCTCACAGTGAGAACAGAAGTTCTACGTTGTCGAAAAGGTTTAGTATTTACTCACCGACCATTTCACAGCTGTCGTCCCGCAAGCTTACGGCGGTAGCCGAGGTAAAAACTCATATACTTTCTTCTTTGAGGATCTCTTTAGAATTATTGTATCTGAAGATACTGGAAAAACTGCAGTACAAGTGCAGGCAATACGTTGTGACCCCAGGTGTTTATTTTTTTATGGATAAAACGGACGCACGATGTAAATTTCAGTGACGAAGCTATGTGTGTGCAAAGACGACGAAAGGAATACAAGAACAAGACTCAGTCAAAAACATGATATTACAAATGGCTGGAGTAAGAGGAATACACGTATATAACCTTCGCTAGCAAGCCATTTTGTGAGGAGTCAAATAACCATCTTCTCGACGTATCACTTACAGGTGTTTTGACCGGGCAGACGCGAGTGGCTGTTCTCCTTCCGTACTGTTAGATGCATTATAAATACGGTGGTTGCTTCTATGCAGTTTGTCTCCATTCTCTTCGTTCGTGCCTCAGAAAGGTTCCACATTATTTGCAGTTCGAAAATTAGCCCTTCTAATTACGGAGGTTGCCACGCAAGCTACGGTTCCACTTGAGAATGCATAGAACGGGCGGCGTGGTATCACGTCGGATACGTCCAAGACCGCCACTGGCGGCGCTGTCGCGACGGAG
The DNA here is from genome assembly GCF_037126465.1 of Ornithodoros turicata. NCBI lineage: Eukaryota > Metazoa > Arthropoda > Arachnida > Ixodida > Argasidae > Ornithodoros > Ornithodoros turicata. Next base: position 33,197,601 of record NC_088202.1, on the reverse strand, counting down.
CAGCGCGCCCCCTGTAGGTGTCGCACGGTCACTATAGTCAGTTGCTGATGTCATGGAGTTATGAGGACTGGGACGAGGTAAGAGAAGGATGCACCCTCGAGATCCAATATCGCTCTTTCTTTCCATGCTCGCGCATAGTATTTGGAGCACTACAGGGAATGGAGTCATCAAAATACACAAATAAAATGAACGTCACGAAAATGTCATTGCACAACAGCAATAGCCATTACCCGAATTCAATACCGGACGATAATTTTCTTTTCTGTTTCTGTTTCCGGCAATGGAGGACTATGGTAGTCTTTCTGTTTCTGTTATCGTTACCATCTCCAGTTTCTGCAACATAACGTTTCTGTTACCATTACCGTTATCCTTCCCTGGTATAGATGCAGTGGAGTAGGATATGCAGAGGACATCAAGCGCGTTATGTAGAGCCTCTACTACGCGTTGTGTAGAGCCACAACTTTCTCAGCGGAGCAAGAAAGATTACTACATCACAGAGCCTGACGATCTGAAAGGACCAGCAAATACATGCCAATATGCTATGTATTGTCCAGTGGAACATTCATTATCCATCAGGGAACAAACATCCACTCTAGATCAACCTGTGGAATTCAACATAACTTTCATATTGATAGGACTTACAGAAAATTTTCCAAGGTAGTATGTACTGCTATATGGTGCTACATAATAATACAGTCCAATGAACCATAGAGCCCTCTTGTATATGCAAATTAAACACGAGGCCTTTTTCACACTAGCATCCTATCCTAGCAGCTCTTCCCTAAACTCACATGTTATGCATCAGTACAGACCCACATGGGAAGCACGGAGCATTAAAACTGCTCTCATAGTGCAAGACCTTGCAGTGTCCTCACTCCCGTCAGCCTACACTGTGTGAATGTGCCCCATACAGCGCCATCTACAGAATATGGAGATAACTTCGTCATGCATCCCCAAGGCCATTGGTGCCCCAGCACATGCAAATGAGCAGCTGTGAACAAAGCCAATGGCGTATGAAGCAGGCAAATGAAGCTGTGCCATTATGCTTCATGCTGTGCCATTATGTTTGCTGAGCTTCATGCTGTGCCATTATGTTCTGCTGCAACATGAAGGACTGCGAGGTTTTGAGCACAGAATTTTACTTTGGTTACTGTCATGACATTAAAGGGGCCGTAAACAGGCCACCAAACATTTCTGAAATAATGATACCCCATGAAAGAACGCAGATCATAATACCCGAACATACATTTCGTTCGGCTCGTGCCAGCTCATTGACCCATATAACTGCTTTCAAAGATGAGTAACCAGCGAGCCTCTCTCCACCACGAATACGTCACATGGCTACGTAGCGTTTTGCCGTCCAATCGGGGGCCGAGCTACGCACATGACGTTGCAAATTACCAGCCAATAAACATACTTCGTTATTAGCTGTGAGTCAGAGCGCTCAGTTTGTTTGTTTGAAACGACGTTTTGCGCTCCGTGGTTCCGAAATTCAACGTCATGACATCTTCAACATCTCCGGCTGGAGCAAACGTCAACAGTTGGGCTGCTATCACATGACGCGATTCGAACCTGGGTTCCTCCCAGTTACGACGTGACATGGCCAGCACGCTATCCACTGTACCACGCGAGCTGGTGACGTGATGCCGCGTGGCTCAAACCAGAGTACGGCAGCCCAGTTGTCGGAACCATTCGAAGATGACGAAGATGTTCCATTGCGCACCAGCGCACCTACCTAAGATTCCGGAACTGTATTCCCGGATATTCATTCGCGCTCGTGGTGTGTTGCGTGCTACTGCCCAGAAAACATAGTGCGCGTATGATACCTGGATTAAACGCATTTCTTTTTCAGTTTGAGGCTGTAACTGTTTAGATTTTGAATAGAAGAGGATACACGTTCATCTAGTCCAATTCCGCATTTGAAATAAAATTATACGTGGAACACTCGATCGTAATTGGTGAGGAAAGCGCTACGTCAAAATGACGTAAAGTTAGAGCGCGGGGAGGAGCTAAAATGCGAAAGAGTGCAGTGAATATTTCATCCGTATGCAAGCGCCTGTTGTTTTTGAGCGTCAGTAATTGCAAGGAGTTTTCACTGCCTAAGTTTAAATAATATAACACAAAGAAATGTGCACCTTTTGTGCCTGTTTACGGCCCCTTTAATGGCATTAATGAGTTGATGACCTTGGGTGGTAACTTGCAGCATTACTTGACAGTTCTGAAACAGCTGAAGAACCTCTCACGGATATCACTGACTTTGGTTGCTTGGTGCCATAAGGTGCCATATGCTTTGAGCTAATAAAATATGGTTCAATAACATCATCACCTTGATGATGATTGGGGTGTTTTTTTGCTATAGTCTCTACCACATTTCTCACCGTAATTTGGTGAAAATAAAATGAGAAGCGTCACAGTGAGGACAGAAGCTCTACATTGCCCAGAAATGTTAGTATCGCTCTTAGTGAAGAGCACTGGTGGTGCTGGTTTGACCATGAATCCAGTAATTTTGTCACTGGGTAAATTAGGTAATTTTGTAAATTTTGAGTAAATATGGGAAGGTGTATTCACTGAGATACATGTGTGCTGACAGAAGTCACCATACTTTCACCTGGTGCACTTTCCACGATGGTGGTGATAGTGGTAGTGTTGAAAGTGCTCGCCGCTGTCTACCGCACAGAAGTGGCAACGTCACAGCTAACACTCGGGGGTGGGGGGTGGAGGGGAATGTGCATCCTGGGCCCACTTCTAGGGAAACTGTGCTGACATTGTCTGAGGAATACCCAGGAAAAACCTCAGAGAGCATAGCCATTAACCAGATTCGACTCAAATACCTCCCAGTCTCGACGTGCCATGGCTGGCACTTTCCATGAAAATAATGTTACCTTGCTTCCTGAAGTCGTCCCCCGATGGACCAATAGGGCTGTTTGATATTTCGCCTATCGTAGGTTGTGCAGCTGTTTCCAGAGTGCCATCGTCATCATCATCGCTTCCATCCAGCCATGGCGGTCGAGCACCAGAGAAGATGTTACCCTTTGGTCGCAAAGAAGGTGCCTGCATTTTATTTGTCACTCAAATTTATGAGGGCACACAGTATGGTTTAGAAATCGATCCAAATTCAAACCGAATAAACAAATTAATCAAACACTCTTTTTGTAACCTTTTTTCAATATCTTTTACAGGCTAGAGAGTACACAGGCACAGATACAACACACAGGGAGACAGACACCAACCAACCGCCTTAATGAAAGATCACACACAATATCAACTCGTGCCCCTTAACCACCAAGGATAGGTTACACACCCACCAACATCAAATATGCTTTCTCTTCCGTTAAGAGAGCTGAAGAAGGGGAACTTGCGCACTTACCATTCCCCTCATGGTTGATGAGGTACGCTTAAAAGATTTCACGTTGTGTGTTGTATGTACCAACTACCCAAGTATTCACGTTAACAAAGTATCAGTTCGGCCATTTCTATTTCCAATACACAATGAGGCATGCCTAGACACTAAACTATTTGCTTACGAAGAAGTTGTGCAAGAAAGTGTTTCCCGAATGTAACAACCAGGACCTTTCTTGCAACAGTGGCTTTCTCGATGGAAGGGATTTCGGTCTGCTATTAATAGGTTGTCTCCCAAAAGGCATTTTCTGTTCAAACAGAATAGCCACGTGACAGTCTTGTACAGGAAAAAAATGCCAACCATTGTACTGTCAAGCTGACAACTGCGTGAGTTTAGGCATACCAGAAATCACGAGCCTGAAGAGGCCCGTGGGCTGGGTCAGGTAAAGTGTTTCTTTATTTCTATTCTTTTTATACCAGTCCTTGACCACACAAGCCTCGACAATAAAACAGAACAGAATTTATATATCACTGCTGCCAATTTAGTCCCTCAACTCCAAAAATTTCCACAGTACCAAGTGACTGACCTACAGGAGAGTTATTCCAAAACTGAGAGATGAAACGAACATCAGAAGTCCAACCTGCGTTACCTGGCGACCATTGACAGGCCTGTTTGTCCAACTGCTGCATCCCGGCTGGGTGGCTGTACCTGTCAAGGCTTGAGTAGAGCTGGCTGGCAAACCTGACTGGTATGTTCACATATTCAGGATAGTAAAATCACAACATTTGATTCTCTCAGTACTTTTACCCTTCAGTGGTAGATTTTCCAAGGTTATGCCACACCCAAATGCTGCATTAAGAGTGACAGTGTATTGGGTTGATTTCTTTCAGGTTCTCACTTTATTCAAAGCATAGGAGGTGCTATCTGAAATGCCACTGAAACAGCTGCACTTGCATAACATCTAGTGGGGGGCTGTCTCTTGCTGCTAGGGGGTCTAATGCCTGCAGAAACTTTATTTTAGCATCTGTATTGTGACTATTGTCCTACCACAATTACATCACATGTTTGTTGGAGTAGTCATTTTCCAAAGGGATCGTCGGTAAGCTCTCGCAGCGTCAGCTGACACACCACCCGTGCCTAAACGGCGTTTGGAAACTGACGTATGAAAGAATTATGGCACTACCTGAGTACCGTAATTTCATGCGCATTATCTACGGCTCATTCGCGATTTCTTCTCTTTTTTTTCGCGAGTGCTCTGTGGCTTATCTGATGACTATTTTTCGGGGGGATTTTCCCCATACCCTGGTTTTAATGAAAGGGCTGTTAGTGTCTCCGAAACAGCGCCACCCTGCCAATGCACGAATAATGCATAACAGGGGCGCATTCACATTCGTAGACATGCGTAGACTGACCTTCCTGGTACCTTCCCCCACACATCTTAACGAAAGGGGTGACAGTGATTCATGTCTTCTGGAAGGCCACTGACCCAGTAAAAAAACATACAACAAGGGCACAATGCAATCTTAGCAGAACACTAGAACTGGCCACCTTTGTTGTACATCATACCAACTCAGGAACATGGACCACAAGGCCTTCTCTATGGTCTCCTTTGTCGGAAGACCCGCAGAAAGGGTCGAGTAAGTGATATCCATTTTCATTGATTGATTTTATATCTGCACCACTGGTCTACCACATAAATCTACGTCGTATTTCCCGCGGCTTATACGTGTGAAATTACGGTACTTCAACTGCAGCTGCTTTTCACAGCCGCATTCAGTAAAACTCATAGATAGGTACAGTTACAAGTTAGTTACTACTCAAGAGTGGACTCTACCTAATCCAAAAGGCACTTTACAGGATTGAGATCTTTGCATTAAGCAAGACGTGACAGTGTACAAAACCACAGGGTTGAGATCTTTGCACTAAGCAAGACATTACAGTGTACGAAAGGTACTTGTGCCCTTGAAGCCATGCATTGGGGACACAAGCTATGCACCATGAAACATTTCTCTGCCAGAAATATTGGATAGACAGTAGAAATAAACAGGTGCCCTATGTCTGCGACAATGTTTAGGGAAGCTGTGTCATTCAAGTACTGATCTACTTGCACTTGGGTTCTAATGTGTGCCACCATCACCATGCGCCTGCAGTGCTCATGTCACGCAGTACAGGTTTATGGCCTCATGTTACTGACGCCATACTGTGCATCCTGGTCTGCTGTGCAAATCCTCATCCGTCAGAATGGCCTCTTTGCACCCACGATTTGCAGTGCTCTGTGCAAGAGCCTCTCACGGAGACGATGTGGGCATCCACTCTTGCATCAATACAATACATGTAGTGTTAGGGGGGACTCTACCAATTTTGCGCAGCTTTCCATATGCCTCCGTCATGGTGTTATGGAAGGGGCTCGTGATAGCAGCGGTCTAGGAGATGCAGGAATTTTATTTTGCCCTCTTGTAGCTGAAACATGCAGTTTCTGGTATACCTTCTAAAGCTGTAACCATCTACACGACTACTAATAGCACAGCTCACTTCTTCGGTGATAGAGGTGGGCCCAAAGAAGTGGCAACTAAAACGCTCCTCATTATGTTTACTGCAAGTGCAACATAGCGAAGGTGGTGCAGGGGGTTGGAAGTTTTGAAATTTTTCAGATTTGGAGAGCCGTGAAAGAGAACACGGACATTTCCAACCGAAACAAATAGTACTTCAGATTTTTCCACTTCTGCACACCTTATAAATATTACTTTCATAAGCAACTATTCTGCACAGATCTGCAGGATGCACTGATCTAATGGTACCACCTGAAAGGATTCAGCCCAACCTAATGCAACCAGAAATAGCCATTACCCATGAAATTCACAAAAGTGATATGAAACAAGGGCAGTGTGTTTTTACGAAAATTAACGGAAGTAAAGGAAGCATATTTTTGTGTTTCCAGCACTTAACAGGTGTACGATATGACAGCTTGCGGTTTTCGTTTAAACATCATGTAGTACTCACAGCAAAGGACAACACATAAGGGACAACAACACATTTGCAAACCAAATGGTGATACAGTTGAACCTCTCAATAACGAACGTCGATTTAACGAAATCCTCTGTTTAACGAAAAATTTCCGTTGCACGAACGCATCCCTAGAGACGCCAATGTATTTTTGCATTCGATTTAACGAAATACATTCGTTTGGTCACCTCTATTTAACGAAATCTCTGGGCTCTTCTGCGCGTGTCTTTCACCTTCACCACGAAGAAAAGGAGGAGAAACCTTCCCTCTCTGTTGTCCTTACGCGAGTTTTCGTTGGTTACTTCGGTTGTCACGTGCTGTAGGCACGAGCGTGCCGACATGTGCGTCTCCGCCGCCGGTAATCGTTGCGCCGACGCTGTTTCGAAACCGGCGCGAGGGTCTCTTCGCACCCGTTTTCGGACAAGAAAACACGCATTGCTGACATCTCGCGAAGTCTAATTTGCTTGTGTTGATGAAGACGACAGTACGTTGCGGTTTTGTGCCTTTTCATTACTTGTTTTTGTTCGCGCCGCTGATGCTGACGGTGGTAAAATGGGCATGATGCCGCTGCCGTTCAAGGTTCCATCGGCGCAGACGTTTACGTGACATGTACCCGTTTCTCGTTCTTTTCGGCGGTGTACGGTTGTTCTTTCCGGACGTCATGAGTGCAAGTGAACCAACCAAGAAACTTCGATACGCGATCGCGTAGGAGAAAGCAGTCGAGGTCATCCGGAGTTACGAAGGTGATGAATGCTCAGAACGATATTGTGCACAAATTACGCATTACCTAGCGTTATGTAATGAATAAAGCTTGATATTTTGTGCCCTTCTTACCTTAGTACCTGTTTTATGACAAATGACGTTTTGCGGTACGCGCGGCGCTGGTAGTGCGGCGGCTATCTTTGTTTAACTTGGCGTGTTCCATTTAACGAATATCTCGATTTAACGAAACAAAGAGCCAGCATTTACAAATTCGTTATATAGAGGTTCAACTGTATACCAATTACCCCAGTTGTGCACGTTAGTATATGTTATACTTCTTTAAACGTTCTTCACGTTATACTTCTTTTAAATGCAGTACTTGTACAGCTTATTAACGTTTAAGCCCTGTGAAGTACACATTTCACTTCTACTTTTACAATTTTTAATTTGAAAATGTTTTACAAAAAAAACAGTTCCAAGTTCTCCGTGTTGTTGGATACCTTAGTGGTTGAAGTGAAAGCACCATGCAGAAGTCCTCACGCAGCATGTACTGCAGCTACAGTGCAGGTAATTAGACATGTCATTATAGTAATACTGGAGTATGTCATACTTGAAGTACCCCCCTTCCCCCCTCACTGAATAAGATGGAACGAACGACCTCAGTGAAAGCTTTGCAACATAGGTGGGTAAAATTCTACTGACCAGAATGGGCTTCCTGATGATTCATCTGCGTTTACTCAATAATATACTAAGTATTATGGCTAGTTCCATGGGTTGTTGCTGTAGTATAGAAAAGCTTACACTGGCTTAAGTGTGCATGCTACACCATTTGCTTCAGTGTAACATGCGTTAGGCTTCATTGTTTTGTCCCGTTTGCGTTCCACTCGTTACTCACACCGGCACACTGCGCGGCATGAAAATGACCAGCGGAATTCTCCATACGCTCTTGTTAGTGGCACATATTACGTGGAAGTCCTACTTGACTTCTTCGGTTTTACAAATGCGTCGTGCATTAAGGTGCTTGTAAATAAATTGATTAGCTCACAAGCAGCACAGTGTGAACAAGCCACCCAACTGGCTCTCCACTGAGGCCCCGTAGCATTAGTATCGTTCTCTTACATGCATGCTGAAGGGGTTGAGGGATTTCTACGCCGTGTCTGGACCATAATTTTCTAGATTATACCAACTATCAACCGTCAACTCCTGCTCAGGAGCCCGTCCGCACGATCCACTAGGGGCATTACACATCGGCCCGCGAGATGTTCATCAGGAAATTTGAATTTTAAACCTGCAGAAGCGGACGTACGACAGCAACAGCTTCCACGAAAATTCGTTGAATGACGATGCTAATCAATTTACAACTTTAACAACAGTGCATCTCTCGTAGGGCATGCCCCGCTTCTAGAAAAGTCCTAAAGTAAGCTGAATTACTACGAGGTATTCTAGCTATTGAGGAAGGAATAAATCGACCAATGAGCAGTTTCTTTTTCTTTTTGTTCTGTGTTAGCGCTGCGGATCAACTGTGGCGACACCAATGAGGAGTGCCACTGCTAGCTTCCAAATGCAGTACTGCGAAGGTGTGCAAATGACATGGCCATTATAATTTAGTAGGGCATGGTCTGGAGCAAAGAAAATGCCTGTGTGCTACCAGATCAGGTATTACCATTCTTTTTCTGCAAGAACACCCATTATTTCTCATGCAATCCACCAAAACGAAAATTTTACGGAAGGTTTTTTTTTTTTCTCTGCTCCTTTCAATGCATCATTTACGTAATTACACATTTTGGAAGGATGTATAAATGCAAAGTTAATTCCTCAGAGACTACTTGGAAATGCAATTTGAAGACACATTACACGTCAACATGTGTGGATACGTTTAACCACAGAGCACAGCTCTGACACAGACCTGCGATGTCAACCACTCAGAAGCAAAGGCTGCCTTTCGACAGGCTTCCATGGTGCGGATGTCCTCAACAACCTGTGAAAAGACTACAATAAGACAAAGCACATTGGTCAATTCAGCAGATGTACCTTTTTATGAAGAGCCTCGACCTTCTGAAGGTATTTTTCTTTCGCAACCTTCAATGCTACTTCATACCTTGCGAGATAAAAGAGAAATTATAACAATACACAACTGTCGATGATTTCATACACAAGATGCACGTCTGATGGGAGGATATCGAAGAGTTAAAGGGACCATGAAATGATCTTCGAGAATTTCGACTACTTTGCAGGAAACTGTTCTCATGATCCCTCACTATCGTACACACATCGACTTTTAACCGAATTCAGCACAACGGGGGCGCAGTTATCAGACAAAAATAGCAGGGCGTGACTGCTCGATATATGCCTTCGAAGTGGGCTGACGTTGTCGCCACCCAATCCTCTCAGCCAACTGTGGACGAGGAGGAGGACACACCCCACCAGACCATGTGGGTGCATGGTTTCGGTTTGGACAATGACGACGTCGTATATCTGCCGTCGAAATCACTTGAAATATGGCGAAAAGCAAATTATCAGCAATGGAGGAAGAGATTATGTGACACACACAGCATCTATGGATCGTTCGGTACGCAGCAGCAGCTTGTAAGATGTCACCGACGAAGGTATGTTCTGACGAAGAAGTTCGAAGGGGAAAACATGCTCTGGTTACCATGCTGACAGTCAACGGCTATATTATATTTCTCTAAGGATTCTGTGTCCACGGTTAGTTACAATCTTGTCTCCAAGTCAAATTAAAACATATTTCATGACGAAGTATGCAACCGTGTTTGAAAAATTTTCCAGTTTGCTCGCAAAAGCCCGTTCGCGAATCAGCAACATGTTCTGTGTATGATGTCACGGCCAATTTGCCTCGGAGGCGGGCCATAGCAGCTGCCGTTCACACCAGTGGTTTATATAGAATATTTTCGCTATTTGAACGATTTTCAACTTCATATTTCACAGAGTGAATGCTTTACTACAGGGGAACAAATTAAAAATCATCGTCGGCTTGTCAAATATCATTTCATGGTCCCTTTAAATGTATTAGCAATTTGGTTTTCACTTCTACTAGGAATAGTGGTTCCAACTAGCTGTGGTAAATCTAAGATACAGTTACTCACTATGAATCAATACTCTGTGACAAAAGAAACTATACCAATATACAGTCTAAACTCGTTATTATGACACTCGTTAATACGACATCATCACTTTGTGACCGGTTTTCTAGGGAACCGTTTTTTCCCCATAGAAACACCATGTAACTCACCCTCGTTATTATGGCAACTCGTTAATCCGACTGTGACCGAAAGTTTGAGGACGGACCAAGGAGAACACGTGTATTCTGCCCTCGTTATTATGACCGCCGACTGTTGACCTCGTCGACCATGAACAAAGTTTCGAGAACGAACGGCGGAAAACCCCGGTGTTCTGTCCTAATTGTGACCACCGACTGTTGACCCTGTGGCTTTTGTGATCCACCAAGAATATCAGTGGCCTCGTGTGACGCATGTGTGGACAATGTCGTACAAAGCACACCCCTGTCTTCAGAATTCGTTAGTGAGTCATAGTCTTGCACCGAAAGCAGCGCTTAAAAGGCCAGGACGTTTCCTCCCTTGACCATTGCGTTTATCATGCACACAGGCACTTATTATTAATTATATGCACCTGCTCTCGTCAACGTAAGGGATGCCACCCAAGCGCTCAAGATGGCTTTGCAATTCTTAGAGCAGCAGAAGGACATTCAAAATGTGCATGCTATTTGTAACGCAATAGAGATAGCGGAGAGCTTGCAAATTGAAAGTGCTACGAGACAGACAGTTCTGACAGATTTCTTTCGCAAATAAATTGTAAATCAGCAACTGAATCGTCTTCATTTTAGTACAGCATGTAGCAGTAGATCCACACAGGTGTATATGTGTGTGTGTGTGTGTGGGGGGGGGGGGGGGGGGGGGGGTATGACCAAAATCGGCGGGAACGGACTTGGTCATATATTAACGAGTTTAGACTGTACATATCTAGTGCTGTACACATACTGATTTTCTCAATGAAATGGGGCATAGGTAGGCAATTATACACTACTATATTGTTAAATATAAAATATTTATAATTTCTTTTAAAATATGCAAATTTGAAGGGAATGCTAAAATTTCGAACAAGAATCAACTCTTCAAAAACTGGTACAGTCGCAAGCTTTGTTTTCACAACAGTGTTGCTTGCTGGGCTAATTGATACGTAGTTACAAGAGTGAAAGTGAAACCAAACATGAAGGAGAGCTGTGTGCAGCTTATCACATAAATAAGCCTGACTCGGACAGATGTAGAAGTGAACCGTCTCTAATATGAACAGATTAGGAATTCCTGTTTCTGGATAGGGCTGGTTAGGCACACGCTCAACCAGTTCAGAATAGCTTCTGTTACTCCGCTTGTAGTGGCTTGCACATGCACGGCACGCTTCGAAGAAGCAGTTTTATGAAAATAAACGTCCAGTGTTGTCCCGTCTACTCTTTCCTCCTGTGCTTGTGTCTTCCTGCTGGGTTTCGCTGTTGTCCCTATTTTTTCACAGCTGGTTTCATTCAGAATTCGCAAAATGTAACAAACACAAACACATGCACAGACTTTTTAAAAAATGGGATTACAAAAAACGTGTTTTATAGTCTAATTTGCAGCAGAAAGGTTGCTTGAACTTTGCTTCGCAGTTAGAAACTGGCAAATCATTGCAGTACCATGCTACAACACTTGCCGGAATAGCAGTGGCTTATCTCATGTCCCAAGTTCAGGGGAGTTGAAATTTTTTTTTTTTTTTGGGGGGGGGGGGGGGCGGGCATTGTTAATTATGTGTCAGGGTTGTAAGAGCTTTACGTATTATTGCTGACACGCATCTAAAGCTGAGATTCCAAAGGCCTTTTCTGTAGGCAGTGCACAGGAAAGTGTGGGTTGGGCTGCCAAACGTGCACAGCATAGGCAAACGTGCTGTTAGGGATATCGCGCAAGGAACAGCGCGTCGCAGAGCTAGCTGTATAAATTTTCCTCGTCCCCTACACACCATAAGAGTCATTACGCAGCCTCATTGCTTACCTGTCTAATAATGACGATTCCATAACGTAGTGGCTCACCCTCGCTTTACTGATTTTATTCTTCCAGAAGAAATGCTTGCACGCTGCCAGGTGTTCCGAGCTTCAAACACGCAAACAGTAAACAAGAGGGTAGGCTAAACACTCAAACACTCTTCAAAAGTACACAACTTGTACCAGAAGCTATCTAACCTGGTTAAGTGTAACAAAAAGGACCGGCATTTGACGGCAATTCCTAAATCAATGTCTCTTTCGTGCTTTTCGACTTCAGACACGCAGAAGTAACACCAAGCTTTGGCACCCGGTTCCCATTGCACGTCATATATTTCTGGGGTTTTCATGGAGTGTTTAGCGTCAGCTATCTTAAATTGAAAACATTGGTCACATGTTGACATTTTGACTAGCTTTGCTTGCTCCAGATTACCTTCTTCGCGAATTTGGTCAACACATTGCTCACTATTTGCTGATGTTTCCTGGAATAAACATGCTTTTTCCCAAGATTATGGTTGATGTTGCACAGCTCGCACACGACATACTGTGTAAATGATGCAGACATTCCGTCAAAACGATTAACACGCGCAAAAAATTGCTCGATCTCACACTGACGAACACATTCATAAACTACATCAAAACAAACATTGGACCCACACTTGGCTGGATGGATGGATGGAAGGATGGATGGAATGATAGTAGGGGCACCCCTGGCGGGCCTCTTTGTAACGAGGGTCCAGCAAACAGCAAACTGTGCGGACATGCCAATAAGTTTCCTGCATTTCAATTTCAATGCCCTTTCAACTTTTCATTTGCGTCCCTGTCTTTCTGTGGTTCATATTTGGCTTCCGGTTCATGTGGTGGCGCTGGCCTCTTCTCCGTTGACTCTGCTTGGTACCTCGCGTATGTGTAGGTTACCACTGCCTTTGTTGCCCGGTACTATTTCGTAGTTTGTTGTCGTTGAGCTGGGTCCTGTTTGTACTGGGGTATTCTCCTTGCTGCGATCCTGTTTCTGTCGTTCCTCTCTGTTCAGTGTCATCCACCGTCTCAAACGGCGTTTCGTTGCTGTCACCTCTGCGTTTTCTCCGCTGGTCGCATAGAAGCCGAGTGCTTCTTCTATAGGGCATGTCCGTTTACCTCCGAGGGCGACGCAGTCCAGTACAACATGCAGTATGTTCTCCACAAGTCCTTCCTTGCATAGCTGGCAGTGAGCATCGATGGGCTCAAACTTGCTCCTCCACTCCCTTGTGCGCAGCACTCCACACCTTGCCTCAAACAGTCTACCGCTTTCCTGGGAGTTATCGTAGAGCCCAATGACATTTGCTATACGTGTCTTCTCCGTCCTATAGATTTCCAATGCGTTTTTTTTTCTCCATGCTTGTTCTCCATGTATCTGTTTCTGTTGCCGCAACTTGTTCTCGAATTTCTTTGTCCTGGTGATGTCCTTTCTAGGAGCATAACAGGTATATTGTACTTGGCTTCTAATTTTCGCGTTCTAAGATTCCACGGAGTAGAAATTCCCGCAAACAACGTCATTTTGTATATTATTCTTGGCCATCTGTGCTCTTCCATGTTCATCAGCCTGTTTTCGAATGTCGCTTTGCTACTTGTTTCCCTTGCTTCAAATGTGGAGAGGCTATGGCTAAGGCTACAGGGTTGCCAAATGCCGAACTCGGCTCCCACCAAAACAGATTCAGAAAATAGCCCAAACATAGCCAACGCACGCCAACGCAAAAGCGTTTTCACTACTCTGTTCACAGGACCGAGAGAATATGCAACTTGCACATGGGTTATGAGAAGCGCACAGGCATAAACTCTTATTTTATGGATACATTATAGTTTGCTTGTAAACTTGTTCAGGATGGCATCGGATGGCACAAAGTATTTATTTTATTTTGTTTATTCCGTTTTAACGCCGCGAAGCAACTATGGCTATTAGTGGCGACTAAGTCTTTACAGAAACGTCTATTTGTCCACAGAGCGAATTTCCCGCGAAGAATGTTCTCAAGCCTCGTCTCATAGCCTCATAAAATAAAGTTGTTGCTGTTATATTCTTATTCCTAGGTCTGTTTTCATCAACGTGACTTGGCTGAATTACAGTTCGACTGCCGCGTTAGACAATGGCACGCAAAGAAGGCTTCGACTGAGACCTGACAGTTTCGGAAACATCTACCGTGTTACTGAGGTGTGCACAGACCTGTTAGTCTAATATTCCAACAGCATTCGTTTTGGGGCTTTTAATAATACCAGCGAACCCAAGCCACTACACACTCTCCAGTTCGTGTAAGTAATTCAAACTTAGCACTTTCAGAAAGAACAATAAAGTTGCACGGGAATTGGTTCCTTTGACCTTGGAAATTCTGACTGTACACGAACAAAAGTTGCGTTGCAGTATCACCACCTGTGTCCGCCACAGGAGCACCGAATTCCGAAAAATGGTTCCGACATATGTGTCTTCGTATGTGTTCATATCTATTCTGCTGCCCGTTAACACGTCCGACCTGGGAACGTATAAGGATCATTACTTTTTTTACTCTCGACCAGACTTGTACACGTTACTAAAAAAAAGTAATTGATTACCGTTACCTTGTACGAAAAAGTAATTTTTTACCGTTACAAATTACTTGCCGGAAAAAGTAATGAAGTAACGCCTTGAAAAGTAACGTGTTACTTTGCCAATTACTTTCGATATCTGAGAAAACGATATAAAAAAAGATAGAAAAAAGATATAGAAGAAAAGATATCCACAAAAAAAAGGGGTTATCGGGGTCCAGAGTTCTGTGAAAAATGTGTCGAGAGGTTGAGAGTTTTGAGAGTTCTGTGCAAAGAGCTCCAACTGGAACTCCCACAAATGACTCATCAGGTTCACGGTACAACCTACAGTCCAACTTACTGCATACAGGCCGGGTTACGGATAGATAGTACACATGAATGGGGAGAGGACAGTGGACTCAAAAATACACTACACGTGCGGAACACTGTGGCAATTGACCTCGGGGTCCTCGGGTAAGTAATTGTTGCGGGAAAAGCCCTAGAGATAAGACAGCTGCCTTGCACCGAACTTGCAGAGGGCAGTTGGTTTTGTCTTCTCGCAGCGGTGAATCATCCCATATATGTGTGTGTGCGTCGTCCCGAACAATGTTGATTCTTTAGTTTCCAAGTAATCGCTTACTTGGTAATTGATTACTGAAAATTGTAATTGAATTACTCAAAAAATTACTGGGCCCCAAAAGTAATCGATTACGTTACAAATTACTAAAAAAAGTAATTGATTACTAGTAACGCAATTACCCGTTACGTACAAGTCTGCTCTCGACAGACGGCAGTGCATTATGTGCTGGAATAGGGAGCCTCCATGGGTTGCTGCGGCTTCTCCGCTTTTCAGGGAGGAGACAACTTTTAACCGTGCCAACGCCGCCTTTCCTCCTCGCGCGGAGCGCGCATTTTGACTCCCAACTTGCTACGCACTGCCGATTGCCCGCTGTGCATTTTGCGCGTTCGAGCGGCCATCCGGCACATGTATTGCATTTCTTCTGTATCTTAGCGTCATTGTATTTTTTGGGAACAAATATCGCAACTCATCCGTCTGGAATTTCAAATCCAGCGAGCAACAAACGTGTCAGAACTGCCTCTATTACTGCTGAAACCTGTCGTTCCGCGGCTCCATGTGTGCTTGCGTCTTGAAAAAGATTATTGCACTCTTTACAAACCTCGGGTAATACTATTGTTCCGTCCCATTTTTCCTGCGTGTACCGCGTTCGGGTCACAGTTCTTTTGCATCGGGCTTTACGCATGAAAGTGCTCCTTCTTTCTTTTCTTTACTTATTTGAGAACCACTGCTAGGGCTCAGATAATCTCCGTTTTGTTGGTATGAGGTCGTTGATTTATCGGCCAAAGAGGTCGCGAACCAGCGTTCGCTCTTGTTTGAGCAGTTCTTACTTGATTGAGCAAATACATTCGGTTGGCGGACGAAGACCAGCGTGCGTGGAGATCTGCAGGGCGCGTTGCTCGCATGATACGTCGTGCAGAAAAATGCCAGGGTGCTGTGCTCCCAAGTGTGCCAATCACTCTCGGAAAGGTGCGCGTTTGTATCGCTTCCCAGCATCAAAAAAGCGGAAAGATGTTTGGCTCGCGCAAGTAAAGAGAGCAGAATGGGAACCAACAAGGAGCTCGTACGTGTGCGAGGTATAAGCAAGCACCTTTGCAGCGTGCAGTGTGTACCGTGTATTCCGGTAGGTCAGTGGTTATTTACGTTAAATTTCAGAAACACTTCGAGCCCGACGCCTTTGAGCAGAGTAGGCTAGACGGGAGGAGGAAGCTCAGACAGGATGCTGTGCCAACCTTGTTTGACTTTCGGCATGAGTACCTAGCTGTGTGGAACCCATTGCATGCTTTTTGACTGACTCTCGTTGGTTATAGGCATGATCTCACATACAGCTGCCGTTCCATTTCAGCTATGCCGCTGAGGCGTAAGCCACCGCGTAAGACAAACAACGGAACCAGCAATTGGCGACGACACATGCCCCAAAGGAAGCCAACAGGAATCAATGGATCAGTCTCCGGACGTTACCATGGGTCCTTCAAGCCGGAACAATTTTGCCGAGGAAAACCCTGTGCAGCAGAACATCACAGTGAGCTTGGATAATGCAAGCAATGAAAGCAGGGAGGCGGTCCCACCGTCAGCCTGTGCCCCAGCCAAAGGTGACGACTTCGAATCTGCGGAACTAAGAAAACTTCTCCATGATGCCCTGAGGCAAAATGAAGACCTGAAGTCGAAGCACGTGGCTTCTCAAAACACAGACAAGAAACTGCGAAGAAGGGTAGCAGCTTTAGAAGAGCAGTTGCAGCGACTCCTAAACATGCCCTTCCTTAATGAAGATCAGAAGAAGGCGGCTCTTCGACCACATAACAAGGGCAACACATGGTCAGTGGAAACAATTAAGCATGCTCTGCAAATCAAATTCAGCTGTGGAACTACAGGTTACGAAGTGCTGCTCTCGCTTCGGTACCCTCTACCGTCTAACCACACTCTGATTCGGCGACTGCAGAACATCGCATTCTTGCCTGGAATTTTGCACGAAGTTTTCAAGATTCTCGAAAGTAAGGTGAAGAGCATGAGCGATATTGAAAGGGACTGTGTCCTTTTTCTTGACGAGATGAAGATAACCGAGGGCTTCGATCACGACCGTTCCCAGGATGTCTTGCTCGGAGCAGTAACTATGCCACATCAGCCTGAGAAACTTGCAAAGAACGCGTTGGTATTCATGCTTGGAGGCCTGAATAGCAGATGGAAACAAGTTATAGCGTACCACTTCACCGGAGCGTCAATTGATGGACAGGTGCTGAAAGATCAGACTTTTGAAATTATTCGATTGTGCTCAGAGATTGGTTTCAAGGTGCTTGTGGTGACTAGCGACATGGGCAGCGCCAACAGATCCATGTGGAGGTATCTGGGATTTTCAAGCCACCGAGACTCAAACACTGTCGATTCCGTCCCTCACCCTTATTTTGCCAACCGGGAGTTATTCTTCATGCCGGACCCGTCTCATGTGCTGAAAAATATCAAGGCCCAGCTTCTGACACATCGCAGTTTCACACTTGGAGAAGAAACAAAAAAAAGCAAACAACCTGCCCAGTAACATTGTGACTGTGGAACACGTCCAAGCTGTCCTAGACTACGACCGAAGCAATGAGTTGAAGATTGCCCCTGCACTTTCTGATGTTCACATCAGTGATGGCCACTTCACGAAAATGAAGGTCGGAATAGCCGTGAGGCTCTTTCGTGAGGCACCGCCAGCCATCCGATACTTGATTGAAAAAGATGTCCTTCCTGTGACAGCTGAGACAACGGCGTGGTTCATGGAGCTAATTGCAAATTGGTTCAAGTTTATGGCGTCAAGGCACCGAGATCTGGCTCTGAGCTACGCGAATCCTGACAAGTATGCAATGGCTCTCGACGTCCTCAAACTGACAAGTAACACCATTCGTGACATGAAGATGGGCGCGACACTCCATTGGAAGCCAGCTCAGGCCGGTGTTATTATATCGACAGATGTTGTACTGAAGTTGCACGAAGAGGCCCTGAAGGTGCATGGCTACGAATTCTTTTTAACCGGACGTTTGAGCCAAGACTGCCTGGAGAACCTCTTTTCAGTAGTCAGGCTCAAAAAACCTGTACCAACCGCATACGACGTCAAGCATGCCTTGAAACTGATTTCTGTCTGCCAGTTCCTGCACACCCCACGGACTGGCAACTACAACATCGACGACAGCGATTACCTCGCAGATCTGCTGAGCAATCAAGTTGAAAAAATCTCCGACGAACGGGATGAAGACAGCGACCTGGAGGAGGTATTTATCGAAGAGGTAACTGGTGCCGAGTGCGATATCCTGTCACATATCGGCGGGTTTGTTGTGAAACGTGCCCTGAAGTCGACGAGGTTATGCCAATCATGCAACGCCGGATTATGTGCAGAATCTCCGGAAAGCCACAACAAGCTCACTGAGCTTCGTGAACACGTACGTGGTGCAATGAATCTTCGGTATATTTCGGGTAGCGTAGCACATGTGAAGAGGCATTCAGAGCGATTTCTGCTTCGAAACGCATTTATGCGATGCGCTCACCTTTCAAGACTGTGTCGACTTTTATTCATAATAACGTGGACAATAATCTTCCAGCTTGTGACCAACACAAAGAAGAACTATATCATGTAATCGTGGGCAAATTTGTAAAACTGCGATTGAGGGTGCACTTGCGACAGGAGCATGTCGGTAAAACAACGTCGTTTTCAAGCAAAACGGCAGCAGGCGTTGAACTTGAATGAGACGTTTTAATAAAATCTGCTTTCAGTTAACATATTTCTGTTGTCTGTACACATTCCCATGTTTACTATTGTAATTCGTTGGCCGAGACACTACTGCGTGTGCAGGTGCAGTGACGAGTTTAGACGAACTTTACAAAGCATCAACAACATATTTTACAACCCATGACCAGCTCTACTAGCATATATGACAGTTTTACTACACTAGTATCCTTCATTCCACTTTTACCCTCCTCCTGTAGCGAAAAATCGAGCAAAACGCAACCCCGCGCCGCTGACGCCCAATGCGATGTGGGAGTCAAAATGCAGGCGCTCGTAGCAGACGACGGAGTTGTCGCCTGCCTGAAAAGGGGACGCACATGGAGGCTCCGTATGCTGGAACACAAATATATGCGTGCCTGCCACGTGCTTACAAAACGTAAAAGCTTTCATAGAGTGTAAGGAAGAGGGGTGACCGTGGTGGCAGTCGTTGTGTGCTGTCGCCCGAGAGCACGTGGGCGTGAAACGCTGGAATAGCCCAAAAATAGCCAACATGAAAAACACCCCGCCAAATGTCACAAAAAGTAGCCCAATTTGGCGGTTTATAGCCCAGTCTGGCAACCCTGTAAGGCTAAGGTCACTGATCTCTATCTACTATCTATAAAGGCTGGATGGCGCATGGGAGAGGGGCTCGCGGGGGAGAGGCGTGCATTCGGGCCGCCATGTTGGGAGGCCCTAAAGCGCAGTGTGCGCCCATAGAAAACAATGGGAGGCAACGGAGATTGTGAGTATTTATTGCGCTGCAGGCGTTGATCGTTGCTTGTCATCACACAATTTTGTAAGGTGCCAGTATACTGATGTATCCTAACAGTGTTTCACAGGTGTCCTGCCGTTCGATTCTTAATTACGTTATGTTTTGCATTCCGAAACTAGACCGTCACAGCAGTGCAGCGCTGGGGATTGTACTACAGTACGTTTCCCAGCCAATATTTCAACAAGAAACGATGTGAGGTTAACAACCACCATGTATGTAATATCCCGTGCTACGTTCTGGACAAAAATTGTTCCATAAAGAACGGTCCGGGAAAGGATATACTCGCATGGCAGAAAGAGATCGTTCTGTAGAATCACAGCCGTCGTTTTAGCCGTGTATCGGTTTCGTATGATTTATATCAAGCACCGCCGCAGAAAGTGTCTTTTAGTGAACGACTGCGGTGCTTTGCCTCGCAAATATGGACACACCGAAGCAGCCCAAATACGTTGTGAGCGTGATTTAATTGCTTCACGCAATTAGAACACGCTCGTTAGGACAGTTAATCAGGTAGTGATGTAAGCTTAATCAATTAAGTTACTTAAAAGTGGTAACACCTCCTTGAGACAGAAGATTTACCTCTTTTTGAAGTACAGCCCTTCTATGTTTGTTTGTTTCTTCCTTCATTTGTTCTGATTATTTGCAGGCGCAGTTGTGCCAAACTGAATGTCCTTCTCCAGTACTCACATGCTTTTGCTGAATACAACTGCAGCGTGAGCAAAGCTGCTTAGGAACGGGAACGGGGGCCTGCTATCCAGTGCTGACTTTGTCATGCTTGTTATGTGGAGCACGTTCGAAAAAATGCAGCTGCACATCTGAAACTCCAATGAGTATCATCGTCATCTAAAAGAGAGCGTCGTAGCACCGTTGTGAGACCAGGGCCGCGATCTTCAACTTGTCGTTATCGTTATATTTAAAGTTCGCGCGCTCCAAAACCGCTCTGGTAGGCTCGCGCAAGAGCTCGTGGCGAATCACGGGCCAAAGTGATGCATTTAACGCGCGTTATGGGATAACGACCAGTTGAAGATCGAGCCCCAGACACGCTTTCTGAATACCTTCTATGGCACCTTCCGCAGTTTGCACAATTTTGTTCAGCATCGAAGTCTCTCATAGGAACCACTTTGCATTAACTGTGACTCCCATCTGACATTTTGATGTGCAAGGGCCTTCTTGCACTACACACGTATGATCTGCAACAGGATAATTGCAGCAGGACGATTTGGAGCTTGAAACACTTGTGATTTTGTCATTTTGGCCCTCGTGTACCCCGTCTGTGAAACGTAAACAAAAAAAATCTAACACGATATGCTTTTGTAAAGAAGGTCACTGATGGTGAGTAAAGAGAATATACAAGTTCAAGTTTATTCAACATTTTATATCATACATTATATTATTCAACATTTTATATCAAGTTTATACAACATCAAGTTTATTCAAGTTATTTCTTGCACTTATGCGTTTCAGGATACAATGAACGTGCAGGGAGGTCACAAAAGACTACATTTATTGTTTTATGACCTTGCTACAATGATAATATATATTTTAGGAATGACAATGGACAGGTACTCTCTCTAAATTTGTAGCACTCAATTTTAGGTTAGCATGAGCAATGAATAGCAACTTCCCTCCTGGTATTTTCTTATATATGATGAATTTTGAATTTAATGTGATCAAATATATGTTAATATAATAATATATATAAGAATATAATATGTGATAAATGAATGTGATCAACAGTAGATGTAAACAACACCAGTAGCCAGAGAAGTGCATTCTCAAGAAATAATTTTCTTCTTATAGCATATATGTGCATGCCTATTAACTGAAACAATTATCACGGTTTTAATTTCTGAGAGTGTACTGTAGAGACGGCTTAGATCTACAACAGTTAATACAAGGTATTATATACTGTGAATCCCATGTTAAAAATCCCATGTGACACATACTTTCTTGAGGTGCTGTGGTAATCAAAGTTTGTGGGCATTACGCAGGTTCTGCACCCATTTCTTGAGTATGTCGAGGCAGCTGTGAAGTAACCTGCATTGATGATGATTATTCCAATTTTTATGGTGCATCGACAACAAAGGAAATAATACATCAGAACAGTGGTTTGGGTGCAACCAGTTAAAAATGAATATGTTGTTTAATAAATACATTGGACAAATGTTAAAACATCAGTTTAAAACATGGTTTACAATCCCTGTATCTTCTAAAAATTAAAAAGATGAAAAACTATTCTAAAAAGAATATGGGGAACTCTTCCAAAAAGAATTATAATTTTTATATTGCTGGGTGAAGGAGCCTAAAGTGTAAGGTGTGTTTCTGATGTGAACATGTAAGAAAATATGCAAAACTGAGAGAGGCTAACCACAGTGCGTGCACTGAGGTTGTTCCTTCCTGTAAAGTAGAAACCAGTGGATGAGGAACGTGATACTTACCTGTACACCCAGCCGTATCACACTACACAGATTATTCACTGGGTAGCCCTCATGACGAAACCTGTATTGAGAGACCACCCTTAAAAACTGCTTCAAATAGCACGACACGCTACAAATTATTACTATCGTAACAAGCTGACGATACAGCTCAGACAAAGGCGTTATTCAAGTCGCGCCACACCACCGTTACGTAGGATTCCTTGTCACAAATCAAACCAAGGCACAAAACAATACCAATACATGAAAAAAGGTGACAATCGTGGTCTCATTATGACGTAATACCGAACTTGTGCGTGAAGGTAATTCAAAGAAATGAATGTGGCACTTGCTTCCGCAGAGAACACCGTGTACCATGCTAGCAATGCATGCAAAAAAGCGCTCGAGTGCTCGCACATATATTGATAACAACACTACCTGTGTAGTGTAACGTGTTCTTTCAAGCATATTATGCAATCAAACTGTATTTGCCGCCGGGTAAAATGCAAGTGTGCTCGATTGAACGTCGGAAGAGCGATCAAGCAACCTGCATCCAGTGCTCGTTTTGGGCAAAAAAACACTTCATAATGGTCAACTAAATATACAGAATGAACGCCTATTTATTCCTCGATAAAGAGTGACTCACCTGTATAAATTTAGGTCCTGTAACCTTCCCAGTACGGTTGGTACGACCGTAATTGCAAAAAGTTGCCATGATCGCTGCGGCGACTGTTGTGAGCACCGTAAGATGGCGGCCGGTTTCTTCACGCTCGCGCTCCCTATCCGCGATCCAGCCTTTTACAATCGAGATCAGTGGCTAAGGTTGGCTTACGTTGCGAAGTTTCGTTTTGCTCTGGAACCCGTTTTTCGATCTACATCAAACTATGGCGGGCTAGAAGGCCCGCCATAATCAAACTCTAGCTAATCAAACTAATCCGCTCTAGCCCGCCATAATCAAACCATAGTATCTGTTTATCACAAAATAAATGTATAAAAACTTACGAACTCAGGCTTGAGTTAAAGCATAGCCTCCTATGGTTAAAGTCATCTGCTAGTTTTGTAATGCGAAAATACTCCAAAAGCCGGGAGACGACATAACGAAAGTTTTGTAATGCCTTTCCACCGTTCCATTATTCAAGGCATCAAGCATCAAGACCATACCAGACCATACCATACCATAGGCATAGGCTCTCCACAAAGGCAGTGCAAGCGGTACTTTGAGCGGTATCGATACAAGCCATTCATGGCCGCCTGGTGTAACAGTAGCGTGACAGCGTGACAGTTACCTAGAAATAAGGATAGTAGCGTGTTTGTAATAGAACCGCAAACAGTACCCTGATAATGCCAGTGGCAGAAGAAGTTAATTTTGCCTATCACCTGGCTTCTAATGAGCCAAATGTGCGTCGTAGAGCAGTATCCAAGCTGATGAAATGGATCTCCACAAAGTCTGTGCACGTGAAGACGGGTGAGGCTGAGCACTATTATTCTGTGTAGTTAATTACTATTAGTCGGGTGACCACGAAATACGCTTCTTTAGCGTTATTGCTAGCGTCTTCATAATATTTTATTTTGCGTTTTGGAAACTGGGTGGCTTGTTGTTTAGGCCGGTTCCACTGTGCGCATTCAGGGAAACTGATAGATTGAAACATGGCGATCATCGAAAAAGCCGGACAGCGGCGGGAACCTAACGACGCAGCTATTTATTGTCCTGTCAACCACTACGCTACACTGGCACGACATAGCGACGACATGCCAAGAGGCCTCATCCAGTTTGTGTGTCCCTGCCCTTTATGTTCAATGAAAATATGATGTTGCTTGTGACATAGCAACTGCATCGTCCGCAGAGGGACTATGAAAATGCGTGTCTTCAAACCAAGAGAAGAATTTTGTCTCTTAAGGCACATACTCAGTCGCAATAATCATGAAGCTGTACTCAACAAAACATTTTCCCCAAATTTCAGGATTTACAGAAGAGCCTATGATGAAGCTATGGAAGGGTCTTTTCTACTGCATGTGGATGACAGACAAGCCTCTCGTTCAAGTAAGTCTTGCGATGCGCTGCATGCTCGACTCTGCTAGTATCACGTTCTGCTTGTTCGCCTCTACGTAAGGAAGCAGGATACGCGTGAAAGCTGGCACAGACACCATTCTCTGTCCTACATTAGCTTGCATTGATTAGTCTAGCCATTTTAGAGATCCCTATCCATTTTACTTTAAAAGCAAGCTGACCTTTGCCGACGAATATCCCCCCTCCCCGCAAGTGGGTAATTCCACTGAATTTTGACCAAACGAAGAACTATCACATTCAATTTTAGTTTAACTACGCGAAGATGTAGTCCTGCTTCAAATAATTATTTTTGCGAGTCATGTCAAAGTCACGAGCGAATGCTAAAATTAATATTTTTTTAAGACCTTCTCCAGCACGGACCATTCGCAGCGAAAATATGAAATGCATAATATGGCGTCCTCTTTCAAAACTCTTTCTTTTGATATCCCTTTTAATTTTATGCTCCAAGCAGTGGCGTAGCCACGGGGGGGCTAGGGGGGGCTCGAGCCCCCCCTGCCACGGACCGACCCAGGCAAATCGTGCAAATCCGAGGAGAACATAATATATGGCGGTGGGAGGGGGGACCAGAGTGACGATCGCGAAAGCTCTTGCAGTTCATGGCGTCTATCTAAGCAGCACTCTTGAATGGTTTTCAAAGTATGAGCATTTCAAATTCCGTGACACTACCTCATTGGTCATAACAGCCTGTACATGTAATCGTATTTTGAACGTCCAAATCAACTATTTTCGTTCCTTTTTTGTCATCCGCTCTTTGCATGTGCACAAGTATATGTGTGGGTCGAGTTTTCATATCGAGCCCCCCCTACCTTGGAGGTCTGGCTACGCCACTGGCTCCAAGTGACGTGTAAATACTTGACCCAATTTGAGGAGTGGTACCGTAAAATTTGTCCTGTTTTTGGGCTTCTGGCTCAAACACCAATCTAAAAAAATTGAGCACAATATTTAACACGTTGCACACCCATCCTCCCCTGATGCACGAAGAAGAAAAAAATTGAAAAAAAAACCGAGAAGGAATCATGTTTTATAGATACATCTGCTTAGATCTGATTTTCATTTTGCTTGAGAAATAACATGTACTATTGGGGACACATCATCTGTCAGTAGTTCCACAGCCGTACTACCTTTGTTGCACTTGAAAGTGTTGTGGCAATATTGCATTTGAAGGTGGACCATATGCAGCACATGTTTATATGACAGGGAGATGACCTGAAACAGGGAAATATTTTATTCAGCGGTGGAAGTGCTGTGCCAGTCTGCGCCCTGCTGCTTTATGCGCCGCAACATCAAAGCTGCGCCAAACTACTCCCGAAGTAGTCTGGTGACATTGCCAAAAGGGAGCTACAGCCATAACTCACGATCCACCCGTCCACGAAGCTCTCTTCATATCCAACAAAATCCAAAGCCAGGCAATCCGAGACAGTCTGGTTTAATTTCAGGTTGGTTATGGTTAGGTGTTAAGCGACAGGTTACTTGGCTCGTTAGGCTTATCTCCGATGGGGTGATGGGCGTCTGGCAGCCTGCTGCTCTTGCTGTTCTTTTTGCCTTTGCCGTCTTCTCGGTGATGCCGGCATACTGTGCAACGATGAGCAAAAGCAAGTCATAACTGACTGTTCTTTTGTTAGAATCATGGAACGAGGGCTCATGTTCATTTCAGAAAGAAACACAAAATTCAGCTACAACACCCTCAAACGGATCGACTCAAATGGTGACTTCATTTAGCCATACCACCAACCTAGCGTAAAAGAGACCAGTGCTTACTGCACCATATGCTGCGTAGCCATATCGTGCACGCAACATGGTGGTTCGGCTGTCACGCTTCTTTTTCTGCTGCGGCAAATCCTGAATTCCGCAGCAGGGAACTATGAATTCTACATTTTTCTGTATTTGCCAAGGTGTCAAGTCAAAGGACACGGGAAAGGTGGAGAGTGAAAGCGTTCTGCTGGAGGACACAAACTCAAAATGGCCAAAGTTCCCCCAGAGCATTGAAGAGACTGACAGTATCCTGCAGAACAAGAAAAGGAAGGGATAACCTGTTACGCATGTGTAGTGCTCAGATCGGTACAATTATCCTTAGTTTGATGTGATGTTCTTCAGGCAGTGCAGAAAGTACAACGTTTGTCTGTGTGCGTATTGTGACTGCATGCCTTTGTGCACTGCTGAAAGTTTCATTTTGCACTAGTTTTCACCAGTGTGCGTGAACGTTTTAACTAGTCATGCTAGCTAGTCAACAAAATGCGTACTTGTTTTCACCAGTGTGTGTGTCTACGTTTTAAATAGCCATGCGAGCTAGGCAACGAAATGTGTGTTAGTTTTCACCAGTGTGTGTACGTTTTAACTACCGTATTTTCACGCGTATTAGCCGCGGCTTATGCGCGATTTTTTTTTTTTTCGCGGACGCTCTGCGGCTTATCCGCAGGTGCGGCTTATCTGGTGACTATTTTTCCCGGGTACTTTCCCCATACCCCGGATTAAACGAAAGGGCCGACAGTGCCTCATGTTTTTCGGAACAGGACCGCCCTGCCAGTGCACGAACAATACTGAACAGGGGCGGGTCCACATTCGAGTGGACTGACCTTCCGAATACATTCCCCCAAGCAGCTTTAACAAAAGGGGTGACAGTGATTCATGTCTCCTGGAACACCACTAACCCGTCAATCCACGAAAAACACGCGACAAGGGCACAATCCGATCTTAGTAGAACACTAGAACTGACCTCCTTTGTTATACACCATTCCGACACCGGAATGTGGACAGGGTTTATGGCCTTCCCTATGGTCTCCTCTGTCGGCAGACCCACAGGAAGGGTTCAATACACCTGACATCGGGATAAGACGTGGTCAGCTAAGCGTCAGTTCTCATTTGACCAGAGCAGCAGCATTCGTGGGCACGGCAGTTAGAGGTGAGGCATGGCTCCAACTCGAAGGCACAGCTACGACAGCGGCTTCAAACTAGAAGTCCTTGACTTCGCGGACCAGTACGGGAACAGGGCAGCTGGCAGGGAGTACGGCGTCGACGAGCGTTGAGCGTCTCTATTGATTTTGTATGTGCATCACTGGTTTAGTGCACAAAGCAGTCGCGTCGTATTACCCGCGGCTTATCTGCAAAAACATTTTCAAAATGTATCTAAAAACGAGTCCTGCGGCTTATCTGCGGTGCGGCTAATACACGTGAAAATACGGTAGTCATGCTAGCTAGTCAACAAAATTCTGTACACTTCGATATTTTTAGGTTTACCTTAAATAAATGTTAGCTTCCCATGATTCATGGTATATCTGTCAGTATATGGCCCTGTGTGGATCTTAAACCTTCGTGGAGCCAATCTGCGTACCAGACGTTTCTGCTACAAATTCCTCCATATGTGCTGCAAAATGCCATTTTTCCTGCTCCATATCTGCTCCAGAAGCATTTTTTCCGGCTCCAATTGTAGCTTCAAAACTCCAGACACCACTTCCACCCCTGTATTTAACAGACAACAATTTCTCATACACAGCAAAAATTTTAATGGCTTTTGAACTTTTTTTTACAGTGTTGCAGTAAAGTAACTGGCAGTGATGGCTAGTAATTAACTAGTTAAACTACTAGTTAGACAACCTGATTGTAGTTAAAAAGTAGTTAACTATGTACTTGCAGAAATGTAGTGGCAACTATTAGTTAAACTACTATTTTGAGTAGTTAACTACAGTAGTTAGGTTACTGCAGGCGCCAACTACTTCGGATTTTGCCGCAAGCTTTACTTGTCTAGTGAAGCCTCATTTGATGTGAAATAATTCAGCAACTTAGTTTATCGAGTAGGCGCAGAAAGAATCCTGCTGCAAGCCTTGTAATTGATGATCATAGCAGTGACTTGAGCCAAAGTTTATCTATGCTTGTGATTCATATTTAGGTGTCCAACAACACTACAAGGGATTGATGTTGACGGACAATGTTAAGTAGTTATAGATGCAGTTAAAATACATTGCAGTAGTTAAAGTAGTAGTTTGAACTACTTCCCTGAAAAGTAGTTCAACTACTAGTTCAACTACTCCATCGCGAAGTAGTTATAGGTAAACTACTGTAGAAGTAGTTAGTGGCCATCACTGGTAACTGGCTTTCTGTTGTTGAAGCATGCTTAACTACGTCTCCAACTCCATCGTAAGCACTCTTGGAATGACCCGGTGCTGATAAAACCCACATATTTGCAGTGAGGCTTTGTTTAATCTCGAAGTACTGGAACCTGTCATTAAAATGTACTCAAAACTATCATATAAGTACCTTTCGTGAGGAAATACGTTTAGCGAAATTCGCGAGCGCTCTTTTCTTCACGAATTCAAAGTTCCGTGAAATATTTGAAAAAATGACAGAAAGATATGCGAACAAAATATAGCAGAAATTTGCCTCACACTATTACACACCATTGCTATGCAATGAGACAATGCTATTACACCGCATTGCCTAACAAAGTGTACAGTTCTGCTATGCTGCAAGTAGAAACAGTAGTGCAGCCTTCGGAAATCCTGACCAGTGCTGGTGTCCTGTGGTTCCAGTTCCTTTTAGGTCTGGGTCATCCAGCAAGAGTGTACCCATGCGGATAGGCCTTTGTAAAAGTTACTGCATCACTATCGAGACCCAATTGTACCTGCTCGATGTAGTAACAAGAATGACTGTAGACAGGGCAATTCGGCAATGCAGTATTCCAGTGAATTTAATTGCGCTCACACTGTTCTGTTGTTGATATTTTATACTCCTTTTGTCATTATGTTGCAGCAAGAAATGGCAGGTAGCATATCAGCCCTGATCCACAGCTTCAGATGTCAAGAACAGACACTCATGTTCATTGATGCTTTCTACAAGACAATGGCCCACGAATGGTTCGCTATTGACCGATATAGGCTTGACAAATTCATGATGGTGAGTACAGCATGGCCTTAGTTTTACACAATCTTATTTCATGTCAGCCTAATTTATATGCTGCGTGTCTAGTCTAGTCTGTCCGCCACTCAATTTGAAACTTCAAATCTATGTATGTGGATGTAATTATGTAAGGCATCGTGTAAGGTGCATCTTCATCTGTTATTACAGTCACCGACCGATTTTTCGGACTCCAAAAATTCTGACTTTCCAATAAACCTCTACCCGACAAACGTCATCGTGACGTTGGTAGACAGACCGAAACCAAACAGATCGGAAGGGGAAAGCTGGGTCCCATGAATGAAGAATTGTTCGCTGAAAGAAAGTAGGACCGAAGGTCGCTTCCCTTTCAGAGACCATCGTAATCCCCTCAAGACCGTGGCTTCCGGCGCGACCTTGTTCACCACTAGCTGTGAACGTAGTTCAACTCTACCAAACTCGTGGCGCTGTCGAACGTTATGACGTCATTTGTTTACAAACAGGTAGAGGTCTATTATTGGGACCAAAGTGGTAGCACCGTCAGTCGCACCATAGAACCAACCTGTTTTCGAGTACATTATTTGTGACTGCTTGGTGTGAGACCTGTCCGGTTTGTAGTACAGTAAAAGCTCGTTAATTCACACCTCGTTAATTCGAATTTCTGGATAAATAAAGTCATAAAACAAGTCATTGTGGTCCGCCAAGCTCTCATACATATCAGTGTATAAGGCAGCCCGTTAATACGCACTCAAATTGACTTGATTATGGATAATTCGAACCACTCGGCTGCATTCGGCTGCACCCACGTGCTGCCGCTGGCAACCCTGGCGACCTTCCAGGGGCGTGCTACGGGCGCAGAGCAAAAATAGGCGCCGCCCCACGAGAGGAGAGGGCTGAAAGAGGAGACCTAGAGAGAGGCGGTCGAATCTCTTTGTTTCGTGTCTTGATTTTGCCATGTGCAGAGCACAACCATGGCACCAACGTTGTCCCGTGGTAAATACGGGGCGAAAATGTTGAAAGACAAAGTGGAGACCCTGCGTGAAGTCAACGCTGGCTAGTTCCATCTCAAATCGAACAATCCGGTACACTTGATGTCTCGAATGAACGGGAAAAAAATATATGTTGAAGCCATCGGTGAGTTAGGAGAAATAAACGGTTTCCGAATTCTCTGCGCTGCGCGGTTCGGGAAGTAGGAGAGGAGGAAAAAACTGCCTCTCATAAGACGATGTCGTCGCGCGCGGGTTTGAGTGTTCGCTACAAGGCTATTTCTTGTCGCATTATAGAAATTTCTTGATCTGGCTTTAGACCACTTGGCACTTAGGGCACAATAGGATCCTGCATTGGCAGTGCTGTCTCCGTTTTTGTTTGTCTACAAAAAAATATCAATGTTGACTCAAAGTGCCGAAAAGCACCGTATTCACTGCAACTTTGCGGACGATGTACAAAACGGATAAGATTGAGCTTTATGCCGTTTAATTTGTCATTCATGTGGCTATCGAATGATGTATAATTTGTTGCTCTACTCTGTCAGGAACGTAAGCGATACCTCTTTCAGTAACACCATACCACCGAAAAATGACGAATTTCGGAAGCCTTTATCTAAAAAACCCCACCAAAAACTTGCCTCGAAAATTTTATATGTTGTAGGTAGTTCCTTAGACTATGTGCAGAAGAAAAATCAAAAGTCGGACTTTATCGATAGGCGCACTGTGAATTTTTTGCCAGCCCTATACGCAGAGCGCATTCAAGCCTTGGCACCGTGTCCCGTGTGTTGCAAAATCGAATTTTCCAAAGGGACTTTCTACTTCTGTCTTCACATAAAAAGTAATTGCTATCATTTGCAACCGTTCTGAGCGCTTGCGTTCATAATAGTGTTGTAATAGCTGAATGTAGATTGTGGAGCAACCATATGTGCTCACATTTTTTGCGGGATGACACACATGCATTGCAAGTGCTGGGAGCCCGTCAAGAACAGAATGCTTTATAATACTTTTGCGTCTTTATAAGAGGTATATTTGTCCACGGTGATCATATCGAAGCATATTTACAGTACACAGAATAACAAGAACTTGACAGCGAAGAAGAAGACAAGGTGACGAAGGTAAGAAGGTAACGTAAGTTATGCAAAGCATTCTGAGTGGATGAGAGTGCTCATGTCATGAACTGCTTTAGGCCGTTGTGGAAGCCACTTTCCTTTATGTTACTTTTGATGGCAGGTTCTTGTTAGATTTTCTTTCAAATGTGGGCAACATTGCTGCGTGTTGTGATTCAGCCACCTTTGCTGTGAAGTACTTGAAGCAGCTTCTGCATAGCTGACCCACTTCTGTTACGCCTTCGGCTTGATCTGCTGGAACCACAGTCTTTATGGCAGCTACGCCGATCTCCGAAGCAAAGCGAAAATCCTTTGTCTATAGCACTTTTTTCTTGTGTATGAGGCGGTAGTCAGCGAAATCCGCACGATCAGCACTGTACAACGAAGAGGTCATTGAGGTAGGTGTGATACCAGGACGACACACT
Organism: Ornithodoros turicata; assembly: GCF_037126465.1. NCBI lineage: Eukaryota > Metazoa > Arthropoda > Arachnida > Ixodida > Argasidae > Ornithodoros > Ornithodoros turicata. The sequence goes on along the minus strand of NC_088202.1, from coordinate 33,166,036 downwards.
ACAGTAATGCAGATGTTGTCGCACACTCTGTATAAGGGCACTCCATGCACTTCTGTAGTCGAGAAGTGAGTGAAGCGTCTTCTGTGTGTAGGCGAAACTTTGCGCAAGGTGTCTTCAGGGAGTAAATGCGATCAGGACCTTCCCATAGACGCAGCATGTCGAACCGAATGACATATTGGACAGCGGCGCCGGTCGGGCTGTTTCGGCAAGGTTCACAAAAGGCACCATGAATTAGCCTTGAGTGTGTGCGTATGACACTACAACATTTTCCTCAGTGTAAGTTCCCCCCTCCGAGGTCATGAGGCCGTAGGAAAGGAAATGTTTCAAAGAATACTGGAAGTCACTGCGTCCCTCCTGCCATAATGCGTACAGTAAATATGCTTGTTTAGAATAATCCTGAACAGGTATGCCTCTTACAAAGATGTAAAATCATTATGTTCTTTCCTTGATCCCAGCACTTGCAATACATGTGACATCCCGCAAAAAATGCGAGCACATCTGGTTGCTCCACAATCTAGATTCAGCGATTACACCATTGTTATGAACGCAAACGCTCAGAGCCTTGAAAAGGAAACCTTGAAACCTCAGAATGGTTTCAAATGACAGCAATTACTTTTTATATGAAGACAGAAGTTGAAAGTCCCTTTGGAAAATTCGATTTTGCAACACGCGGGACACGGTGCCTCCGCTTGAATGCGCTCTGCGTATAGGGCTGGCAAAAAATTCACAGTGCGCCTACCGATCAAGTCCGAATTTTGATTTTGCTTCTGTGCATAGTCTAAGGAACTACCTACAACATATAAAATTTTCGAGGTAAGTTTTTGGTGGGGTTTTTTAGATAAAGGCTTCCGAAATTCGTCATTTTTCGGTGGTATGGTGCTATTAAAAGAGGTATCGCTTACGTTCCTTACAGAGTAGAGCAACAAATTATACATCATTCGATAGCCCTATGAATGACAAATTAAACGGCATAAAGCTCAGTCTTATCCGTTTTGTACATCGTCCGCAAAGCTGCAGTGAATATGGTGTTTTTCGGCACTTTGAGTCAACTTTGATATTTTTTTGCAGACAAACAAAAACCGGTACAGCACTGCCAACGAAGGATCGTATTGTGCCCTAAGTGGTCTAAAGCCAGATCAAGAAATTACTATAATGCGAGAAGAAATGGCCTTGTAGCGAACGCTCAAACCCGCTCGCGACGACGTCGCCTTATGAGAGGCAGTTTTTTCCTCCTCTCCTAGTTCCCGAACCGCGCAGCGCAGAGAATTTGGAAAGCGTTTATTTCTCCTAATTCACCGATGGCTTCAGCATATATTTTTTTCCCGTTCATTGGAGACATCAAGTGTACCGGATTGTTCGATTTGAGATGGAACTAGCCCGCTGGAAGGATAAGCAAGAGCGACATAGCGAAGAAGTATGGCATACCAAAAAGGCACGTTGTCGATGTACATCAGTATCCGCAAAGCCATCAAAGTATTTTCCTTTCGGGGGTGAAACCCTTATCTACGAAGGTAGGGGTTTCACCCCCGAAAGGAAAAGACTTCGACTTGCGAAACATCCCGAAATGGAGAATGCTTTGATCACATGGATTAAGGAGATGAGGAGCCAGGACATTCCCCTGAGCGGGCCTATCATAATGGCAAAGGCAGCGGACTTTGCACTTCGCTTGAACATCGAGGACTTCGCAGCGTCTGATGGGTGGTTCCACCGATTTCGAGAGAGGCTTGACCTAGGCTTCCGGGCTGTATGCGGCGAACAGGGGAGACGTTAGTGCGGAAACGTGCACGTTGTGGAAAAATGAACAGCTGCAGGAGTTCTTGAGGAGATATTTGCCGGATGACATTTTTAACGCCGACGAAACCGCTTTATTTTTCAAGCTTTTGCCAGACAGGACGATCGCGTTTAAAGGGGACAGCTGCACGGGTGGAAAGCGCAGTAAGGAACGTGTCACGGTGATGGTGGCTGCAAACATGACCGGGACGGAAAAGCTTCCCCTTTTCGTGATCGGGAAGTCGTCAAAGCCGCGGTGCTTTAAGAACATTCGAACGCTGCCAACGGAGTATGCTGCCAACAAAAAAGTGTGGATGACCGCCGAACTGTTTAAGCAGTGGCTAAAAACGTGGGACAGGAAACTTGAATTGAAAAACAGAAAGGTTCTCCTCATCGTCGACAATTGTATGGCGCACAAGATGGACGTCGAGCTGAGAGCTATCGAGCTGGCTTTCGTTCCGGCAAATATGACAGCAGCGTTGCAGCCGATGGATCAGGGCGTGATCAAGAATATGAAGACGTTTTATAGACGTCATATGCTTAAGCGTTTGATCCTGTGCGGTTCAAGCAACACTGTGACTCTGCTTTCGGCGTTGCACATGCTGGCACGTGCGTGGGACCAAGTCGTGCCATCGACCATCGCGAACTGTGTCCGCCACTGTGGCTTCATCACCCCAAGCTGTTCCACCCTTCAGGACACGTGTCTGCAGGAATTAACCGATGACGTGTTCGACGAGGAGAATGTTCCAGCGGACGTGCATGAGGCACTGCAAGGCGTGCGCTTCACCGATTACGTTGACGCGGATAGCGCTGTGGCTGTCTGCAGTGTTCGCAGTGATGAAGACATCGTAGTGGAAGTGTCGGCGCGACAAGAACCGGACGAAGACAATGAAGAGGTGGAAGAAACGACGGTGCGGCCATCCCCATCACAAGTTTTGGAAGCACTTAATGTTGCCCGCCAATTCTTCAGCCATGAAGAAGGCCAAGAGGGCGCTCTTCACCATCTTCGTGTTTTGGAGCGCAAGCTGATGGTGTTCAGTTTTCGAGTGCAGAAGCAGCAAACAATCACCGACTTTTTTTCATCAATAAAAGTTGTAAGCTTTACTTATCTTACCAGCGCTGTTTTCAACTATTTTTCTTTGCTTTTCATTAGTTCGAACTTCGTTTAATTCAAGCGGTTTTCGCATCCCCATGGGATTTGAGTTAACGAGCTTTTACTGTACTAATTTCTCCTGCAGCCCGCTTAATTCTTACTACTTATTCCCCCTTAAGCACCAGACTTACAGGAAAGCGCTGTGTTATTGTGCTGGATAATTCAGACTGCACTACGACTGTCACATGCCGATACAGCACATGCGCTGTAGTGCGGTGACTTCGGCGGGACACTCCTCTGGCTGTTTCGCCTGTAACATGTTGAGTGAGTGGTCTTTGCATAAGAGCCAGGGTGTCAGAGCGAACCGAAAACCAGAACCGAAAACCCAAAAAAAACACACGCTATTTTGGTGCGAACCAGAACGGAATCGAAACTGTATACGTTTTTTTTGCTCAGGAGGGAAACCGAAAAATGTATTTAACGGTTTTTGGTCCAAGAAGAAACTTCGCCGGTTTGGACTACAAATAGGCGAATGAAACTGACGTCGTGTGTTCTGAAATCATGTCATGGATACTTTACGAGGGTTACAGTTACGGTGGAATGTATGTCGGCATACTATGACCCTTACTCTCCCTTTGTAACGTTTTATCGTTCGCGCACATAGACTTAGAGGTACATGTGACCGATTGTGACTCTCTACCAATGTGCCTTAGTGTTCGTTTTAATTTCATCCACCCAAACTCTCCTCAACTAAACAACGACCCGAGGGGGCTGCGTAACGCCTTCTCTATTGGTAATGTCGCACAACGCGTTCCTTGTCTGAGAGCAGAGAAGTTGAATACATTTAGGTATCCGCGAGGGCAAGCGCGTGCGAAGTGGCGCCTCTTCTGTGGACAGAACACGAAGAAAAGAAAACAGAGCTGTCGAGCGCGTTTGTGAGTGAAGGTGTTCCTCGATTTGCGTCGTACTCGTGCGGTGGTGCTTGCTGGCTAGGCAGCAGCAACAGACATTCGGATGGGACGCGATCGCACCAATCCAGCAAGAGAGTACTTTACGTATGACATCACGACAAACAAGTCCGTCTGTATCATGCGCTTCAAGAAAGGAAAAAGCCTATTTGAACAGACAGTCACCTACAGGAACCTGGAGCTACCAATTGCACAGCTGCCTATTAATATTAAATACTACCATGTATGCAGAATAGATGGGTCTTCATTTAGCAACATTGATTTTTTTTTTTCTGGGAATGAATATGTCCACTAGAAGCGGAACCGGTTAAAACCGGTATGAACCGTTATTTCTTTGCTCCGCAGCAGGACCGGTACCGGACCATTTATGATAAAACCGGAACGAAAAACGTTTCGGTTCGACACCCTGATAAGAACATCTCAAAAAGAAAGAGTGGAATCTCATGCTGGGCGTCCAGTGAGGATGACTCTTCTGTGGCAGAGGATTTTGGTGGAAGATGTACTGCTGACTGCTCAGCAGACAATATTGCACAAACTTCGCCACTTGATGCGTCTGTAGCATCAACGTCTTTGACACGCACTGTACCAGCAAGACGTTTAAGAGTGAAGTATTCAACGATGACTCTAGAGCAAAGAGTAAAAGCTCTCCGCATGGTGGGAAGCGGACGTAAGCAGGTTCACATCGCTAAAGAGATGGGATCTCGAGGCAGACTCTCTCAGGCTTTCTCAAGAAAAACGACAAGATACTCAAGGCCTTTAAAAAATCAAACTGCAAAGGCCAGAAGAATGACCACGAGGGAAGACATCCAAAGTGTGAAGAAGCCCTTGTAATATGGCTACATTAGGCCGTTGGCAAGAAATTGCCCATCTCCAGCGACGTCTTGGAGTGGAAAACTGAATGGCTTGCCATTTGACTGGACATCGATGGCTTCAAGTTCTCTGATGGATGGGTAAAGGGCTTTAAAAAGAATCACAGCCTCCCTTTCAAGAAAATGTGCGGTGAAAGCGGCAAGATCAATATGACGGTCACCGTTGCCTACAAGGAGGGAAAACTGGCTGAGCTCCTAGACGGGTGACCCCAATGACGTTTTTAGCTGGGATGAAACTAGACTATTTTACAAACTGTTAGCGGATGCTATGCTAACATTTAGTGGACAGCCATGCGCTGGGGGTAAGCACAGTAAAGAATGGCTAACCGTGGTCGTTGGCACCAGTATGACTGGCTCCGAGAAGCTCCCGCTCCTATCATTGGCAAAACCAAAGGGGCTCGTTGTTTCAGAGGTATCGAGGCGCTCCCACCTATGGTAAGAGTCCAACAAGAAAGTGTGGATAACACAGGCTCTGTTCGAGGAGTACGTCGGGGGACTCGACAGAAGGTTCCTTTGTGAAAAGAGGCGTGTACTGCTGTTCGTGGACAACTGCGGTGCGCACGGAACAGTGCATAACCTTGAAGACATCCATTGAGAGTTATTACCGCCCAATACAACTAGTGTCCTGTAACCGATGGACCAGGGCATTATCAAGAACATGAAAGTGCTGTACCGCTCCCGACTTTTCGCATACTCGCATTACCCGATCTACAGTTATATTCCAACGTTTCGACCATCAATGCAAAGTAAATCGTTTTCAATATCGAACAGACATCTTTGCAAAATAATTTTTTTGTCGAACCGCAATTAACTGGAACGATCTTCCCTCTGACCTAGCTGAGCTCGTTGACTACGATAATTTCCGTGGCCAACTTTCCGTTTGATGTTTGTATTCTTTTTATAATGTACTATTATGTTTTTCTATTGTATGCTGTACTTTTCGTGCCAGCCAGGCAATATGAATGGTTCACTGTTTTGTACTTTTTTTTTTTTTCTCTCTCACTGTTTTTGCGTTGCTGACATGCATGTACCATCCTACTCCCCCATGTAGCGCTCTGATGAGCCTTTGGGGTACTTTAAATAAATAAATAGATAAATAAAAATAAATACGGCATGCTGCATTTCAAAAGTGGAGGAAAATACAGCGTGACACTACTTGCTGTTCTTCAGATCCTTGCACTCCAGCTGTGAAAGTGGCAACAATTGCTAACAGCATTCGTCACGCTGGATTTGTTAAGGAGAGCGCCAGCAGCAACGCGAGGATGACGATGAAGAGTACAGTTCGGCACTTGTGGAAGACCTTCGTCAAACGCATGGGAATTTTGGAAATTTTGCACGAGGTCACGTTTTGACGTGTACACTAATGTTGACAACTGTGCAGAGTTTTGTTCTGAACCAACAAAGGAAGAAATCGTCAGTCTGGGGCTGGACTTGCCACCAGGGGGTCTGACGACGATTACGAAGACACGCGCCACCTACAACGGTGGCACTTCTTGTTGCCTGCTCCCTATGAAGAGGGCAACAATGCTTGCATTGGATCATTCACACATGTGGCAGAGCTTTATTGCAGTTGTAGAGAAACAGTGGTAATGGGTTATACATTATATGAGAGAATAGTGTGCTAGATAACGACATTTCAGGAAAATTGCGTCACAACTGCCTCATTGAGAAATTTGTCGTATTTGGGTTGCCCAAATTTGTTTAAGTGCAGTAGACTTGGGCATTTCACATTTTTTAATATGCCGTACCATGAAAGAAGCACTCTTCGAGATACCTTTTTTTTTTTACGTTTTGCAGTCCCAGTTAGTGTGTTCACTTATTATGCATGCACGTTGCAGAAATAGCAAGTTATCATGTTTTTTGGTATTCATCTACCTTCTAGCTGGTGCGTCGATTCTTCCGCCAGAGCCTGGTGTTCACTTGCAGGGATGGATGGACAGACGAAGGTATCCAGAGCCTCAATGCTTGCCTCAGCAAGACTGTGTTGCATCCAAGCAGTGAGGATACTCCTGTAGGGTTGAAGACACACATTGCCGATATTTTTCTCCAAGAATTGGCTAGAGTGCATGGACATGAGGTAATTGCACATGCATCCCATTGGCCAGGCCTTTCATTTTTATTCATCAATCTATAATTGTGACTTGTATACTACGGCTACCATGGTTATTGTGGAGATAGTTTCTTTTGGACCATGTTAACCATTGAGCTATTTGAGGAGTGTCACAATTTACATCTCAATGGATTTGTTGCACCAGAAAGTAGACTTTTTATCCCCCATTTGCATAGCTTTTGTTGCTGAAAAGAACAGAATAACCGTGCCATTAAATTGTCATGAAGGCACCAAACAAATATGTATAACTATTGGCTATTCCTTTAAGGAAACATTATAGCATTAGCAAGATGAAGTGCACACCTGTGGGGTTCTGAAAAGTTTTCTGACTCCTTTCTAGAGGTGTGCAAATACTGAAATTTTCAAATACAAATATCTGAAAAATTGTCCTTCAAATATAGAATATCACTTAATAGGATAAATGCTTCTAAGAATTAAGTTATGGGTTCATTAACTTAAGAGTTGATTAAGTTAATTAAGCCCCAAAAACAAACATCGTCACAGTTGTGTTCTGCTGTTCCTTAGAAAAATGCCCCAAGTGCTAAGAGGAATATGCATTAATGTATTGGCAAAACTTTGTCGGACCGACGCATGTGAGTCGCAAGCAAAACTGCTCCATGCGGGTCGGGCTTGAAGCTTTATGCGTCTTGCTATCATCTGTAACAACATTTTCAAATTACTTTGCAACGTTACTGTCATCTTAGTTGGAGCTGTTTAGCACACGGCCACGTAGCGCCAGAGAGACTATGTCGAGATATCATCACGTCCCACACCTGGATTATCGCTGTCATTGCACGTGACCATGATTCTATTATATATCGCTGGCTACCACAAATGCGCTCGAGACGCGGGTTTTGGTTGTGCACACGTGGGACAGTGAACAGCGGTGCTCAGCTCGGCGCCAACAAAATTTGGTATTGAACCAGAATTTAACTGGATTGCAGGCCTCACACGAAGGTTCAGAGTTCGTTGGCAATCCACTAAAGCTACTACCGTGCTGACAATGAATGAAGCATACTGCGGTTTTGGACAAGCTTTAAAATTGCAGTTGTACAAATGTACAACTGTACTAGTTTCAGTTACTGAACCTGTAGCAACACATTCACAGATGAGCATACCTCCGAAGCTCCGCGATCTGCTTAACAGCTGCTCTACCATGCATGTTCGTCGCTCTTACTGCAACGTACAAATTCCAATGCGCAGCCTGCAAGAGCTTTGTAATAAGCTGCTATGATGGTCAAGAAAAATCAGATATTAGGACGTGTACATATATTCGCAAACTTTGAATATCAAATTTTTGAATATGAATATGAATTGAATATTGCAAATACTCAAATTTCGAATCACTGTTTTCTAAAATGCAAGTCTTGTGCACTTTAGTAGTGTATGCTTATGGGCTTATGTATGCATGCTTACGGGACCCGCAAATAAAGGTCCTTACATAGTAAAAACTGAGGTGGCTAACACAACATTTCTTATTATATAGTACTGTATCCCATTGTATTGTCTTGCATCTATCTGTGATCCTGCAAAGGATTAGCTCATCAGCTAGCATGCTGTGTTGCACTCAGTGGTGTAGCTCTGTCTCTTACTTCCCCACAAGCTGTTTGAAAAATTGTAGTTCAGCTCAGTGTATTTCAGTGTACAGCATACTGGGGCAGCTCAACTTCTGCTAGTGTTAGTGAATACTGGTTCTATGCTGATGAATGTTGATTGCATTCAAACTCTGTTCCAGCTGACAGCAGAGCAAGCGATGCTGTTCCTAGAGCCTTTTTTCAAGATCCTAGTTAAAACACCAAGGTGAGTAATTTGTTACACAGCTAAAGACCCTGCTTTATTAAACAAAAAGTTCTCTAACTCGTTGCTACCTAGTGCTACAAGGCATCTTCACTATCACTTAGACCCTCCTAAATGCATCTTACGTTACCTGATCGGCATATTTTGACCAAACTGCACAGTCCAGAAAACAGTCATTTACTTGATGTTCCTCCATTCCTGCTTTGCCTAAACATTGCTTTATTTTAACCCATATACCACGTTTGCATGATTCTGACATGCGCTTTTCTCATTCAAAATATGCACTCAAAATCACACGCGTGATACGGTCCTGTCCAAAAACTGAAATTTTGAGAAAAATGTCAAGTGCTCAGTGAAGTAGTGGCTAGCGCATTGCCGTAGACACAACTTCCTTGCGACTATCATATTATCACATTGTTTTATTGCTTCACTTGAGAGAGAGAGCACAAAAGAGCATTGACTGCTGTGCACACCTGCATGCCCTGGCAATTTTAACATTTTGGAGCTGCTGCTATAGGAGCTGAGCCATCGTTTCTAAAGAAAGGACAATTATGTTTTTTGTGTATGCATTTTGGTACAGCTCAAACTTTTGCTTTGACAGCGTAGTCCTGAGGAGATCGGTGCGGGATAGCATCTTCCACTTGATAATTGACCTGGATCCAGGTACTTCAGGACAAGCAGCAGATGGGGCATCTGACGAGGATGAGGAGGAACTGGAAGAGGATACAATGCAGGGAATGAACAGTGACAGCGAAGAAGAACATTACGAGGATGGCAAACTTATGGGGAATGATGAGACAAGCATGGACCTTCCTGCAGTTCCTGTAAGTCATCAGGTTCCATTCTTCTCTGAGATCTGCATACCTGAATTTACTCCACAAATGATGAAAAGAAGGCTTCCCTGAACACCCCCCCCCCTCATTGGCGCTCTATTTTTGGGTAAAAAATGTGCATCTTATACGTGAGTAAGCGCGGTAGTTTTCTATGGACAGAAAGTCTTGACTGCAGTGCTATAAAATGGGAAGCTGTTACTGATGCTAAACAATCGATAGTACTATCACTGTCTCTCAATACCCTTCCTGGTCAGGAAACTCCACTCGAATACAATAGACAAGGTCGCTTAGGGACAACTGTTCCCGCATGGGGGCGATCGTGTTGTTTGGAGGGAGACACCCTTGTGGAGCAGACGACACTTTTGCAGCACCGCGTGTTTTCAGGGAAGGTCCGATCAGTTGTTTTTTTAATGTTTGTTTCAGGTTCAGAGCAGAAACAATTAGTTCTCGAACTGGTTCATGATTTGGGGGGGCACATTCAGTTCAGTGAACGTAAATTCACAGGTTTGCTGCTTCGATCGCAACTTTCATTGTTGTCTTTTTCTGACACGCAAAATTTTTTTCTTGCTCACGGCTCTCGATGAAGGTGGAGAAACATATTAGTTATGTCCCTTCTTTTTCTGCGATTCCGCGATTCTGCAAAAATTCGCGGAATTGTGGGTCTGCCGCGGAATATGAGGTTTTGCGCAGAATTTTGTAGAAACCACATGCTTAATTCAGTTTATGCGCCAGATGAACGGACTTTGCTCGCACCCAGCCGGCTTGCGTTACAGTGTAGATGTGCCAACCGGCTAAGGCCACCAGGCCGTGATATGGCCCGATCTGTGTGCTGGAACAACCCTCTAACTCCTCTCTCTAACCCTCAACTCTCTGGGATTCTGGAGTGGAATACAAACGCTGACCCCTGCTTTGGTGTCCATAGCTGTCAAGCACCTCTGTGTGACAGTAAACTCTGTACATGCAGAGAGGTCACTTAGCAAGTACAATTTGATAATCAGTGAAAACGTCACTCCCTCTCGGAAGAATGTGCAATGTACCTTGTTATGCTAAGTCACAGAAGTTTTTTGGAGTTGTAACCGTGTTCCTCCACACTAAGAGCTAACAGAGTATTTTCTGTCTGAACTAGGGCAATTTGCCTTTTATCGCGGAGAAATGCAGAATTCATAGTTCCCTGCTGCGGAATTCAGGATTTGCCGCAGCAGAAAAAGAAGGGCCTTAATATTAGCGTATTGTGTTGCACAGCCATGCAAACCATTCATATATTGTAAGACAATGATGCTTTCCAAAGTTATTGTGCGAAGGCGATTTTGGGCCAATCGTGTAATTTTCTTGTTTTCCTCGTAGCAGTTTGTTGTAACTTGAACAGAGCTAAAATTACGAGGTTATTTTATTTAATTGCAGACAGATACTGCTTCAGAAGTAGTAGCACGGACAGCTTTGCGAAAAGCAACAGCCACGGTCGTTGAGACGTGCATGACAAATATCCACGCACGTGAAAACGTGCGTGCGCAAATTATGCGATTTTTGCTTTCTTGTCATTTTTAGTGCTAAACTAGAGGTGCGCAAAATATGCGAGTATATGCAAAGTATATGCAAAGATACAGTATATCGAAGGATTGTGTCTACCTTGGACCAGTTAGAACTGTGCAATACTTCTCCTGAGACACTGAACGTCGTAGTAATCGTCCACATCGCGCCAATCGCGTCCTTCAACCGAATCGGACTTCCACGAAATTCAATGCAAAACGCTGCAAAATTTCGAGCAAAATAAGAGATCCCATGAAATTCCGTGCCAAACGATGTATTCCAGATTCCGCCAAATTTCACGGAATTGCAGAAATCCGAGGGCCTTAATCATATTGTTGTAGATAGCCTCAGTTTGTCAGTCACATCAGTTCCAGAATATTTCACTGAACAAAACTATTTAAAATGATGGAATGGAGCGTTATCTGGGAGCAGCCACTGTTATCATAGCTCAGAAGGAAATTTTAGGCTTGCATATAAGCTACACTCACGAGAACAACGTTGTAGTATCTGGTGACAAATAAATAAGAACTGGGAAGGGGTAAACAGAGGGAAAGGCAGAAAATTTATTGGGACTGCCTTTCACTTGAAATTCAGGATGAAGACAAGGAAGCAATATTTTTTAGCACTATACACTGCCATGAATGAGCTCTAGAATCATGTGCCCGTATTCACCAGTCCCACTTAGCCACTGGTTTAGTGACGTCTGGTTTAAGTTGATCACGTGATCTCTCCGGCTCTGAAGCCCGTTTGACCACAACGCATGCGCATTATTCACATTTTCACGAGATGGGTGAGGGGAGGGAGAAATTAGCAGACGACGGAAAAGCCGCAAAGAGGAAGACTCCCTTTCTTTTTTTTGTTTGTTTGTTATGAGGTTGATAAAGAATAGTTCAGGCGGCGCTGGCTGGCGCTGCTACAGGTGGTTGCGGGATGGTGTGTGGGTGGTCGGCGGTTAAGCCTGCCTTTGTGTTTGTTAATATGACCGGTAAAACAATGTGCAAAGAGCGCGTTTGCCATGTTATTGAAGAGGCAGGAGTACGTATTCTCGTGGAGGCGATCGTTGTACTTTTGTCAGTGTTCGGTCGTCGATTGTGGTTGTGTATAATAACTGCACCTCCATGGGCCATCGCTTGTTTATCATTTGTTGTGCGGCCTGTGTGGTGAATTGCAACGATCAAGATAGCCTTTCGATAGCTGGGGCATGTCAGCAGCGTGTTTTTACGCTTTCAAGTCTGGTGTCGTGTGTGCAGGCGCATCGTCACGGTTGGCTGCCTGTAAGTAAACAGCAATAACATTGGTGCAAGGGTGGCCATATCCTGCATCGGACTCCCACACGCATAACTTTTATAGCGTTATGCTTTCAAGAAATTGACGTGGTACTTTACAAGGTGTCACAAATCTGCAACGCGTTAAAGCATCGCTTCGCTGGCTGCGTTTGTTCGGGCGCACGACTGAAAACGAACTGTGCAGTCCTGTTTACATCCGCGTCCTGTGTGTGTGCGTGCTAGCGCTGTTTTTGTTATGTTACCCAGGGTGCCCCTGCCTGTGAGTTGTGTGGAAGTTGCCAGTGTCGTGACCTCCTGTCATTCTATCAGTGCGGTGCTATGGTTAATTGTGACCTCTTTTATCTCCGTATCTCTGCATATAACATTCTTGTACAAATCATCAAGCACTGAAGTGATTTGTTCTGTTCAGCTAACAAAGTCTGGCTGTGCTGTGACTGTCAGTTGCTGGAACTTAACAGAATGGGGATGTACACACTTGTCCTACAGTCATATATTGAGCGCACTTGACATCACAGACGCCATATCTGCAAAAATAAAAGGGCACACTTTAGTGTCGTTAACATAGATCCGAGCCATTCAGAGTTTGTTGTTTATTGAGACCACATACACAAAATACAAACAATCTTCTCTTTGCTGTTAAAATGGGTCAAATATCTCGTACAGAAGGTCTTATTTGTCTCAGTAATGGTGTTTCAAGGGTGGAGCAAACATACAATGGACACAGGCAAACACAAACAACAACAGCTGCAACATCAACTACAAGCAAATCCGTGCTGCTATTTGCATTGTGCTTGCTTGTTCAGAGTCATATATTATTGAGGAAACACTTACATACCTGGTCAGGGACTTTTCTGCGCTCATTCTTTATAAGCTCCTCTCTTGACTTCATACTGGCATTGTAAACAATCTCACTTCCATTATCATTGCACCATTACATGCCAAACAATCACCACCACCAATGCCTAAAAACTCCCCACAGCTGATGCTGTGATGTTCCCGGCAGGAAGGAGGAGGCACCAGCCAAGCAGGTCCCAAACCAACAACAACCTTTATTTCAAAATCCACTGTTTATATAGCTTATGTCAAACACGCCGCCTTGCGGCATGAACTAAACAAGATAACACAAACGTGTATAAGATAACCAGATAAGGAACGAGGAAAGCAGATGCGTGATAATAAAGATAACCTACGACACAACATCTCTTCCCCCCTTAACGTAACTGTTAGTATTTGTTAAACAAGTTAATTTAGTTAGAACCACAGAACGCAACCATAGACCGTCCCAACATTCCACACATTTTCAAAATTCCTACTTCTAATCCAAAACATAATCACGGAGATACGCTGGGGGTCGTCGCACTCTCCGAGGTCGACTTGTGTGCTGTCCCTCGGGTACAGTTCCCTGCACATTTGCATCCTCATCCCCCTCCTCAGTAGAAGTAGCTGGAGGCACTGGCTCTGGGGTCTGGACATCACTCCCCGTGTCTATGTTGGTTGGTCCTTCAGGTTCTTGAGCTGCTTGCACATCACCACACAATACATCTTGCACCCCACTGTAGATGGCAGGCGACAACAGCTCTGACGAACAGGCTGCATCCGTAGAGACAGGCCGAGAGTATAGTGCTAACTTTGATGCATTCCACACCCGACGATCCTGAAGCAGAAACGAGTTTTTCCCGCATTTCTTCAATACCTTCAATGGCCTTGAAAACCGAGGCATTGCCTTGCCTTTTTCCTTCAATTTTATGCGAACGAAATCCCCGGGATTAACCTGTGGTGACTTTGCACCTCGACGCGCGTCCGTGTATCTTTTCATATACTCTTGTCGGTCGCTCACCTTCCGACGTAGATCAACTCCGGGAGGGGTTGAAGGCACTGCTATGCCAACCACGTGCAACTTCGTCCGAGGCATTCGGCCGTGCAAGAGCACTGCTGGAGCACATCCCGTTGTAGCATGCGGCGTGCACCGAAATGCCAGCAGACCCTGCTGTACTACCTCCGTCACTGGCTTCCCTTGCAAAACTGCAAGCTGCACTTGATCTTTCAGAACACGATTAAACCGTTCTATCAATCCATTTGCCTGCGGATAATACACAGACGAAAATAAGTGCTTAATACCCTGATTCTTCAGGAATTCCTCGAATACTGCTGACGTAAATTGAGGTCCGTGGTCCGAGACTAATTCGTTAGGCAGCCCCTCACGGCAAAACACACGCTGAAGAAACCCAATGACCACCTGCGCTGTTACAGTTCCAACAAAAGCAACCTCAGGCCATCGGCTAAAATAGTCCATCAGCGAGATGGCAAATTTGCACCCTTGTGGAGCACACTGAAATGGCCCGACGATATCAATCGCCAACTTCTGCCATGGTCCTTCAGGTAATGGTACTGGTTGTAGTGGTGCCGGTGACACTCTTGCAGACTTATCTGCTGCTTGGCAAACTGCACAACTCTTTACATATTCTTCAACTTCTCGATCCATGCTGGTCCACCAATATACCTGCCTAATTCGTTGTTTGGTCCTTACCATCCCTTGGTGAGCCTGATGAGCTTGGGAAATGATCCTTCTCGACAACTGTTTTGGAACCACTAGTCTTTCACCCCTGTACACAAGACCATCAACTACGGACAGTTCCTCCCGTACCTGATAGAACGGTTCTTCCTCTGTAGACACACTCCGCTTCACTGGCCAAGACGTCCTGATGTATGTGATAACTTTCTTCAACAGGTCATCCTGCTCCGTTGCTCGCTGTACTTCTGCCTTTGTCAGACAGGTAGTTACCCATGAAACTACCTCCTCATCGAATTTTGTTTCCTCGCTGTTGGACAGAGGCAGCCTAGACAGGGCATCGGCTATGACGTTTTCATAGCCCTTCTTATGTTCGACCGTGTAGTGGTAATTCAGGAGTCTGGCTGTCCAGCGCACAATCCGCAGAGGTCGATGTCCCTGCCCTCGGGTTGACAGAAGAGTGACCAGCGCGCGATGATCAGTCCTAAGTGTAAAGTGTCTCCCCCAGAGGTAAACATCCCATCCTCGTCGCCATTTTGTGATGTTCCCGGCAGGAAGGAGGAGGCACCAGCCAAGCAGGTCCCAAACCAACAACAACCTTTATTTCAAAATCCACTGTTTATATAGCTTATGTCAAACACGCCGCCTTGCGGCATGAACTAAACAAGATAACACAAACGTGTATAAGATAACCAGATAAGGAACGAGGAAAGCAGATGCGTGATAATAAAGATAACCTACGACACAACAGATGCCATGCTATAATATGCCAGCTGAGGCTTTTAATTTAGACTTTATGTTCAGAAAGAATTTCTATGGTGATGCAGTTGCAGTTACCACTTCAATCTGACACAGATAGCTCAACTTTGACAGTAAAATCACATGAGAGGCCCGTGTGACCTCTGCTTCTCCTTTGGCAAGGCTGCTCTGAGAACTACCACTGTCCAATTGTGCAAATTAGGGTATTGCACGATTACATCAGCAGCTCTATACAGCGTTCTTGAGAATTTTCTTTTTTAGCTTTTAAGTCATGCTATAGTTCTCTGACTGTTCCCAGTTTTCTACACTGTCCTGTATTGCAGACAACCTGAAATACAGATGGTAAAGCTCTGAAAAATTTGTGCATGTGCCCCATGCATTTGTGCACTGCGTAGTTATGCAGTTATAAACTGCACAGCTGTGTGTTGAGAGATTGTGCTATTTCTTGAGAAACAACACCATGGAATATCAAAGCAAACAGCAGCACTAATCATTGTCTGCTAGCTTTCTGCATTGATATGTAATGGACAGTAAGTGGAAGGCTGCAATGGACAAATGAATGCAATGCAAATAAGCTCATATAAAGAAAAGAATGAAACTTGAAATCAGATGCATCTTATCTATAGACCCTGAAGTTTTAGGGTTAAACCCGATTTTTTCCTGAATTTGCACCCCGAATCGAGGTTCACCGGTTTAGGGTTAAACCCGATTTCTACCCGCAAACTGCACCTAAGCTAGGCACCTCACGGCAATGACATACTAATTTTTCACAAAATACACGGTTGATCTCAACACCTGATACTCTGGATAGGCTGTACAATGAACATTTGTTTGACAATAGAGCCCGATTTATCCCCAAATTCAGTCTGATGGTAATTTTTCTGCCCAAATTTGCATGAATTTTTTACATCAAGTGATTGACCTGAATTTTACCCCCCGAATTTGGAAAAAAATAAAACCCGAAAACTTCAGGGTCTACTTATCTACAATTTGCTGCTATTATTTTTTAGGAAATACAGGATTGTATATCTTTCTTCCACATTTTATGTTATCTTTTGAGACACTTTGGCAGTTGTAACTTTGCAAAAGCCGACATATTCATTCAGGTGTGTCAGCACAAAGCTACACAACCAGACAGTATATTAGGGTAGTGAACGCGGTGTACTGCATCATCAAGGACAAAGTCTGGGAGTAGAAATGTGGGACATTGCTTAATATTAAGAAAAATAACATAGATGTTTTTGCATGGCTGACCACATAACTTCAATAGACAGTGATGAACATGCGATGTCTTCAGCTGGTGTATTCTGGAAATTAATAGGTGACGTATGGGGAGGGGGGGATGGTTTGCAAGTTAACAGCACCCAACAGCAACAACAGTTTCACAGATTTTGGGCAGACACATCTATGTTGGCACACAGGAAGGGCATATAGTTATTTCATTACACTTTATTGAACTTTATGTACCCATAAGGGTGTATTACAAAAAAAAGTGAGAGGGGGCAGGGTTACAAAAAGAAACAGAGGTAGAGGTAGTGCAAAACTCCTCTTTAGAAGAAAGAAAAAATTCTGCATACACAACCGCAATATTCCTGAAGCAATGGTGTCTACTCTTACAATTACATGTTTTTCATGCATGTTTTTCATGCAGGGTTAGTCTCGTTCCAGCCACATATCTGTACGACAATTAGTTTTCTTCACGTTTTGCATTGAAGAACTGCTTTCCTGAAACAAACTAAATAACATAACATGTGTAACATATGTCACAGGCATTTTGTGCCAGTTATGCAGTAAAACTAGTATGCTTGAGGCACCACATATTCTCCTGGTGATGATGTGAAGGAAGGAAGCTTCAATCTTTCGTAATGTAAATGAGTGCCGTAGTGTCTTGCATTGTAACAGCATCTATAGGCACTCTTTCCTGTGGGCTTTCCAGTGACAGATTCATACATATTAGAGTCATTTGTAATGATGCTGATAACAACACCCTTAATTACATCAGAACTTTGTGACGGTAGTATGCCCATATTGCGTTCATTCTTCATTCACTGCTGTGCGTTTAGGGGTGGAGTGTGAGTCAAGGCAGAGGTGAGCTAGTACGCAATGGGAGTACCTGTTCCTATCAGGTAATATACAGGACATGTCAAAAAGGAAGAACCGTGGGCACTTAGCACGTACCTGTACTGCTGTAAGGAGAACGAAGTTGCAACATAATTTAAAGTACAGTGAAGTGAAGTGTATATTAGAAGTGACCATTGGTTTGGTTCATGCAGTATTACTACAATTTCTACTATTCTATACTTATTGCTTGAACTCAGCTATTTAGAACAGATTGAAGACAGACACAACAGAACGAAATTACAGGCATTTGGGCATTCGTGATAAATAGAGGCATGGTTGCAATGTGGATGTGAATGCAGATGTATAGAATAAATCTTGTGACCTGATTACACAGGGGCGTGTTTTTCTATTCTTAAGATTTGCGCCTTACAGCATATGAGACTACACAACAAGTGCACAGATCACACCAGTGTAAAGCTGGAGTGTCGTTGACATCCGTGTCGCCACCATGTCATGACATTAGTATCATGACAGCTGTCAACAATGCGTAGCATGTGAGATTTGCCAGGATATCTTGCAAAAAATGAGCATGCCTGTGTTCTCAGATCACATGATCTGTCATACATCTGCAGTCACATCATATTGATACCCATGATTTAGCACAGACGATACAAATGTCAATCTGCTATGTGGTGACTGTCCTCAGCCTAGCTGCGTTTCAGACAGATCAATGTACTTGTGCGCCGCAGTACAAGGTGGAAAAACAGCACTACCAATAACAACAGGTCCCTGTGATCTACATATATTTCACAGTACTGGTAATTGTGTTACTGGTTCTCTTTGCACCGGCTCAGACACACCCTACATGTCCTTCCATCACAGTTCCCTTTTTCATGATCTCTATTTGCTCGTTATGTGTAACAGATAGCATTTCCGATATTCAATCACTCTTCATGTCCAATGTACAGCAGTAATTTCAACTGTTCAGTGTTGGTACTTCCTGTGCAGTAAGAGTGTCAGCTAGTGGTTCTGCTTTTCATGCTAAACTGCCCAATAGAATTCCGCTCTGTTGCACTATCAATGCATTGGAGTTGTGTCTCCGTGCACAATGTAGTAAATATTTCTTTTTTCCATAGCATGTGGCATGGGACAAACATCACTCACAACTTCACAACAACTACTTGATATCCTTAATAATAATAATCCTTATGGAAATGCGTAACAAGTTTTATTGATTTAATACAAAGAAACAACTCAAAAGCATGAGGTACAGGCACTGCTGTGCCCATAACAGATAATTTGGAAGAAAAGAAACAAAGTGTTGGGCATACACAGTGCTGCTCACACAATGAAGGGGAACACTGTGTGAATCATGGTCATGGGCTTGTATTGGCAGTAATCGCATCCCAGAAATATGTTGCTTTGATAAAGTCTGCAGCCAGGTTCCTTGTGTTTTGTCTCTTGTGGTGGCAGTCTACAAAGCCACATCTACTGTTAGCAGACTTTACTCCAGGCAACTTTCTGTTTGTGACGTTCTGCTCCCGGTTCCTGCTCTTGCTCATCATCGGCTGCGCTGCCAACGATGGCGTCCCAGCAAGAAAACGGAAAGCGATTGACTTGAGCGTCAAGCTGGCGATCGTCGACGACCATCAGCACGGAAGAAAAGCGTCCATCGTGCAGAAGTACAGCCGATTCGCAGTCCACGGTGTCAGTGATTCTGAAGACAGCACAGAAACTGCGGAAAAAAGCAGCCTGCGATGCAGGTGCGAAGCGTAAACGTATCGGAGAGCGCGCGCCTGAAAATGTCGAAGAAGCATTTACAAGTGGTTTACTGATTTACGAAGTTGCAATATCCTGGTCAGTGGCCCAGTGCTCATAGCAAAAGCAAAGGACTTCTCATTTCTGCTTGGAGATGAGGGCTTCAAGCCATGTGGAGGTTGGCTTCAGCGCGTTAAGGACCGCTACAGGATTTCGTACAGGAAGGTTGCTGGTGAAAGCGCTTCTATGGACAGTGCTGGGAAGGTGGCATGGCTGGACAAGCACCTCCTAGACATCTTGGAAAAGTACGAAGAGAGGGACATGTACAACGGTGGTGAAACCGGACTGTTTTACCAGCTGTTACCTTCAGGAACACATGCTCTTAAGGGAAAGGACTGCGCAGGTGGAAAACACAGCAAGGTACGACTCACAGTGTTCCTTTGTGCAAATATGGACGGTAGCGACCACAGGACGCTGTTCGTCATTGGGAAATCGAAGTAGCCACGTGGCTTCACGAATGCCGCAGCGATCCCTGTGCGGTACCGCGCCAACACAAAAGCATGGATGACCCGTCAACTTTTCAAGGAGTGGCTCGAAGAATTCGACGCTGACATGCAAAGAAAGCAGCAGAAAGTTCTATTGCTCCTTGATAACTGTACGGCGCACCATGTTGACGCAAATCTAACGTCAGTGGAGGTTATTTTTCTTCCGCTGAACACGACTGCTGGCCTTCAACCTATGGACATGGGCGTGATCGCCAACGTGAAGCTACTATTCGCTGCGAGATCGACCTATAGGGGGCGACACTCTCACCTCTCTATTGTGCATAACACGTGGGCCGATGATGGTTCTTTTCCGTTATTCTTGTGCATATTCACCGGAAGATCACTTGTGCCGCGATGGTACAATAATGTTCGGTTCCCCAATGGTCCATTCACTGTACTGAATGCGGAATAAACGCATAAAAGCAGACGACGCGTCCACACTACTGTAGTTCTCCGTTTCCCACAGCTCGCCGACACCGTTCGATCTGGGAGCGAATACAGATGGCGTGTTGTCAACAGAATTATTTTCAACATTGACCGGAGCAGGGCGCAGGGACCGGACCGCGTCCCGGACCTGAAAGTAACGCTGTTAATGGCTGTTCAGTTTCTGAGCGCAGCGTGGTACGAGGTGCGGCGCGCCACAATATGAAACTGCTTTTTGAAAGGAGGCTCCATTCCACCAAACCTCGAAATATTCGTCGACGACGACATGGATTTTGCTGCGGCTGACACTGAACGCATGTGGGAACAGACCAGCAATTCAAGCGTGGTGGGGGAAGACATGTCGTTGGAAGAGTACCTCCACGTTACAATGATGCCTTTGTGGCGGAACCGGTGACAGAAGATACAATTGTCCAGGAAATACAGACCTGCAATGCAGATGGTCAGATGAGGATGAAGACGCCTCGTCAGCGACAGCATGCGGAAGCGAGCTCCATGCTGTTGACGTCCTCCGAGCTTTCATCGTGGAACGGGGGCTACTGGCCCAATATGTTGCCCACATCGACGCAGTTGAACGTGACGTTGTTCGTCTTTGCAACGATGGCCAAATGCAGTTGAAAATAACGACGTGTTTTCAATAAAACGTGATTTACTGAGCCTTTATCGTTGTGTCTCTCTTCTGCGTCGTGGTGGGCGGGCGCGCGGTTCGCTATTTCCGCAGCATGGCGCTAGTCACGGTCAACCGTCCTGCAGCGATATCTCTCGCATAACGATTGAATTCGTGATGAGCGTAAATATCGTTATACGGGTTTCACTGTAGCTTGTGAGAGCCAGTCTGTTCAATTCTGCCTCACCGTCATTGTCATGAGCCAGCAGTAGCACCGCTACATGCTTATAAGCGTGCGCCACGTGCTGTTGTGCGTTCTTTCATCGTCCGACGTTCATCATCATACGTCGTTAGTCATATGGATGTTGGATCCTTGCGTTAGCTCATTCGGCCCTTCATCACCCAAATTGCTAGGTATATCTATTCAGTCATTTTATTATTGTATGTATCATACCAGAGTATGTGTTATCCAAATGCCATATTCCTGAATCTTCATTTGAGTTTGGCAGATAGCCAGGGATATCGGGTCACCGAAGCCACTGTCACTCAATACTCTTTCTGGTCAGGAAACTCGCGCGAGAACTTCAGTTCGGCGGCCGAGTGGCGATTTTTGGCGCGGCAATCGTTCGTGGGGAGACTTTCGAGTCTGCCGGTGCCTGCGCATATGGCTTGCAGACTGTTTCTACGAGTGTTTGGAAGTGTACACTTTTTCTTTCTTTGTACTTGCATTTTGAGTGCGTAAGCAGAGGTTCTTTTTTAAATATCCTTGAAGTTTACTGCAATCTTTGCACTCTGTTCGTATGTAAGAATCATCTACACATATAAAGGAGACTTCGTCTGATTCGAACGTGCAGCATTTCGAGATGGCCATATGTTCTTCATGGAAGGAGAGCCTTAACTTGACGAGGACTGAATGAAAGTATTTTTTTCTTTGTGTGAAAAACAGAGATGACTTCGTCTACAGGAAACATTCGCTAATAGCCTTATTGTAGATGTACTGCGATGAGCGTGGTTTGTTGAGCTCCTTCAAGTTGTTCACTGTGTGGCATCAGTAGCATCAAACACTAAGAACTGTAAAATTTTCAAATATACATAATTCAACATGATATTTATACAATAACTTGTCTTGGGGTACAACTTGGGGGGGGGAGATGTAATGCCAAGTCGGCTTAGTAAACGAAGTCCGCTCATACCTGTTAGTTTTTGCTGCACCTGAAGCAGGCAGAGAGAGGGGTGATGTTTTTCTCTTTTTATCTATTCATTTTCCCTTTTTTTTTCTCTCTTTCTGTAATACTTCTTCAAGGCGTCAAAAGTTTCTGCGGACCATAAACTACAGACTGTAAACTCTAGTCCATTCATGGCCGTGTATAGTGCTAAATATGCAGTTTGCTTGTCTTAATCATGAATTCGAAGAGAAAGGCTAACACAAGAGATTTTGTCTTCATCCCACAGCTTATCTCTTTTCATTTTTATTTATTTATTTTATTTTATCATTATTATTTTTTTGTTACCAGATACCACCGTGTTGTTCCCGTAAACGTAGTTTTTAGGAAATCCCAAAATTTCCTTCTTGCCTCCCAAGTAAAATTCCATTCTACATTTTGAATAGTTTTTTCAGTGAAATGTCCTGCATCTGACCTGACTCATATGCCGAGGCTATCTACAACGCGATGATAGTGTAGCCGTTGAGTTTGACATCTGAATCTTGTCAGCCAAATTCTATAGTTTGAAAGTGTTATGAGGCCACACTTCAGCAAGAGCAAATTATATTGTGCTAATTTAATAACCCAGCTTGAATCCTATTGGAATCAGCAAAGGAACATATCGTTTCTTCCGTACAGAGTATTCGTCCAAGCTACATTCAGGAGGCACCAATCATTGTACCTGCTCGTTCTGTTGTGATATCTCACAACGAGTTTCCTATCATCTCTTCTGAAAGTGTGTAAAAATTGCTCTCTACGATACATTAAACCATGTGCATGGCACTGCGCCACATCAAAAAACAATATAGGCTATTTCCTCGCCGAAAACGATCGAGGCATACGATTGATAGCATGTGTATCCCTCAGCTCTCATACCGTCAGAGATCATTTTAGTCTTATCTGTCTGCGGTGAAATAGAATCACCTCGTCAGTTTATCTCTGTTCAAGTTACAGCAAACTGCTATGAGGAAAACAAGAAAGAAAATCACACGTTTGGAAAGTTTCGCCCTGACGCAATAACTACGGAAAGCGTCATTAGCTTACAATACCGTATATCACTGGATTGAGTGACTGTGCAACAAAATGCAATACAGTCAAAACAGCGGCACGAAAAAGAAGAACGTCGCCGAGAAGTACGGGATTCCTGCCAACACCCTTTCAACGATTCTGAAAGCACGGGAAAACATCGAAGCAAGCTTCCAAGGTACGGCCTCCATCGCAAGTTCCCGAAAAAGGTTGCGGAAGTGCACGTTCCCTGACGTCGAAGATGCGCTCTTAGCGTGGTTTAAACCGCGTGGTCACAGCACAAAACACGATGGTTGGAGCTGACGCAATCTGTGATGACGACTGCGGTGACAGCGAAAACGAAGGCGCGGAGAACTCTCGCATAACCAGTGCTGAGGCGCTTAGCATGGTGCGAACATTAAAGGACTTCCTCTTGGAACATCCGACGGCGTCAGAAGCAGATGTTTGCAACGGACTTCGTTGTCTCGATAAGGTGAGCGACATCGTTGTGCACAATGCTATCGCGACGAGGCAACAAGTGATTACAGATTTTTTTCAAATAAATATGCTTTTTTGAGTGCTCATTTTGTGTTGTAGCCTGACTGTATCATATCACAACGTGGTGCACGCACTTGTTAGTAGCTTTGTGGCAATCTCCTACAATTTCTGGGGGTATTCTTTTAATACGAATTTCGGATACAACAAATTCGCAGTTCCCGTGAGACTTCGCTAAAACGAGGTTCAACTGTAATATGTTTCTCGACCACCATGGAGAGCCCCGAGTGAGAGCAAAAGTAAAATTTTCCATGTCAAAGAAAGACAACAATGAAAGTTGCAATATACGAAGCAAATCTGTAAATTTACGTTCACTGAACTGAAATGTGTCCGCTCAAATCATGAATCGTTTCGAGAATTAATATAAAATGCATTACTTGAAAGTTTTCAAATATTTTTTGAATATCAGCATGCAAAAAAAAAAGAAGAAAAGAAAACTATGCAAAAATCAAGAATCCGAGAAATGTGCAAGAAACATAACACGTGGCCATTGGGGTCAAGTGTCGAGCCGAGCTGAGCTGAGCTAATCCAAACAGAGTCGGACCTGCGTGCTTGCACCCTGCCAGCGAGTAGTCACGTACGCGGGAGTTTCCTCTTCTCCGGCTCTACCTGAGAGTGCGTGAGCGTGGAACCAGGCGAACGATGGATGTGGACGCAGCACAAGTTGGCGACGACAATGAAGCCCACGATAGAGCGAATAGAAGCACCGTGTGGGAGTACGTTAGGCGAGAGTCTGCCACTGCCGATATATGCAACACGTGTTCTGCACGCATCAAGACCCCTACTGGAACCACGACCACCTCGTCAACCACCTGAAGTGGCACGTAGCTCTCTACAGGGAGTTTCGAAGGTTGAATGAATCGAAGAAAGGGCAGCGGAAGCTTGACCATTTCGTGAGAAAAGGAGTTCTGCCACGTGCACGGAAAGAAGCTATAGGCTCCGAGCACTAGTGTTTCGAGGAGGCGAAGACAGCGCCCCAAGACACCCAAGCGGCGAGGAGGTGCGAAACGGCACTGAAGGCGAATCCGCTCTCTCCTTCCTGCCGTATGCAGCAGCAGCTGATTTTTTTTTTCGACTTTTGCAATGACCAGTACGTTTCGGGTACCCATACGCAGGGCTCGTAATGCTGTGTCTTTGCAGCTACGAGAACCAAGGGAAGAATGATGTTTTATCGTTTCCCTGCCCGGCTGTACAAGCGCGGCCGCAGCAAATGCTGGATACATGTCATTTGGAGTGACAACGGAGTATGATCTATCCTGCAAATTCTACTCATGTGATACATGCGTCCTGTTCTACAGTAAATGTGGACCTCTACATTTCTGCAGTCTGCATATCGTTTATTTTACTACGTTGTATCAAAAGCATCGAGGTAAAACTTCTGTACACATATCATCTGCTATGCATAATGTTTGCACACCAGTTTCATCGTAGCAGAAAATAAGTAGTGCTGAAAACAATGAGGATTCTGTTAGTTCCTTTCGAGATTGGGATTGATACCCGCAACTGTGGCAAATCGGTGACATACGCAAATTCGTGAAGATTGTGGAATATCCCCAGTGCAGCACCGCTCCTGCTTTACACTCGCAGTGTCCCTTCGTGAGTTTGTGGTTTTCGGCATTTACTTTCAAGCCAATTCAGGGTGTGTTTATCCACATTTAAATGGTTTATTAAAAATCGGATTCTTTCTGCAGTTATGTTCCGTCGGGACGGACGGGATGTCCGAATGCGACCGTCGATTTAATTGCGCGCGAAGTAATGGATATTTTGTGACTGAGGGAAACAACCAACTAGCAAAAGTTCAATACTAAATGAACAATACCGTTTGTAGTCAGTACAAAACAGGCAGACAAGGAAAACCTATCTTTTGTTGTAATAAATGCAAGGGTACATGATCATACTCACTTCCGCATAGTGGTCCGCTTTCTCGGAATATGCCAGACTTAAAATGATAATACTACTAATAATAATAATTCGGGGTGTGTTTTTCTATATTTTTCGGAAAATGCCGAAAACCACAAAACCTACGTCTGAGATATGCATGAAGCTGAAACGGGAAGACGAGTTGAGAAAAGGCACGTTGCTATTACCGCATTCTCCCCCACCGGGTGTTCGAAAACATCTCTCACTTCAGAAACATGTCCGGACTTATAAAGCCTTCCTTGCTCAAAAGTTGTACCACTGTGCATAAAAAAAAAAAACCTTGCTTCCTTAGGAGGTCGCAAGTCGCATCTGAGTTTTATGCTAGCTGCTGTGTTCGCCACTGTGCAACACACGACAGCAGCCAGCGCTCAGTTCAGTCATGCCGATGTTCTGCACAAGCGGCGCGTGTGTCAAATGTTCGCCGCGCCCTCTGGTTAGCGCATGAAGCCTATAGATATGAAAATCGCACGAATGGTTGCTTTAGACTTTCAACTGTACAGCATCGTCAAAGACCGCAGCTGAATTAGATTTCCAGACTATAACTAGAGCCTGAATTTTTAGGGTTTTGCCCGATTCTCCGCCGAATTTGCACCCCGAATTGAAGGTTGCCTCTTTAGGATGAAACCCGACTCTTACCTGGCAAATTGCCCTCACTGGGATGTCTGTAGGAACGCATTAATTTACTTGTTTGGCAGAAAAATTCAGTTACATCACCATTTGTACCAAACCACTACAGTTAGTTGAGTAACTGAGCCCGATTTCACCCCGAATTTAGCATACTGGAAGTTTTTTCACCCGAATTCACATGAATTTAGTGCACATGTTTATTTACCTGATTTTTACCCCCCGAATTTAGAAAAAAATATTTCCCGAAAACTTCAGGCTCTAACTATAACACGGACAAAGCTGCCTGTGTTGCCATGTTTTGCGACCCTAGATTCAAGGCTGTGATGTTTCGTGGTCATGGTGCTCGAGAGGATTGGGTAAAATCAGCAATACTTGAAGAAGTTAGCATCAGTGGCATGGAGAGCATAGATGTGAGTGTGGACACTGAGTTGGCGAAAGAGGGAGCAACGAGTGCGGCAGGTTCTTCTCTGTGGTCAGCTTTCGATTCCGTGACTCAAGCACGTCTGCACCACTTAGACCCAATAAGAGATGTAACCTCATATATGGCTGAAGGGACAATAAGCAGGAGCACTGATCCATGCAAGTGGTGGGAAGAAGTTAGTCAGCACAGATTTCCTTCTGTAGCAAAATTGGCACGAAAGTAGCTTGGCATCCCTGCCACATCAGCCTGCAGTGAACGAGCCTTTTCAGTAGCTGGAAGCGTGGCCACACCACGTCGTGCTTCATTGCTTCCTGAACATGTGAGGCAGCTGATGTTCCTCCATGGCAACCTCTAGCCACTACAGGTCATAGCCTAACTCTAGTATTTACAAAGGTGTACTTGATATCTGTTACTTTAATACATTTATTGCAAGCTGTACAATTTGATGAATAAAGAACAGCTGGTATAGAAGAGCTCTTGCAGCGTACTATACCCTGAATTCTTCGAATTCCTAGCCTCACTATTCGTATTCGATCCGCAGCGAATTTCAACTATTCGGAAAATATTCGCAGTGAGTTTAAATTATTTGAAAATTATTCGCATTCGAAAGCTTGGTATTGCACAGCCCTGCTATCAATACAGTTGAACCTCTATGTAACAAATTTGTAAAAGCTGGCTTTTTGTTTTGTTAAATAAAGAAATTCGTTAAATAGAACACGCCAAGTGAAACAAAGATGGCCGCCGCACTACCTGTGCTGCACATATCGCAAAAAGTCATCTGTCATAGAACAAGTGCTAAGCTAAGAAGGGCACAAAATATCAAGCTTTATTCATCACATCACGCTAAGTAACGCGGAATTTGTGCACAATATCGCTCTGATCGTTCATAACCTTCGTGACTCCGGATGACCTCTACGACTTTCTCCTGTGCGCTCGCGTATCGAAGTTTCTTGGTTGGTTCACTTGCACTCATGATGTCCGGAAAGAATGACAGTACACCGCCGTTGAATATCGAAAAGAACAAGAAATGAGTACATGTCACGTTGGCGTCTGCACCAATGGAACCTTGAATGGCAGCGGCGTCAAGCCCATTTTACCACTGTCAGCATCAGTGGCTCAAACAAAAACAACTAATGAACAGGCACAAAACCGCAACCTACTGTCATCGTCATCAACACAAGCAAATTAGACTTCGCGAGATGTCAGCAATGTGTGTTTTCTTGTCCGAAAACAGGTGAGAAGAGGCCCTCGCGCCGGTTTTGAAACTGCGTCGGCGCACCGAAAATTACCGGCAGCAGTGACGCACATGTCAACACGCTCGTGCCTACAGCATGTGACAACCGAAGTAACCAACGAAAACTCGTGTGAGGACAATGGAGAGGGGAAGGTTTCTCCTCCTTTTCTTCGTGGTGAAGGGGAAAGACACGCGTAGAAGAGCCCAGAGACTTCGTTAAATAGTGGTGACCAAATGAATGTATTTCGTTAAATCGAGCACAAAAATACATTAGCGTCTATGGGGACACGTTCGTGCTACGGAAGTTTTTCGTTAAACAGAGGATTTCGTTAAATCGACGTTCGTTATTGAGAGGTTCAACTGTAGTACTATTGATAGACAACAATCCATAGTTTTTACACTATCAATAGCACTATAGTAGTACAAATACCACTATCAATAGGACTATTGATAGTCGACTATCGATATTTTTTCGACACTATTGATAGCTTTAAAAAAACACGCATCATTTTGCATCACTAGAAGCCATCCCTATGTTATGCTATATAAAAGCTATGTGAGTAATTCTTTGTTAATGACTTGTAATGTGCTTGACGCAAAAATTAGGGTACACTCTCTACTAGAACCAAACTCTTATATTAATATGGTTTACCAATTCAAGTAACAGTAAGTGTATGTCAGTACAGGCTGAAGGTATATATTTACGGAGAACTGTACATGATGTGAAAACTTATCATGATTACTTGAAAAACATTATTATGTTTGTTAAGGAAGTGCATATTAGAATGATAGTAAAACAGAAGAACAGTAAAATACCCTAATTTTAGGTTATGGTTGGTACCTTGCAAAGGGTTTAAATGAGGGCTTTTTTTTTTACAGTTTGACTACGAGATGATTGCAAGTCGTTTCGTTGAATGCAGCAAGATAAAGAAGATGAAGGCTCCTAACCGTAGCATAATTGCAAATCTTGTGAAGAAGTAAGTATTGCTGCATGGAAGTACTTGAGTCTTCTAGTGAAGTTCATGTTTATAGTTTGTTCTGTAAGCACAAAGTGTACAGTGGGGTCCAATATGTGTGTGTGATAGTTCCGCATAAATTGTACATTGTGGCATCACACCACAGACCCTGCTGCCATTAAAACCAGTAAATGATGCCTGCTTGAGAGGTAGTGGTTTATCATGCACCTACTGCGAGTGCGTACTTTGTGATGTACAAGCTCAAAATGGGTTCTGGAACGGCACTGTGCCATTCTAGGGAACTGTACCCGTCCTCCGTGAGCATACAATGTGTAGGTGATCTACATGATGATGCACATGAAGTACATTCTTTCATCATAGCATGATATCTTGATGACAGTCGTACTCGTCACTACTGCTGTGGTTATGCTGTGACTCACTTCAGTTGCACAGTTCCAGAGGTGTGGGGTAAACGGATTACAAAGTAGTGCATTACTGGTGACTCGTTACATTTGAGTAATAAGTTATGATAGCAGGTTACATTTTTACCAAGTAGCGTGTAATGGCGTTACGCATTACTCGGGATTCAGGAACAACATTCCTTAAGCGTATAAACTCTAAGGAATTGTGAGTATTGTGCCGTATAGAAGCTGGAAAAAATCCTGGATTCTTCTATTCGTCTTTAACAATGACAAGAAATTTACACACGCACCCACGGAGAACACCAAGGAAGGATTACTGACTCGTAGGTTAACACCTGTTCAGGTGTCATGTATAGTTTTTGCACCACGTTTATTTTTCTTTCCCATTGGCACTTTTGGGACGAGGAAGGGAGAAGGTAACAGAAAATAGCTCCTACACCTCTAACAAGTGACAAAGTACCAAGGGATTGCCTGTTTTAGAATTGCACTGTGTAAAAGGTAGAAGGTCACAGACAAGAATACGAGAGACTTGCACCACCGCAGTCCTGCATGCATCACGTGTCCTATGAGGAGTCCTCAGATGATGCCTTCTTCAAAGTGAAGATGCGCCGTCTCATCACTTCTGACAAGATGTAACGTTGGAAATCCTAAACATGGAATTCCTAGGTTGCTACCCCACAAACAGGAAGATGTTTCTACAATGTACCTCCGCCGTTTCGTCATCTACCTCAGCTGAATGAGTGGTGCTTCTTATAAAGCTTTCTGGAGAAGTAAGGCAAAAGTACTGGCGTTACTTATCAGAAGTAATTGCATTAGTAACGCATTACCTAAGAAACAAAAGTAATGAGTAACGTAGTGCATTACCTCATGAAAAAGTAACGAGTAGGGGGTAGTGCATTACGAAATAAAAGTCATTTCCCCACCTCTGCACAGTTCTGGCGGCCACAGTATGTTCATTTCTTACGAGTTGTGGCTCTCTGCGCAATCGTACCTTGCTCTTCTACGACTACCCCTCTCACAGTGAGCGCGCTCTGCATATGTCCTGGCTTAAATGATTTGAAGCTTGAGAAGAACTTAGTCCAGTCCAGTCGAGAGCTGTGTGGCGATGCCACATGGCCGATGTCGCGCTTGTGGAAAACATGCACACGCTGCGTTCAGTGTGTTTCGCCCACACCAACACCGCACATGCATAGACGGTGCCTCTTGTTTGTAAACAGTGAAGTGGTCTAGGGATACCATATTGTACTGCGTTTAATCACTTTGTCACATACGTCGTTACTTGCAGATTTTGGGAGCTCTCGCAAGGTGTTAATCCACTACACAACATCGACGAAGACAGTGGTAGCGAAT
Organism: Ornithodoros turicata; assembly: GCF_037126465.1. Taxonomy (NCBI): domain Eukaryota; kingdom Metazoa; phylum Arthropoda; class Arachnida; order Ixodida; family Argasidae; genus Ornithodoros; species Ornithodoros turicata. The sequence goes on along the minus strand of NC_088202.1, from coordinate 33,135,411 downwards.
TGGAAATTACGGACAGTGACATTACAGAAGCTGCACAGAGGTTGAAGGACGAAGAAGAGAAGGAGCTGATGATGGAGAGAGAAGAGGTCACGAAACTAGCCCATGCTTCGGCAACTGCGGCATCCTGGCTGGGTGACTGTACCTGTCGAGGCTTGAGTAGAGTTGGCTGGCAAAGCTGACTGGTATGTTCACATATTCACGATAGTAAAATCACAGCATTTGATTCTCGTGGCACTTTCACCCTTTAGTGGTCAATTTTGCAAGGTTATGCCACACCCAAATGCTGCATTATGAGTGATCGTGGTTAGGGTTGATTTTTCTCTGGTTCTCATTTTCTTCAAAGCATAGGAGGTGTTAACCTAAATGCTGCTGAAAGAGCTGTACTTGCATAACATCTAGTGGGGCTGTCTCTTGCTGCCAGGGAGGGTCTCATGCCTGTATGAGCTGCACCGTGCCATTGTAACAGCAATCTGCAGGTCCTGTTGGTTGGATGGTATAGCTCTCAGAAACTTTATTTTTGGCATTCGTATTGCCCAACCGCAATTACATCACGTTTGTTGGAGTAGTAGTTTTCCAAAGGGATCGTCGGTGCGTCAGTTGACACACCACCAGCGTCTAAACGGCGTTTAGAAACTGATGTATGAAAGAATTAAGGGGGAGTCCCATAGCCTCAATTTGAGCTACAGCGACACGAGCGGTCCCATAGCACTGGGCAAGAGCAGCAGTACTGCCGAGCAACAGAAATTCCCTGCTGCACCCGTATCCGAATTTTGGGTTGTTGTGCTGCCCTGTTGCTCTGCATCCTGGGCAGCCAATCTCGCAAGCCAATCAGGAGGTTCGTTGGTGCTGTTTTCATTCGACGGTGTTTAGTGTTAGCAGGGCGGTGACGGCAGAAGGTTTGTGTCTGGTTGTTTTGTGGTCTGGTTGTGTCTGGTTGATTTGTTTCTGAGGGACGGAACACGCTGGTGACTGCCAGTCGTTTGGAGTAAGTGTTCAATTATCGGTCCAGCATGAGGTGTGCTTTCAGCACATAATTCAGTTCATTTATGTTACTATCTGCAGCTAATAAAGTGTTCGACCAAACCTGTGTGAAACATATGTTGTACCAGAGTTGCAGATAACATGTTTGCTTGTGTTGTGGTAAGTACTTTATGACCCGATAACGTACAAGCAAATTACTTCCACGTCCATCCTACATGAAAACCATACCAACCACATTTCCTGTAGGGCTCGACGACTTGCGAGCTAGGTTGGTGTAAATGAAACTGACCCTTGAAAAGGGTTCGATAGAGAAAGACAATGTTCAGACAACAACAAAGTTTGATAGACATAGACAATGAACTCGTTACCTTATGAAAACAGGCAGAAACTAGCGACCACTAGCAGAAGAGGACTTTTGTTTTCGTTAGACAGCTTTATTTCACTAACAGCAACTTACGCATTTGACAGTCACGGTAAATCAAAATATCGAATGCTAGTAACTAGTACTTTTACCGAGCAGATTGGGCTACCTGATGATGCATTTGCATTTATTCAGTGTTATGGGGATTCCACGGGTTGTTGTAGTGTAGCAATGCTTACGCTGACTTAAGTGTGTATGTTACACCATTTGCTTCACTGCAACATGCATTAGGTTTCATTGGTTGTCCGATTTGCTCTTCGTTCGTTACTGCACTAAACCACACCGGCACACCACACCACACCACACTGCGCTGCACGAAAATGACCAGCGGAATTCCCCATACGCTCTTGTTGGTCACACCTATCAACAAGACTATCGTTGAAGCTGACAACCGTAGACGAAAGGTAAAGTTGTCAGCTTCAACGATAGTGTTTTCACACAATCAAAGGATATTTGCATTGGTTCTTCTGTCGCACCCAAGCTTAGCGAGATTTACCTTTCCACACTCGACCGATCACTATCCTCCTATTCCAAATCATGTCGTGGCACTACCATTGTCCGACGATACGTTGATGATATAATTATCCACCACTTGCGACAAAGACACGGCGCACGTGCACATCCCCCTCTCCCTCGTGCTTCCCGCCGGGCTCAAACTGGCTGGAAAACAAACGCCATTTCGCCGCTGCTGCAAGCCATGCCTGTGAATTCCGTCTGTTCCCCAACAACACAGAAACGTCCTGCGATCGTCCCCAGGATGTCAACCCCGGACGACGATGACATCCTCGGGAAGTTATCAACTGGCCCTCCCAGTGTTACCTCCGTATTTAAGTGGGACTCCCGGTCATATCACCTGCAAATTCTCAGGGTGTCCACCTGGAACACTCGCAGGACCTTGTGAGGACGATAAATATAAAAGACGCAAAAAAAAAAAGAAGAATCTTGTTAGGGGCACGAAGTCTGAGAAACCCACTCCAAAAGGTACTAGAATTCTCTTCCGAAGCCAGAACAGACACTGTTTATTGCTTCTAACGCGATCCTCCGTACATTCGAGAGTCCTGCTCGCCTGTGACACAAAACGAAGGGTGAGCTATCCATGTTTCTTTCGATGACGCAAAGAAAGAATATTCAAAGTGAGGAATTGATTGAAGTATTAGGTCCACATCAATGCAAAGTCTGTTTCTTACTCCTTTTGGTTTGAGACGTTCAGGTAGGAGCTTTGAAAGTAAAAAGCAGTGAGACAGAATCGCGCGTTTCTCTCCATTCCACGAGTAATGCGCTCCATTTTATCATAGACAGTCATCCTTTTTAGATGCAGAGAATTTTACCCTGGACCACCCTTTATTTAAGAAAAATGTCAGTCAGGTCCCAGGATCGGCCCAAAAAGAAAAATTTGTTTAGAAAGTCTGAACAGGTAAACTAAACAAAGTAATATTTCTCGTCCCGCTAGCTTCCCACAGCAGGTACGGGCACAGGACGTACCTGAATGACTCTTCACGGACAGTCCGAGAGTGTTATCCTCAGGACGTCCTTAGGATAACCTCGAAGGACGAGGACACGATGACACTGTTGGGACGTCCTGAGGACCGCGTGTGTTCTTTGGGTTATGGCTGTACGAATTATTATGTGCAGGGCAAGAAGTTACGTTTTTTTAGGTTTCCGTGTGGTATGTAACATTCTCAAAAAAAACAAAAGAAAAACGCGAAGCGTGTGTTCGGGCTGTGAAAAGACAGGAAGAATTGCGAGACATGACATTTCCAACCGTCCAGGAAACACGAACGAATTTGCCCAAAGCTTTTCGCAAGCTTCCAACAAGATTAGTACTCGATGCGACTGAAGCCAGAATCCATAGCCACAGAGACAAACTTTTTCGCGTTATAAGCGTTACAACACATATAACGCAGTTGTTGACTGCGACCCAGAAGGTTACATCAGCTTTGTTTCCCGGCTTTGGGGTGGGTCCCTATCTGATGTGGACATAGTGCAGAGTAGAGGATTGTTAGGTCGCTTCGAAGCTGGTGATGCCATAATGGTAGAAAAGAGCTTCAGTGTTTCGTGTCTCCCCCAAGGAATTGAAGTGTACAATCCCCATTTAGGGTGAGAGGAGAAGCCCAAATATCCAAGAGCAGTGTTCAAAGTACAAGAGAAATTGCCAGTGCAAGAGTGCATATTGAATGTGTGATCCGGTGTGTGAAAGAATTACACATTCTTGATCGGGCCTTTCCCATTAGCATGGTGGACATTACTGAGCAGATTTTATGTATGATGTTACCTCAGTAATTTCCAAATGCCCTTTATAAATGAGGCCTAACACGACATAGGGTAGGAATTAAACAACTGTGCATGTATTATCGTATTATCATAATGTAATCTGTGAAGTTACCCTATGATGAACAGAGTAATAAAAATGACTCAGTTATGAGAACAGCATCCGGGAAAATTTTTGTTGCACTATATGGATTTACTGCATTCATTATAAGCACTGACTATACACATTATATATATTCTGTACATACACTATATTCACACACTATACACTACATTACTACACATTAAGACTATATGCATTATATACATTCACTATATGCACTACAAGTTACAATATATACATTCATTTTGCACTTGACAACTGGAGCCTCCTTAGACGGAGCTTCAACTCCCTGATACTGTCTAGGACATAGTGCACATTTATATACTTTTTGTATGGGATATAATTCCCCAAGGTTCCCAGGCGGCGAATGCGTTTGGTGAGAACTGGGATGAGAGCATGCTAAAAAAAAAAAAAAAAAAAGATACTGTCCACCCGAACACCAAAAAAGGAAATGGGATGCCGTCCTCCTCGATAGTGGACAGAAATTCTCTCTCTCCTCGATCAGACCGACAAACACCCAAAGAAACAGACAGACAGACGGCAAGAAACAAATGAAACCGCTGCGATGTTTCAAGAGCGTTCTAACCGAACACTCTCGAACGAAGGGAGCCCTATAGTTCCTTCCGCGTCCAACAGACGGCGCCAGTTTCTCCGCAAGTGGCGTATTTTAGCCTCTCATTCAGACTCCATAACTGAACTCGTGGCCTGTGCTCAAAAGACTTGTCCTGAATTGGTCTTTACTTCAGAAGTCCCCTCAAACGGCCGTCTACGTTTCCTAGACGTAACCTTCATCCTTAGTCCAACTTTGTGTTGGGAGTATGGCCGTACTGACCCGAAACCGCTACTGTCAAGGTGGAGTTGCCATTCCAAAGCCGTAAAGTCAGGTGTAATCAATTCCGTCTTGGGTTCTGCTGTTAAAAAATCCTGTATCCATAAAGTCCCTACCGCTGTGTCCCAACAAATCAGCCGCGTCAAAGAAGCTGGCTTCCAGTCGGATGCAATATATACACACCTGCAAAATCTCCTAAACCCCCCTAAACCCTGAACGCCCACTGAACCGCCGCGTGGTCCTACGGTTTTACCACGGTATTTCACATGCCTTAGGAAAATTTGCAACCTCGCAAGGAATCAGAGTAGCCTACGCTGTTCACAACAAGCTGTCCACCCTAACACCCTTCATGAAATCTGGTCAACACCAGCGTTGCACCACATCCCACACAAAACAGTTCGTAGACTGCAAAAAGTCGTGCGTGTACCGTATACCCCTTCGGTGTGGGGGTTCCTACATTGGCCAGAGTGGCCGTTGCCTGAATGATAGACTTCGGGAACATGCTAATAATGTCAAAAACAAATCAAGTACTTCTGAACTTTTTAAACATCTGGAGGGCTGTCCCGGTTGTTCGGCAGACCTTCCCGGAACCAACTGTTTAATCTCCTGCAATGGCAAACTGTCCCACACTCTACTTGAATCCTCCCTATTAGCAACTACAAAAGGATGACCAGCTCCGGTGGCGCAGCGGTAACGCGTGCGCTTGGTGACTGGGAGGTCCGCGGTTCGAATCCGCGGGCCGTCTGTGCCGTCTGGGGTTTTTCCTGGGTTTCCCTCAGATGTGTAATAGGCGCACAGTTCCCCTGAAGTCGGCCCATGGACGCAGCTATCCTCCCCCCGAGCGGATTCCGCTCGGTCTTCCACTTCACCCTTTCCTCTCCTCCTCTCCACCACCTTTCCCTTCCCGAGAAACAGGCAGACCTCTCGGGTTCCTCCCAACGACACTCCTCCTCCTCCTCCTCCAAAAGGATGTGTGCCAACCTAGCATTGTCATCCCAGAAGGCTTGGTCACTCCCGTTAGCCCCGGATAACTTTTTTAATCTTGACTAATTCCATGGGAGAGACTCAAACACATTTTATTCCGTACCTTATTCACTTCTGAGTTTTGCTTGCATATTTATATTTGTATATATTTTACTGTTATGTTACTAATATTTTTTACTTTTTATCGTCCTTTTTGCAATCTGTACTGCTTTGGAATACCTTTCCATTCTTTGTAAGCAGCTTTGTAAGCCGAACAGAGGTTCGTATACGCGCCTCATATTCACCTACGCTGAGACGCTGGAGTGTACACTTTCGTTCTTTTTACCCTGTCTCCCTTGTCCTTTGTGTATTAAAGCTTCATTGCTGGTTCGTGAGTCTATCTGTTCATCTCGTCTTGCGTTCGTCCTGTGTTTTCCCCTCACACTCAAGGCAATGTTAATATCAATTCAACACCAGCTAGCTTGCCTGCTCCTGCTATGTTCATCGTTTCAAAGGTACCCCCCACACGGAGTATGAGTGACAACATTTAATTTCCTGGTTATATACATAAATGTTGACTTACTGGAATTAAGAACCAAGTCATTTTCAGCACATCATATTTCACGAAAAATTTTAATATTGTCCGCGTATTGTAATATGAAGTTCCGAACCACTAAATGTAGATCGTTGACAAATATTAGGAACAGCAGAGGGCCAAGATTAGATCCCTGGGGGACTCCCGATAGAGAAGAGTAACTTTGTGACATAACATTTCGCACTCTTAACACTACTCTGACGACCGTTTAAGTAACTCTGAAACCAGTCAACATATGCCCGGCTCATGCCATACAATGGCAACTTACATAGTAACAACCTGATGTTAACCGAATCAAAGGCTTTCGATAAGTCAAAATACACAACAACACACTGGGATTTCGCCGTAACAAAACTTAGCAACTGTATCCGTAAATGTACACGAGTTAGATTCCACTGATCTGCGTTGGATAAAACCATGCTGCGCATCACAAAATTTGAGTTTGAAGTAATGCTTTAATGTGTCAGCCATGACCATCTCAAATATTTTAGATAAAACACACAACAGCGAAATAGGTCGGTAGTTTTTTACATCACACTTATCACCAGCTTTAAAGATTGGAACAATGATTGCTCTTTTCCACAGTGAGGGAAATACTGCCTAGTTTAAGGAAGTATTAAAAACATGCACAAGAATTGGAGCTAAAATATCTGAACAGCCTTTGATAATGAAAGACGGTATGCCATCAATGCCCCCTTTGTAGTGATTCTTTAATCGCATTATGGCTCGTGACACATCAGGCAACGTAACTTCAGACACTGCGAGCATATTCCCGTGTACCTGCTGCATGTTGCCTCTCAACTCGTCTCTCCTACCATGAGTGGCTAAACTGTGCAGCAAATGATTCACCCACTTCTCGCGGGGAAGATATACGAGGGTGGTTCCATAAGTTTCCGTCCCGACAAACTTTTAATAGTCATAGACACGAAACAAGTGTATCACTTTTCGACATAGTCACCCTTAACTTCGATGCACTTTTGACACCTTTCAACCAGCATTCTTATACCCATGAAAAAATAGTCCGAAGTTTTGTCAGCAAAATGCTGGAAAACTGCCTCTTGCACCTCACTATCGTTTTGAAATCTCCGTCCTCTGAGATCCCTCTTCAAGTTTGAGAACAGGAAGTAGTCACTCGGTGCCAAGTCTGGACTGTAGGGTGGGTGGTGGATTTCTTCGAAGCCGCACTCCTTCAGTGCAGCCTTGGCAACAGAAGCCGTGTGGACAGGGGCATTGTCCTGGAGCAACCGGACACCTCGACTCAACCTGCCGCGCCTCTTTTCCTTGATGGCGTCTCGCAGTCGGTGCAGGAGTGAAGCATAATAAGTCGCATTCACTGTGGTCTTCCTCTCTTTGAAGTCGATGAGGAGGATCCCGTGACAATCCCAAAATATTGTTGCCATGATCTTGTTTGGGGATTGTGTGACCTTGGCTTTTCTTGGGGGTGCTTCTGGTTTGCGCCATTCCATCGACTCCTTTTTCGAAAGGGGGTCATAGTAGAGCACCATAGTCTCATCCCCTGTGACAATTGACTACAATATTTCTTCTTCGTTCTCTTGACAGAGCTACAAAAACTCTTTTGCACAGACGACGCGCTGTTGCTTTTGAACTGACGAGAGAAGTCGTGGCACCCATCTCGCACTGACCTTTTTCATGTGAAGGCCCTCGCCGATGATGCGAAAAACGGTTGTTTTGGAAAGCCCCAGCCTTTCTGAGATTTCCTTCACCTTCAGACGCCTGTCGCTCAGCACTTCCTCTTCGACAAGAGACAAATTTTCTTGTGTCACCCCTTCCACTGGACGACCATCGCGTGGATCATCTTCAAAGGACTCTCGCCCCAGTCGAAACTGCTTAGCCCAGTCTTTTACCGTTGTGTACGACGGAGAGGCTTCCCTGTACACGTTGTCCAGTCGTGCTTTAATTTCTTTAGGCGAAAGTCCCTCTTTTGTCAAGAATCTTATCACAGCGCGGTACTCGATTTTTTCCATTTTAACTGAAGAGTGCACCCTGGCTGTTTGAAATGCCGCTCTCCAACCGACAAAAGCATGGAGAGGGTTGAGGGCGGTGCTCCGGCCCTCCAACAGATGGCGCCACGCGTCCTTAATCGCATTTTCAAATTCGCGCGCATTTTCTACCTCGGGCCGGAAACTTATGGAACCACCCTCGTATATTCCGATCTGCTGCGTAACACAGTAGGGGCGTTGCTAGAGACCGACATACTATTTCGTACATGTGACCAGAAACCTCCCGGATTTGAAAAAAGATTATTTTCCGTGTTCCTGATATGCCTACGTTTATCCCTGATAAGCAATTGTGTAACACGGGAACGACACTCGCTGTATCTATCGTACCAATACGACAGGCCAGTTTTTTTTATATAATCGATGAAAGTGTTATTTCCGACGCATAAAGAAGCGGAGCTCCTTACCGAACCACGTAGGATATGAATTACTATGCTTCACTCTCTTAGGAATAAACCGATGCATAGCATCCTGAATAGTTCTCGTTACATCACTTACAAGAACATCAGCATCTACACACTGGATGATTGATGACCAGTCGTAATCTCGTAGATAGCAATACATCCCCTGATAATCACCCTGACTGTACACATGTTAGTGAGTTTTGGTATACCGTTGATAAAGTTATCGTCTCTGTCGGAACCAATCGCACTCGTGCGTGACTCAGGATCTTATCCACTGATTGGTTCGGGTTGATACGGTGAGACGCTAGCCACGTTATCAACGGTCTGCTAAAACTCTATTGAGACAAGACACTTCTAGGAAGCCTGGTTGGGCACAAATCAAACGAGATTAGCAAAGGTGGATGGTAAACATCCGGAGGTACAAGTGCATTTACGGCTACTTGAACATAATGGTTGCAATCATTAGACAAGACCAGATCATGCACATTGCCTACAGCATTCATGTGTTTGTTAGATTGTTCAAGACCGTTGAAGTGCAGAAAATCAAGGAGTCGAGAAGCCTTCAGCCTTACAGAAGACGGGGCCGTGCCCAAAACACAACCACTGGACCAGTCGCTCTTTGGCAGGTTAAAGTCGCAGTAAAGAAAGACCATATATTTGCTAAAGTCTATTCGCTGTTCAATTGTGTCTATATATGAAGTAAATGCTGTAGCATCAGAGTTCGGAGGGAAGTAGTGGTTGGCGATAAGACAGTTTTTGCTCCCAGCGCAAGAAATTTCGATCCAAACACACTCAGGGTGTAACTCAAGGTCAGACCGACGCACTACAGTTCGACTACTTTTGGCAGCAAGGGAGGACTCCTTTTGGTGATGAGGCCCGGCCGCTTTTGCTTCAGCGCCTTATGCACATCCCTGAGAACCTGGCAATAATATGCACTATTGATGGTGGTACCACTGGGCAGAAAATCATGAACAACGCCAGCCTTGTCCCAGAAAACCGTGGCCATGACCTTACCCGCAGACGGGGTGCTTCGGAACTTCATGGGAGCTGGCGGGCCCGGATGCTTCCACTGTTTTGATGCGCGTTTAGACTCAGGACTGAAATGGTGCACCCACGTTTCATCGCACGTGATGATCCGATCAAGGAACGGCTGTCCTTCAGTGTCGAAACGGTACCTTAACTCTGGGGAGATTTTCAGTCTTCTCTGCCGGTCAAACACGGAGAGCTGCCTCGGGCACTAACTTTCCGAAACTGGAGGTGTTCATAAATGATAGTGTTCAACGTTCCCACAGAAAGGTCCGTCTTTCGAATCAGTTCTAGTGTCTAGTCAGGGCTAATTGATACAGAGTTCTAAGAGTAAAAGGGAAACCAAATACGAAGGAGAGCTGTGTGCAGCTTATCACATAAATAAGCCTGGCGCGGACAGATGTAGAAGTGAACCTTCTCTACTATTAACAGATTAGGAATTCCTGAGGACGACGACGACCGGCCACTACACCTGTTTCTGGATAGGGCTGGTTAGGCACACGCTCAACCAGTTCGGACTAGCTTCTGTTATGCCACTTGTAGTGGCTTGCACATGCACGACACACTTTGGGGAAGCAGTTTTATGAAAATAAACGTTAACGTTGTCCCGTCTACTCTTTCCTCCTGTGCTTGTGTGTGCTGTGCTATTTTTTCACAGCTTGTTGTACAGGTTACTAGTAAACATTTAAACTACCTCCTAGCACAAGGATGTGAGACACCACTTTTGTCAAGTGGGATAAGGGCTATCTCAGGCTTGTCACGAAATAGGCCAGCCAAGCCATGAATTTTATGATTCAGAATTTGCAAAATGTAACAAACACATGCACAGATTTTAAAAAGAATGGGATTAAAAAAACTGTTTTATAGAACAATCTGCAGCAGAAAGCTAACTTGAACTATGCTTTGTAGTTAGCAACTGGCTAACCATTGTAGCATGATGTTACAACACTTGCCTGCTAGCAGTGATTTATCTGGTATTCCAAGTCCAGGGGAGTTCGAAAATATGGGGGAGGGGGCAAAGGCCCCGGGTTTTCCGCGAATTCGGAATCCGTCGCGGAATCCTGCGTTTGATACGGAATTCCGCAAAATCAATTATTTTGCTCGAAATTTCGCGGCGTTTTGCGCGGAAATCCTATTGGGTCGAAGGACGCGATTGGCGCAATGTGAACAGTTACTACGACGTGCAGCGTCGCAGGAAAAGTAGTGCACGCTCACGCGAAATAGCGTCAGGTGCACATGCTGCGCACGCTCCCAACTGCTCCAGGGTACACGGATCCTTCGACATATTTACTCGCGTATTCTGCGCTATCGGATAATTTGCGCATCGCATATTTTTTTAGTTTAGCACTACAAATGACAAGAGAGCAAAAAAAATCGCGTAATATGCGCACCCGCGTTTTCGTGCCCGGATATCTGGCGCGTGCGTCTCAGCGACCATGGCGATTACCTTTCGCAACGCCGGCAGTGCTACCGAAGTTATATTGCGGTGAATTTGTTTGATTTGCGCGCACTTTCGAGTGATGGTCCGCTGACGCGATGGACGATACTGTCACTCAACTACAAAACGCGGAAGAAACGCTCGACAAACCTTACAGCACAACATGACAAAGTTTGCGAACATAGCGCGTGCTTTCGGTTGTCAAGTGCGGCCAATTTATGGTGCCAGCTTGTTGCAGTTTTCAGTGCACTTCACGCACGGACAGACGAAAGGGGTTAACTTTTCACAGGTAAGCTATTTATTTTGAGGGAAAACAGTGTTTATTCGTATCGCATGTATGTGACACTCGCGCTTGCTCGCACTGCTACTTCGCTGGTGCCGTTAGGTACTAAGAAATTATGTTTGGCTGCTCTATTTATGTATTTTCTACACAATGTGCTTGTGCTATGCAGGTTCCATCACAGTCGCCCAGTCGTGCTGAAGAAGTGGGTGCAGAAGATGCATCGCAAAAATTGGGCCCCATCTAAATCTTCGGTGCTCTGCAGCAGACACTTTGAGGAGGCCTGTTTCGATCGTACAGAGCAGAGTTGTGCCTAACTCGTTACAAGTAACTCGTTACTTGGTAACGGTTACTTTTTTTGGTAACGAAGTAACGATTCAGTTACTTTTTTAAAAATTGTAATAGTAACGGAATCAGTTACAAAAATTGGTAACTCGTTACTGACGTTACTCGTTCTTTTTCTTCAGCGCGGGGGAGCACATTTCGGCACTCCGCGTGGCGCAATGCGTGCAGATTTGACCTGCGTGACCCACGACAACGTGTGACTCAGAGTCCCTCGCTGGATGTGTTGTTGTCTTTTCTCTTGTTTCCGTAATCTCCGACCATCACTCCTTCACAAGAATGGGCACCAATTGTGCTATGGCAACAAAAAACGCGTTTCGACTTCTAGACTTTTCTTGTCTTTGCTAAGCTTCTGAGCGCCCTAAATTATGACGCAGCCCCTCGTCTGTTTTTGGGAACCGCTGGTGATTGGTGGCACGAAAAGTGTTTTTTTCTTGTGTTTTCATAATCTCCAATCACTCCGACTTCGGAAAGGAGGGAGAAGGTCCAGGCAAGCTGATATAGAGTCATGGTAAGGGGCCGAGAGACACGAAGCACGGACGACAAATTTCGAGTATCAGCTTCTTCTGAAGTGTAATTCCTGATTAATAAAGGGTTGAAGGCAAATGACGGCATGTTTGTTGGCTCCTTTAACTATGCGGCGGTAACGTAAAAGTAACTCGTTACCTGTGAGTGACGAGAACTCGTTACTTTTGTATGTTGGTAACGAGTAACGTATTTAGTTACTTTTTTCTGAAGTAACGGGTAACGGTATTTAGTTCCTTTTTTTTGGTAACGGGCACAAGTCTGGTACAGAGCAAACTGCGCGACTCAAGAGTGATGCTGTGCCTACAAAGTTTGACTTTCCACAGCAACTCCTGAAAGTAAACACAACAGTAACACATTAGAATTTGCTTGGGAACCTGTGGAGATGTGGGATACCTGTGTAATGTGCAGCAGTTCTGAATGTGGTAGTTGATCCAAGTCTTCAGAAGTGAAACATCAGTCAACATGCATGACACAACAAAACTTATGTGACAAAATGTATGGTACAAAATAATTTACATTCCCTGCTAGGCTTTCTGTCATCATCTTTAAGGCTCACGACAATGCAAGAAATAGCTTGCTAACAAAATTCTGTTATATTGAGGTTCCACAACTTCTCAATTTTAGCTGGTGGTGGTCACAACAGCTCTGAATTTGTGCACTGTGCTCTGGGTGCAAAGTCATGGAGACTTGTAAGACTTTTTTTTTTTTTTTGCGAACTCACATTGCACTTGCTGGACTGAACTGACACAACTACTTTTTGCTTTTATGGTTCTTCGCAATGTAATTTTACATTCACTACCTAGAAATGCAGTCATGTCCCTGATTTGATTATTCAAGACAGTCTCAGTATAAGGTCAGGGTCCTGTGGCGTAATATTCGAGCTTGTAGGAACCAATACATACTAGCTCGTTAGGTATTTCTCATGCAATGCAAAAATAAATAAATAAATAATAATGAAGGAAAAATAACTTCTAGGTTTTCACTGCAGTGCCCACTGACCTCCATCATGACGTGTTCTTGGCATGTGCAACAAATGTGGAAATAAATGCTGAATTTAACAAATGTTGTCATTTATCACACGTGAGCAACAGCTTCTAAAAATAATTAATCAATATTTCCATCACAGAGGGTACAGCCAAGAAAACCACCTCCAACGCAGGACATAACATACAGGTAGAGCAGGACGTCAACCACGAGATTTCACAGCCAGGACCATCGTGGGCTGCAGGTCCAGGGGTTTTGTCACCTCAGCCAGTTCGATCCTCACATAACCTTGCTGCTGACCACACATACACAGTGCAAGAGAGTCCACGGACCTTAAAAAAGGAAGATAGACATCGCAGTTGAAGCACTGGACAACGTGAAGAAGCTGAAACGCTCTCAAGAAAATGCCTGAAGACTGAAGAAAAAGGTACTCATTGCGGAGAGTGTTATAGAAGATCTTGAGAAGAAATCTCTCGTATCAAGTCTATGCACTGACATGCTTCGTGGCACCTTGTCTGATGTGCAGCTAGATATAGTACTGCGCACCCTACAGAACAAAGCTGGAAAAGTAAGCAGAGAGCAGTATCCCCAGTCACTGCGTGGCTTTGCGCTCACTCTCCAGTTTTATTCAGCAAAGGCATACGAGCGCGTCAGCAAGACATTTAACCTTTCGCTTCCACACCAGGCGACACATTGGTGGTGGTACAGCTCTATACACGGCGAACCAGGTTTCACACAGGAAGCCTTTGATGCACTCAAGGTTCTGGTCGGGGAAAAACAGAAGTTGTTGAAACGTGTTGTTTGTTCCCTGATGCTTGATGAAATGAGCATAAAGAAACACATCCAGTTCGCAGGAGAATCGTTTCAAGGTTTTGTTAACATTGGTTCCGGCCATGTTGATGATAACCAGGAGCAAGCTACGCAGGCTCTTGTTTTCCTTGTGGTAGCCATGGACAGCAGTTGGAAAGTGCCGTGCGCATACTTCCTTATCAACAGTTTGAGTGGACACGAGAAGGCAAATCTCTTAACTACATGAAACTGGCATTCTAGTAGCAGCTGTCGTGAGTGATGGTTTGGGCTCGAATCTCACAATGTTTCGAGAGCTTGGTGCAGACATTCGGACCCCCTCCCTCAGGCCGTGGTTTCCACACCCGTCAGATTCTTCTTGGAGGGTTCACATCATACTTGATGCCTGCCACATGCTCAAGCTTGTGCGCAATGCCTTTGTGACCATGCAAGTCCTCCAAGATAGCAATGGAGGGCAGATAAAGTGGAGCTTCATTGTACGCCTTCAGGAGCTCCAAAAGACAGAAGGGTTGCGGGCAGGCAACAAACTCAGGGCTGCACACATTGATTGGAGCAGCCAAAAAATGAAAGTCAACTTGGCTGCCCAGACACTCAGTGAAAGCATTGTAGATGCGCTGGAATTCTGTGATCAAGACCTAAAAATTGCAAGCTTTCAAGGGTGCGAAGCTACAGTGAACTTCCTCAGAAGGTTCGACCGTCTCTTCGACATCCTGAACTCTCGCAATCCTCTGGCAAGGAACTTCAATGCACCAGTCCGATACGCAACCCGCCACCTTTGGATGTCATTCTTTAATGACATGGATGGTTATATAACCGCTCTAAAAGATGGATTTGGGAAGCCAGTTGTAGAATCTGCAAGAAAAACAGGATTCCTTGGATTCCTGATCAACATGAGAAGCCTTCAAAGTCTCTGCAATTGCCTTCTCTCTGGCGAAAATCCACACTTGAAGTACCCCCATGCTTACCTACAAGCTTTCACAAGATCACATTGAGCTCTTCTGTGCACTAAGAGGCAGAGGTGGGTGGAGCAATAATCCTACTGCAGGACACTTCATGGCTGGATACAAAAGACTGTCTGTACACCACCAAATAGAGCCATCAGCAGGAGGCAATTGTACAGCTCAAGACAGCACACATATACTTAGAGTGACAACTGCAGCAGCATCAGAAGCCACCTCCCTTGATGAGCTTGATATTCAAGCCTCTCGATATTTTGGCACCTCTACAAGTGAAGGTGGAGACCTGTTACATTCAGGAAGGGCGCCGACTAGAGCCCCGTCCAAGCTACAGTCAGGATAATTAGCAGCACATGCGAGGAAACGTAGCTCCGATGAAGGTACGCCGAACAAGTGCTCGAGCACGCGAGCACCGTCTTCTTTTATTCGTGATAACACAGGTTTACAAAACAGTGGCGCTACATTCCAATATGTGACACTCCTCCCCACTTTAGCACAAAGTAGTCAAAAATTTTCCCCACACTACACAACAAATTCATACATCGGTGGTTAAGTTTTCCCAAAGTTCTCCAAAACAATCACAGTTCACTGGCCATATCTGTCTACAGGCCTCTTAATTCGGGTTGACCGGCGAAGCGGCTGGGCTGTCGGTATACTGCTGGTGCGGTCACAATTGCAGGAGGTGCTGTTGGCAATGAGGCTGTCGATGGCGCAGACGCCTCCTGTGCGGGTACTGCCGGTGAGAGAACCTGCGGAGATCCGTGCACGCCGTCGGTCTGTTGGGGTCCCTGAGTGGTGGCTTCAGCAGGAACTGCTGACGATGTTGAGACGTCTGGTTGAGTCCTTGGCCGGTGTGCCGGGCGCCGGGAAATGAGCGCACAAAACTGCAATGAAAGGTCCAGGTGGCGCTGGTCGCAGTAGGCGAGTTACCTTCCGAAGGGCTCCTACGTGGGAAGTTGCGGAGTTCGGCACTAAACCCGAGGATTTCACGTTAGCTTGAAAATGAATCTTGTTGGTACTTGATTCATGTCCTTTTAATTATGCAGCGATAACTACAAGAACACGAGCACGCGCAAGTTTTAAACAAAGAAAAAAAAGAGTCATGATCGATCGTACAGTACTGAACACATTTATATTTTACCGAGATGTCATAGGGAATATTTTCAAATGGCATATTTTCAAGCAAAAATAGCGTATTTTCGTTGAACATAAGTGAGGAGACAAGCGAGCTGGTGTATACATGCACGATTGAACGGAAACATCTCGTTGATTTCCGTTCAAGCGTATTTTCAAATGCTTCCGTCGCTCTCTTTTTGACACATTCTCCTTATTCAAGAAAATTTGAGAGAGAAAGAAAAAAGAGACTTTGTAAGAGAGTCGTGTGACTAAAAAGATATGAAGAACACGTCTAATGAGTTCATTGCAGTGCGTCACAGCCAATTTGTTCAAGCCTTAGATTGGTCAAGGACTTGCATATATAACAAACAACGTTGGGCTAGTTGGTAAGCATACGACATGGTAGAAAGCGCACAAAAACACGGACGACAACACCAGCGCTGTCTTGTGTCGTGTTCTTCTAGTCGGTGTTTTTGTGCGCTTTCTACCATGACTTGCATAAAGTCAAAGATACTGCGGGCGTAGAGCTTCTGAGTGGAAAAATATAACGTAAATGCTGCTTTGCAGCACTGAAATGAGCTTGGCCAGTCCATGGCCAGGGACGTCGAAGCAGCTGGTGAACTCACTTTCTTGGATCTGTGCGGCTTATGAAAATGATCTTCTAGTTTATATACAGCTCTTATAACCATGACCTATCCAGCCTATTCGCTCCCAATCTAGCAGACAGCGAAACCTGAATAAATGTGCGTACAGTGTTTATTATGCGCACTGTATACATTTTCTAAAGAGGAATTCTTAACCACTTTCTAACCAGCCCTTATCAAATTATCTATCAAGCACACTGCATACAGCTTTTATACGGCCATTTTTCCGTTTTGTAACCAGTCCAGACTAAGTCTGTGTGCAGCAAAAATGGAATTTTGGACACGGAATTCCGTTTCATTTTTTTCTGATGCGTCATGTCATTGACCATTCTTTCATGCGCCGTACGTTGACAGAGATTGGAAAATCGTTTCCATCACTGTTGGTGCACAACGGGTTGAATTTGTGCACGTGTGCACCAGAATCCAGGTTTATTTTGATGGGCGCACTTTCTTCGTGAAATACTTCGGCGCGTCCGGAAACAGGGCTGGAACGGCATCGTCCGCTGGCAGCGACTTGTCCCTCGGAATTTCAACGTTTTCGTCGCCAATGATGTGCCGAAAGATCCTCATGGTATACCCTTCCCCGAATTACCGTTCACACACAACGCAGTCAATTGTCAGTCTTTTCTCCGCGCGCTTTACGTTACGCGTCGACTCTTCTCTGCGGATAGTTTCCTTCGGTGGTCGGAACAGGAAGACCTCATGTTCGTCCTCACGGTGGCATGGACCATGTCGTGAAGACTGGATACCCAGACTTCGCTAAGTGACACACAAAAGCGCCCAAAGAGACACAAATTGAACAAACAAATGCTCGAAACGACACAAGTTGAGTTGAAATAAGGGTGAGTAGGCAAGCGAGCTGGTGAAGGTTCGACGAAGGCATACCTTGAGCTTGAGCCTCGTCTTGTCTACTTCTTCGTGTGTTATCGTTTTCTCAAGCTCAAGGTTTGCCTTCGTCGGACAAGTTGAGTTGACACGTAAGCGTCTGCTTCCCGCGACCCGACTCGCCTAGTGGTTGCAGCGCCCTCTGCGACGCCAGAATTTGCCATTGCGGTTTGCGCTTCCCTATCGCATGGCATGTATATGGCGCCCGGCACACTTCTCCTAGCCACTGTACAGTCGGGGAGCAACTCCGATTCACGATTTTCTCGATTCTAGATGGCGCCACGCTCGCCGTCCTTATCACGCCGTTCGCCTCCGACTCCCGAAATAATCCCCATTGTGCATGGTTGACCTCACGAGTTTAAGGCGGCCCGCGCCCTCTGCGTTGTTTGTCGAGTGGTAAGGTGTCGCACTCCGCCACGAAAGGTCCGCAGTTCGATTCGAGACATTCACGTCTTTTTGCTTGTCTCCTATTGCTACATGAGTACTTTATTTTTATTTTTTTGTTCTTATATATTTATGCTACAATTATTGTTTTCACAAGTCACTACCGCCTGTACAGACTGATTATGGAATGTTTAGTTGCTCTTCGTATTGTTTTACTAGTGCATACTTACTGTATGCCGAGTTGCCGACGTACAAATGTGATTGGATACGGATGCCGGTATCTCGGAGGCTCTCAATTGGATCTACCAGCGGCTATAAATTAGGCTATAAACATTGCCTACACACAGCGCTTACAATGCCAGTCTGGAGAATCTAGTGCTCGAATCGGTATACCCCCCTTTTTTTTGCACTCGCTTACATAATAATAATAATAATAATTTTACTCAAGAAAGCAAACTACAAATATAATAAAGCAGGCCCGTCTAAGCCGAAAGGCTTGTGGCACTCTCCTTGAAGCAGCCAGCGGCATACAGTTTGACAGTATATGAACATATAAAGGTACTACATCCTATGATAAAGTTGCCGTAGCACTTTTTTTTAGTTTGTACTTCGATTCCAAAGAAAAACTGTCGAAGGGGAGCTCATTAAAGTTACGAGGTACATAGCATTGCCTGCGACAAAGTCTATATTTTGTGTGTGAGAAATGCACAACAAAGGTAACCCGCCTGCGTCTAGAAGGGCAGCATTCGCTAACCGGGGTCCTATATGAGGGGTCCCAAACATGTTTTTACAACATGCAATTTACCTTGATAATAACTCTATTATTCATGCAAAAATGACATTTTGATATGTATATTTCTGGTAAGTAAGCATTACAATAATCTGAATTCATTTACAAGGCGTTGGTGCAAAAGACTTTTCAAAATTTCCGTCGTAGGACAGACTTCTTATTATTACCCGAAAACTTCAGTAACATATTTGAAAAGCTCCTTTCCTCCATGTTCTTCCTTCTTTTTCTTTTACCTTACACCCGCTCAGAAAAATGATGTCAGTCATTTTGATGTCAGTCAGTCACAACCCCAGTGACAGGGGACCCCTTTTCTTCTGGTGTACCAGGTTGCAAAACCGTACAAAGGAGGTGAAGGGCGATAAAGGCTTCGGGTCGACACACGGAAACCAACCAAAAAAGATATGGGAAGGTCGAGCGGCAAGGCCTCGCAGCGGAAGTCGCGATATTCCCTACACAGTCTTTTTTTTTTCCTGAACGCCAAGAGGAACGATTCGACAAAAAATAAAAGACACATTGGAGAAAAATAATAACTATGGTCACCTGACAACATAACAGGTTCTTGTTTGAGTGTGGCAAAAAAGTACAGTTCGGCCTCCTTATTATGTGGGACAGGATAATATATGCATTCCTTACTTTTTATACAAGAATTTCTGAAGCGTAAATTTTTACTCCAGATTTCGTTGTGTTGAATGCTGAGGTCTCAGTTAATTCAATCTAAACTTTAAAACGTGAAATTCGGTCGTGGAAAAGCTGAAGAACTGGACACCGTGTGAGCCAAATTTAGGCGTATTTTAGGAAAATCACTATTCTTGAGGGGCAACACAGATGCAATTACAAAATTGGGGTTTCCAGAGATGAATATGAGCGCTAGTTGCCAAATGAAGGAATGATCACGGAGAAGTCGTTTCATATAATCAAAGCTCGCCCGAGATGCCAGATTTTCTTCCCCGGAAAAAAATGTCCCCAGGCAGAACCGTCCCCAGGGAAAAATGTCCCCCGAAGAAATCGTCTCCGCAAGAACGAAAGCCGTTTGATCGAACGCGGGACATTTGGTCGAAAGTCATTTGATCGAACACCGTTTGATCGAAACGGCAACGGTCGTTTGATTGATTTTTTTATTGCTTCGTTTGGAGCAGATGCATACTCTAAACAAGATTGAACTAAAGTTTTATATGGCTGTTAATACAATATCTGTATTTTATACTATGGTGAAATTTCCTTCTTAGCATTCAGACTTCGAGTGCCTTTCGTGCACATATCACTATCCCATTTCGTATCCCAGCAATGAAAAGGGTGCCCAGAGGAAGCAGACTATTGGCTGCTCCCAACTTGAAGACATTTTCTTCGGTACGTGTCCTACAGCTAAGGGGGATGCTTCCGCATTGTTCTATTCAATTCAATTCAGTTTTATTCAATTTTATTTCCTTTCGGATGGGTGAGAGAAAAAAGCCAGCAGGCTGTGCTGTCCGTGAATGACCAATAAAACCTTTCTGCAAATGACCAGTGGTCTCCCCTCTAGAGCTGAAAAAAAAAAGCAAGAAACAAACAAAAAAAGACAGGACACTGAGTGCCTCATGCTCCATATGTTCGAATCAAAAGTTACAGAAAAAGAGGTGCTAAGGACACGCTGCGAGCTTCGAACTCCCTTCGAAAAAACGTCTTTCGAACAAACGGCGTCGATCAACCGGCTTTCGACCGAACGGCTTGCGACCAAGCGGTCTTCGATCAAACGCCTTCTCCAAACAGCTTAGAATTTCGGAATAACTCCTTGAACTCAATCTTTATGTATAAATGGACAAGATAAAATGAAACGAACTTGACGCGCGACGAGGTCTCGGAGCACGATTTCCGTCTCATAACGCTCTGATTATTACCCGGAAACTTCAGTACTATACACTAATGAATCCCGGACAAAAGCTCACCGGACAAACGCTCACCGGACAAAAGCTCACCCTCACAGCGTTGAAGCAGGACAAAAGCTCACCACATCTGCAACGGCGTTTTCTCACCGTACGATATATTTGTTGATTGTATTATGGATTGTTAATAGTGCCGGAATGAGAATACAACTGCACATTTACTGCACATCCGCAGAAATATAGTATTACAGCGAATGATGATACGGCATGGGTCGGCGAAAAGCGCGTATTCCAAACGCGAATTGCATATTATGGGCTAGTCGCTTGCGTGTTCGACTAGTGTGCGGGCACGAACTGAAAGACAAAATGTGCATGTTTCAATGACGAGGAATTTTTTAGCCAGCTAAAATTGGAACCAAACAATTAGCCTTTATAACGACAGCTTTTAAGTTGTAAAATTTAAATGCACCTCGTAAGTTTGCCTTTTTGTCCTTGTTTTATTATGCCCTGTAACTGCCCATTTAACACAAATGAGAACTATCTTGTGTTATTCTTTGCGCTGGCCCGCCGCGTGCAGACTGGGAGGTGATCCCTCTCGCAGGCTGTGCCGTCTCAGGGTTTTCCTGGGTTTTCCTCAGACGCTTTCAGACCAATGTCGGCGACACCGCTCCCTCTGAAGTCGGCCCAGGATCCACCTGTCCGCCACAGGAGCAGAAGTAGCACACTGGCTGACCTTTCCTCGTATTTATCATCACTATATATCCCCCCCCCCCTTGACACGTGCATCATATGTACTTTTTGCTATGTCGTCTCCGCCAGGCGTCCAGATTTTCCACCGCCTGTGTGGAACGCGCTGGATGCAACACTTCAAGATGGAGACCGAACAAACAACGCCTGCGAAGCTTGGAACAACGGCTTCGCAAAGCTAGTCGGACAATCTCACCCAAGCATTCAAGCGCAGCAAGACGCAGCCGAAGCAAGACGATCAGCTATTTAAACCACGGAGATCTCCTGAGGCACCTGGAAGCGGTGTGAAGCTGCATCCGCCTCTGAAGCGTAAAAAAAGATAAAATAATAAAATAATAAACGTAATACACAGTTCTGCTGTTTCAGTTTTTCGAGGAAAACCTCAAGTGAAAAGCAGTTTATCAATTTATATTATTAATCATTCATAATACAATCGCAAAATATATCTTGCACGGGGAGAAAACACCGTTGCAAATGTGGTGAGCTTTTGTCCGGCTTCGACGCTGAATGGGTGAGCTTTTGTCCGGTGAGCTTTTGTCCGCGCCCCACACTGAATACTTTAGACACTCCTTGGTTTTCACGGGGTACTTCACATTACACCAGACCTTTCGTTCAGCGTAGACACTAGTTCAGCGGAGAATCCCCACTGACACGGAGCTTTTCCTTATCTTCCTCAGAAGGCCTCCCTTTGTTCGCTGTCCAAAGACAGACGGGTACAGGTTTTGGGTCATCCAACGTGCTACTAGCAAGGATTGTCGAAAGATGGAAAATCCAGGAACCGGTCTCGAAAAATTGGCCGTATCTCAAAATAACGTGATCGAAGTCCCCGTTGCAAAATAAACTACTGTAAATAAACGTTTTCTGGCTGTTTCTGCGCGGAAACTTCCAAAGCCCACTTAGACTAACCTGAACATGAAAACGCAAACACCGACCTTTTACTAACCTAATAATCAACTAACTAACGTGCCGTTCCGTCGCGTCCGTTTTTATTTATCTCCTATTTCTTAATTTTATTTATTTATGTATTTTTGGAATAGCAAGCCGACGTCCCGTTTGGCTGACCTTTAGCCCGTTTTTTTTTTCCTTTTCATCTAATAAATATATCCCCCTCCCCCGTCGCTGTCGTTGGTTCTCGTTGGTTTTCCTTGCTACGCGAACGTAAATTTGGGTTCCGCAAGAGACTGTTGCTCATTGCGTGGGTGGAAATAATTGTGCAGCGGCCGCTTGATCGATTTTTCTTATTGGTTCACGTGGAGCGTTCATGAAAAAAAAAAAAAAAAAGAAAATAATAAAGATAAAAATAAAAATAAACCCATCAATAAAAGAAAGAAAGAGAAACAACAAATAAAGCTGCAGTTCTAAGTACCGTTATCCTAAGAAACATTTATCTGTGTGTAATCCGCTTGCTGGCTGTTTCAACATTACGAACATTATAGGGCAGTCCTGTTGAACGTTACTGGAATGTTTGTGAAGTCGGCCTTCCACTAACCGTAAATACCAGAGATTCTCGTTAGCCTTATGAGACAGTTGACTGAGTAAGCACAAACCCGAAACGGCAAAATCGAGCAAATTGACGTTTCATGTCAAGCTAATAAACTCATCTCACTTCTCTATAAGCGCACCGAAAAAAGAAGAGGTTTATTGGTCTCGGTTGTCGCTTACACGGGCCGCGACAACGCTGGCTCGTCTACCCAACGTTCCCCCCCCCCCCGACAATGCTGGCTGACGATAATCCCGTTACGAGCAGCTAAGTAAGCTTTTGTTCTGGTCTCCAAGGCCATGCTCTAAGTCCGCTGTCCATGAAAGTAAAGAGGAGAGAGGGAGCACCACAGCGCGCGTGCGCGCCGCATGGTCGGCGGATGGATACGGTCAAAATGTTCCGCGCGGCTTTTCCTGTGCTACGGCTAGAGGGCGACAGAAATGACGCGGTTTACGGGGCTTCGAGACGGTATTTATCCGTACTCACGTTTCATGCTTTTTTATAAAAACGGAAAGTGGTAGACATATAAATTTGATGTCTATCGATTCCTGAAATATTTCCAGAGAAAGTAAATGGAAAGTTTTTTTCGAAAT
The DNA here is from genome assembly GCF_037126465.1 of Ornithodoros turicata. Lineage (NCBI taxonomy): Eukaryota > Metazoa > Arthropoda > Arachnida > Ixodida > Argasidae > Ornithodoros > Ornithodoros turicata. The sequence goes on along the minus strand of NC_088202.1, from coordinate 33,111,970 downwards.
GTCTATAGAAGTTTAATAAAACCTGTTCAAAGAGGGAGGAGAAAAATTGTGTATTTTTTTTTTCGCATTCGTAACGTCGCCGTAAAATACATACGATATGTATGAGAAATCTGGTAGCGTAATGCTCTACATCTCGTCTTCCTCTTTATGATGAAACCACCCGCGTCAAAATCAGCGCGGCGGTTACCGAGAAAAAGCCTAAAAATTGTTCCATAGGAAATACATTGGGACGGAGAGCTGGTACGCCCTCCTAATGGCAAAACTCCGAGACGGAGGGCACACACAACGGGCTAGTTCCATCTGAAATCGAACAATCCGGTACACTCCCGAATGAACGGGAAAAAAATATATGTTGAAGCCATCGGTGAGATAGGAGAAATAAACACTTTCCGAATTCTCTGCGCTGCGCGGTTCGAGAAGTAGGAGAGGAGGAAAAAACTGCCTCTCATAAGACGATATCGTCGAGCGGGGGTTTGAGCGTTCGCTACAAGGCTATTTCTTGTCGCATTATAGAAATTTCTTGATCTGGCTTTAGACCACTTAGGGCACAATAGGATCCTTCGTTGGCAGTGCTGTACCGGTTTTTGTTTGTCTGCAAAAAAATATCAAAGTTCACTCAAAGTGCCGAAAAACATCATATTCACTGCAACTTTGCAGACGATGTACAAAACGGATAAGATTGAGCTTTATGCCGTTTAGTTTGTCATTCATATGGCTATCGAATGATGTATAATTTGTTGCTCTAATCTGTCTGGAACGTAAGCGATACCTCTTTCAGTAACACCATACCACCAAAAAATGACGAATTTCAGAAGCCTTTATCTAAAAAATTCCCACCAAAAACTTGCCTCGAAAATTTTATATGTTGTAGGTAGTTCCTTAGACTATGCACAGAAGAAAAATCAAAAGTCGGACTTGATCGGTAGGCGCACTGTGAATTTTTTGCCAGCCCTAAACGCGGAGCGCATTCAAGCCGTGGCACAGTGTCCCGCGTGTTGCAAAATCGAATTTTCCAAAGGGACTTTCAACTTCTGTCTTCACATAAAAAGTAATTGCTGTCATTTGAAACCGTTCTGAGCGCTTGCGTTCATAACAGTATTGAAATCGCTGAATGTAGATTGTGGAGCAACAATATGTGCTCACATTTTCTGCGGGATGACACACATGCATTGCAAGTGCTGGGAGCCCGTGAAGAACAGAATGCTTTAGAATACGTTTGCGTCTTTATAAGAGATATATTTGTCCACGGTGATCATATCGAAGCATATTTAGAGAACACAGAATAACAACAATTTGATACCGAAGAAGACAAGGTAACGAAGCTAAGAAGGTAACGTAAGTTATGCAGAGCATTCCGGGTGGATGAGAGTGATCGTGTCATGAACTGCTTTAGGCCGTTGTGGAAGCCACTTCCCTTAATGTTACTTTTGATGGCAGGTTCATGTTAGATTTTCTTTCAAATGTGGGCAACATTGCTGCGTGTTGTGATTCAGCCACCGTTGCTGTGAAGTACTTGCAGCAGCTTCTGCATAGCTGGCCCACGAAGGTAAGAAGGTAACGTAAGTTATGCAGAGCATTCCGGGTGGATGAGAGTGATTGTGTCATGAACTGCTTTAGGCCGTTGTGGAAGCCACTTCCCTTAATGTTACTTTTGATGGCAGGTTCTTGTTAGATTTTCTTTCAAATGTGGGCAACATTGCTGCGTGTTGTGATTCAGCCACCGTTGCTGTGAAGTACTTGCAGCAGCTTCTGCATAGCTGGCCCATTTCTGTTGCGCCTTCGGCTTGATCTGCTGGAACCACAGTCTTTATCGCAGCTACGCCGATCTCCGAAGCAAAGCGAAAGTTCTTTGTCAATAGCACTTTTTTCTTGTGTATGAGGCGGTATAGTCAGCGAAATCCACACGATCAGCGCTGTACAACGAAGAGGCCATTGAGGTAGGCGTGATACCAGGGCGACACACTGCAGTAATACAGATGTCGTCGCACACTCTGTATAAGGGCACTCCGTGCACTTCTGTAGTCGAGAAGTGAGTGAAGCGTCTTCTGTGTGTAGGCGAAACTTTGCGCAAGGTGTCTTCAGGGAGTAAATACGACCAGGACCTTCCCATGGTCGCAACATGTCGAACCGAATAACATATTGGACAGCGGCGCCAGGTCGGGCTGTTTCGGCAAGGTTCACAAAAGGCACCATGAATTAGCCTTGAGTGTGTACGTATGACACTACACAACAACATTTTCCTCAGTGCAATTCCCCCGTGCGAGGTCATGGGGCGTAGGAAAGGAAATGTTTCAAAGAACACTGGAAGTCACTCCGTCCCTCACGCCATAATGCGTACAGTAAATATGCTTGTTTATAATAACCCTGAACAGATATACCTCTTACAAAGATGTAAAATCATTCTGTTCTTCACGGGCTCCCAGCACTTGCAATGCATGTGTGACATCCCGCAAAAAATGCGAGCACATCTGGTGCTCCAAAATCTAGATTCAGCGATTACACCATTGTTATGAACGCAAACGCTCAGAACCTTGAAAAGGAAACCTTGAAACCTCAGAACGGTTTCAAATGACAGCAATTACTTTTTATATGAAGACAGAAGTTGAAAGTCCCTTTGGAAAATTCGATTTTGCAACACGCGGGACAAGGTGCCTCCGCTTGAATGCACTCCGCGTATAGGGCTCGCAAAAAATTCACAGTGCGTCTACCGATCAAGTCCGAATTTTGATTATACTTCTGTGCATAGTCTAAGGAACTACCTACAACATATAAAATTTTCGAGGTAAGTTATTGGTGGGGTTTTTTAGATAAAGCCTTCCGAAATTCGTCATTTTTCGGTGGTATGGTGCTACTAAAAGAGGTATCGCTTACGTTCCTTACAGAGTAGAGCAACAAATTATACATCATACGATAGCCCTATGAATGAATGACAAATTAAACGGCATAAAGCTCAGTCTTATCCGTTTTGTACATCGTCCGCAAAGTTGCAGTGAATATGGTGTTTTTCGGCACTTTGAGTGAACTTTGGTATTTTTTTGCAGACAAACAAAAACCGGTACAGCACTGCCAACGAAGGATCCTATTGTGCCCTAAGTGGTCTAAAGCCAGATCAAGAAATTTCTATAATGCGACAAGAAATAGCCTTGTAGCGAACGCTCAAATCCGCTCCCGACGACGTCCTCTTATGAGAGGCAGTTTTTTTCCTCCTCTCCTATTTCCGGAACCGCGCAGCGCAGAAAATTCGGAAAGCGTTTATTTCTCCTAACTCACCGATGGCTTCAACATATATTTTTTCCCCGTTTATTCGAGGCATCAAGTGTACCGGATTGTTCGATTTGAGATGGAACTAGCCAATGGTTATCCACAAAATTTAGCCATTTACACAATTATGTTAAAATCGTATGCAGTTCCTTGAGGAACATTACAACGTCTCCGCTCCAGCTGCCAAAGTAATTGGTCAGCCGCTCAAACAGTCGGAGAACGAAAACGCTCTTCCAAACCGCATTTGTTCGAACGTCACTCACATACGCACAAGTTGCAGACTTGTGCCCGTACCAAAAAAAAAAAAAAAAAAAGGAACTAAATACCGTTACCCGTTACTTCAGAAAAAAGTAACTAAATACGTTACTCGTTACCAGCCTACAAAAGTAAAGAGTTCTCGTTACTCACAGGTAACGAGTTACTCTTACGTTACCGCCCCATAGTTAAAGGGGCAATAAATAGGTATACGAGGCGCACTTTTTTCAAATACTCTTTTCAAACACTCTTTCGCCCTCATGCCCCGCCCTGCGATGTCCTGGCGACAATAGCGACACGTCATTTTGACGTCGCGCATCTTCAGCCATTTAGAATACGGGACGCTTATACATTAATTTTTTTTGTAATATTGAGAAGTGAGGTCAACTCTAAACGTATTCCCACTTGCCCAATCCAAGGTAGCCAGTTCAAACTGTACCAAAAACCCTCAATATTCTATTTCACATGCGCACTATGCTCTCTGTGCTCTATTGCTCCGCGAGGTCACCGCGATGTTCCCGTAACCGGTTCCCTCGCGAGCTGCAGCTTGTCTCAGTGGGGTCCGTCATTGGCTAGGAGAGCGAAATCTCCCCCACCTCCAGCGCCTAGAATTCGGTGTTGCTAAACACTGGAATATAGTTATAGAACCAGCTCCGGTGGCGCAGCGGTAACGGCTGTGCCGTCTGGGGTTTTTCCTGGGTTTCCCTCAGATGTGTAATAGGCGTATGCCGGCACAGTTCCCCTGAAGTCGGCCCATGGACGCAGCTATCCTCCCCCCGAGCGGATTCCGCTCGGTCTTCCACTTCACCCTTTCCCCTCCTCCTCCACCACCCTCCCTTCCCGAGAAACATGCCGCCTAATCAGGCGGGCAGACCTCTCGGGTTCCTCCCAACGACACTCCTCCTCCTCCTCCTCCGACCCGGCTCCAAGGATAAGGCGAGGCTCGCGCGGATTATGCTCTTTGAATGGCATTGTTTCGTGTTAAAGACACTCGCTGGAAGCAAAATAATTTCATATTTGGATATCGTAAGCTACATTCTTTCATTGGGCATAATAATTGGAGAATGTTCGTCGACCTGTTTTGTGCCCCTTTAAAGGAGCCAACAAACATGCCGTCACTTGCCTTCAACTCTTTATTAATGGTGAATTGCACTTCAGAAGAAGGTGATCGCCACACGTGGCAACATGATTAGTGATCCTTCGTTTGTCTTGTTCCCCCTCTGCATCGCGTCTTGGGTGTATAGTCTGGGTCTGAGAATTTGTCGTCCGTCCTTCGTGTTCCGTGTCTCTCGGCCCCTTACCATGAGTCTATATCAGCTTGCCTGGACCTTCTCCCTTCTTTCCGAAATGGCGGTGATAGGAGATTATGAAAACACAAGAAAAGACACCGGTTTTCGTCCTACCGATCACCAACGGTTCCCGAAAACAGGCGAGGGGCTGCGTCATAAGGGCATTTAGGGCAACCAGAAGCTTAGCAAAGACAAGAAAAGGATAGAAGTCGAAACGCGTTTTTTGTAGCCGAGGAGGAGGAGGAGGAGTGTCGTTGGGAGGAACCCGAGAGGTCTGCCTGCCTGATTAGGCGGCATGTTTCTCGGGAAGGGAAAGGTGGTGGAGAGGAAAGGTGAAGTGGAAGACCGAGCGGAATCCGCTCGGGGGGAGGATAGCTGCGTGCATGGGCCGACTTCAGGGGAACTGTGCCGGCATACGCCTATTACACATCTGAGGGAAACCCAGGAAAAACCCCAGCCGGCCCGCGGATTCGAACCGCGGACCTCCCAGTCTCCAAGCGCACGCGTTACCGCTGCGCCACCGGAGCTGTTTTTTTTTTTTTTGTAGCCATAGCACAATTGGTGCCCATTCTAGGGAAGGAGTGATGGTCGGAGATTACGGAAACAAGAGAAAATACAACAACACGTCCAGCGAGGGACTGCAATAACACTTTGAGTCACACGTGGTCGTGGGTCACGCAGGTCAAATCTGCACGCATTGCGCCACACGGAGTGCCGAAATGTGCGCTCCCGCGCTGAACAAAAGGAACGAGTAACGTCAGCAACGAGTTACCAGTTTTTGTAACTGATCTCGTTACTATTACCATATTTCAAAAAGTAACTGAATCGTTACTTCGTTACGAAAAAAAGTAATCGTTACTTCGTTACGAAAAAAAGTAACCGTTACCAAGTAACGAGTTGCTAGTAACGAGTTAGGCACAACTCTGGCGGCACAACTGAAAGCTCTGTGACGCATACCTTATTTCCAACGCTGTCTGTTTTTCCACGCTGTTTGCATAAAGGAACGCAACAATGTAAAGGCATTTTATGTCACATGGGAAGGAGAGAGATCGCGGATGCACAGAGGTTACGGCGGTAATAACATTACATTCCAGCATACGCCGCCTCTCTGGACACAACCAAGATGGTGGACGAAGTTGCTGGCGTCCCCACTGGATGGCGCCTTGCATTTCAGATACCACCTATTGTCCCGCATTCTGCATGGTCGATAGTGCGCGACGTCAAAACGACGTGTGGCTATTGTCACCAGAGCATCGCAGGGCGGGGCATGAGCACTAAAGAATGCAGTGAATACTCGGTCGGTTTGGAGCCGTTATTTACTTTTTGCGACATTTTTTGGAAAACGTTCACCGTCGACGACGTATCGGACTGCATTAAAAAAAAAGTGCACCTTGTATACCTGTTTATTCCCTGTTTAATAAAATAATGTGCATTTATCATTAACAAAAATGTCCTAGCTATGATTCGCGATTTAGTAATCGAAAGTCTGCATTTGAACTCGATAACGTTGTCTCGTGTTGTGTAGCTGTTTTGGTACCAGCATTGCCTGTAAGGCTGGATATGACAACAACATCAAGGTTCATCCAAGCATAGTTAGCAAAGAGGAACGATCATGGGTTATCTGTTGACAACGATACATTGTTCCAGGCGTGTGGGTACGTAATGGCTCATGTGGCGTTCATTTACTGTTAGAAAGTCCCCATGCAGACAGAGAAGACAGAAGGTAGGGTGACACGAAATGCACTCGGTCTCATTCTCGTCACAAATTTTGCTAAACCCTGACGCTCTAATAGCGCAAAAATACGCGCTACATAGTTCAGAATGACACAATTTGCTGAATAAAATCGCCACTCCCAACTGGCTGGAGTCTCACCTGAAAACGACGGGGAATGTCGTCCATTTTGTACTTCCCGTAACGGCAACGGGGTGTTTGTGAAGGGACATTGGTCCTGGAAGTAACTGGGGTAATACGGGTCGTCCTCACTCTCAGGAAACAACTCATCCTCCACATCGCTTTCGCCTCGGGTTCCGCTTTGGAAGCGCCGATTGTTGTTGTGCCATCTTGCACAATCGTGACATCGAGAAGAAACCGCAACCGCATATAGATTACCCATAAAATTTAATTCATTTTCTCTCAAAACTTGAAAGCTTTGACCCTTTCTGTTTTGCGTAAATGATATACGTATGGAGCATAATCGAATGCAGAATGAGAATACCCTCTGGAGGTCCGAACTGTCGCTTTAAAGAGATACTTCACAAGGATTGGAAAAAAAATTGGTGAACCTCATACCGGACACGAGCCACCCCCTCGATACCGAACACAGCCTTCGCGTTCATTTGGCGCGAGTAATTCACTCGTAAATTGTGACAGTAGCAAACCGAAACCAATCGCGGAGAGCAGAAATGACAGCTCCTCTGTGGCGGCTCGTCCGAAGGTTGCTGGAGGAATCGCCCCAAAATATTAGGCTAAACATTAGGTTTTCCCTTTCCCCTCCTCTGTTACGTGCTTCAACAAAGTAACCCCCACCTACCGCCACCAAAGTGAGGGTCCCTGCACGGGCCGACTTTTCCCAGCCCGACCCGGCCCGGGCGCATCGAAAAATGACCCGACCCCGCCCGGCCCGGTGACCCAGTGACTACAGCCCGGCCCGGCCCGGAATCTAAGCAAATAGAGCCCGGCCCGGCCCGGTGACCCGGCGAGTAGATCCCGGCATAGTATTTCCAGCCGCGACGTACGCGTTTCTGGCGATTATCAAACAAATTTATCAGTAAATTTATAAGGAGAGAAGACAAACATACAAGTGATGGCGGTTTAGCACCATAACCGCACCAGACCAAATTAAATCCAGAACGTACGCGGGCATGGGCGTTATCGTTACACTGTCAAGATTTTGCGGAGGTAGAGGATGCTGTCGACAAACTCCTTCTCCCAGTCCATACCCCTCTCACCAAGCTTTGCCAAGTGCTTGTGAAATACGTGAGGAGTGAGGATCAATGTAAAGTGGCTTTCAGAATGTTCTAGAGGGTCAAATCATATGCCTAATGCAGTACCCCTTGCTTGTCTTTGCAAAATATGCACAGGAATGACGCAAGCGCATGATGATATGAACTAATGCATCTCCATTGTGCGGAATTAGCTGCGTGGCCCGGCCGGGCCTGACTCTCGGAAACATATTTGTCGGCCCGGGCCCGACCCGGCCCGCGGTGGTGGCGTATTTTAACGGAGCGGGCCCGGTCCGGCCCGCGGTGCTAGCGTATTTTGTCGGCCCGGGCTCAGCCCGGCCCGGAGCACACAGCCAATAACAAGCCCGACTCGGCCCGGACGCATCGAAAAATGGCCCGGCCCGACCCGGGCCCGGACCTTCATATTTTTATGCGGCCCGACCCCGCCCGGCCCGGTGACCCAGTGACTAGAGCCCGGCACGGCCCGGAATCTAAGCAAATAGAGCCCGGCCCGGCCCGGTGACCCGGCGAGTAGATCCCGGCATAGTATTTCCAGCCGCGACGTACGCGTTTCTGGCGATTATCAAACAAATTTATCAGTAAATTTATAAGGAGAAAAGACAAACATACAAGTGATGGCGGTTTAGCACCATAACCGCACCAGACCAAATTAAATCCAGAACGTACGCGGGCATGGGCGTTATCGTTACACTGTCAAGATTTTGCGGAGGTAGAGGATGCTGTCGACAAACTCCTTCTCCCAGTCCATACCCCTCTCACCAAGCTTTGCGAAAGCTTGTGAAATACGTGAGGAGTGAGGAGCAATGTAAAGTGGCTTTCAAAATGTTCTAGAGGGTCAAATCATATGCCTAATGCAGTAGCCCTTGCTTGTCTTTGCAAAATATGCACAGGAATGACGCAAGCGCATGATGATATGAACTAATGCATCTCCATTGTGCGGAAGTAGCTGCGTGGCCCGGCCATGCCTGACTCTCGGAAACATATTTGTGCGGTGGTGGCATATTTTAACGGCCCGGGCCCGGTCCGGCCCGCGGTGCTAGCGTATTTTGTCGGCCCGGGCTCGGCCCGGCCCGGAGCACACAGCCAATAACAAGCCCGACACGGCCCGGGTCGGGCCGGCTCGGGGGCCTGGGCCCGTGCAGGGCTCTAGTCTAGATCCGTCCCTGGTGGACTGCTTCCTAATGGACGTGCAAGGAACTCTCAAGCTGAATGCCGAGTAAATTGAAACTGAAAAAGACGACTTTCTTATGCAAAAGAGGAGCAAAATGCAAGCGACTCAAGGCCAAAGCTGACCCTACCCGTGAGGCTTTCTTCTTCGCCACACCAGTACCATCACCAGAAGAAACATTTGTATGACACTCAAATAGAAGCTGAGTTCCACTGTACACATTTACTTTCTCTATGGGGATTCTCTAACACATGGATGCATGTAAAACATATAGCTGTTGCTATGCACAGATATTCGCGTACTCCACTGAAACCACATGTGTTCCACGTGGAAATATACCAGAGTTTGTTTGGCGCGTCCCTGAACGTACTACCTGATAAAGAGCCTTTCCGAGCATGCAAAGCACATGCTGCGAAGTCATTTCACGAACAGCTGCAAAACTCAGGGACATTTCATGAACTCTTTTGGACCCTCTCTCGACGGAAGTTTATAACACAGCGAAAAGTGCGCAGCATACGTCTACTTTTACGCCGAATACGTCAGATGTGGCCCTGGAGTCCCGGAACCCTCGCGGGGGACAACACCTGCTTTGAGAGATCACATACCTACCCGATACGTATACAGAGTGTTTCAACCAACGCGATAAAAAATTCTAACTGGCGACGTACTCGCCGGAGGATTGTGGGACTTTCGGCAATTACCTTCTGGAAACTTTTGCCACCATTAAGGAAGGCTTTGGACAATTCGTAATTGCGGGAAATTTATTTTTTTCAATTAAACTTTGAAAATTGTCAAGCGAACCTCACTTTTTTTTTTATAGAATAATGAAGTCCGCCACGGATAACCACAGCCCCAACAAAAACTATGTACTGTATCGCGACAGAAATAGTCGAAAAAAAAAAAGTAAAATTTCCGCTTTAGCCCCGCCTGCTCCATTGTCGCAAAGAGGAGCCCACGCGCCCACGGGAGATGCTGGGAGAGGAGGAAGTGTTCTCGACTCTTGTTTTACCTTTCTTTGACCTTGATGCTGGTGAAAACTGTCTTATGACAAAGAAGGCAAAAGGCGGGAAGACTTCCTCCTCCAGACGGATATTTGGCGCGCGCTTCTTAGCAGGCGGGGCTAAGGCGTAATTTTACTATTGATTGTTGTGATACTTTTTGGGCTTTTGTACATTTACCGATTGAAGCACATATACCCCAAATCTGTGGGCGAGTTGAAACACTTGACGTGGTAAAAAATTATAAGATCATAAACCCATTCTGTCACACTCATATGTACGTGTTCATAGCCCATTCTTACCCCCCCCCCCATCTTATAATTAGGGTACCGCGTTTTCGATGTTTATTTTTGGGCGGATTCGGCGTATGTTTTTCGATGTTTATTGATTTTCGCGAAATCGGAGTTTTTCGATGTCTTTCCTTGCGTGTACATGGTTTACCCGACAGTTATAGGCGAATAGCAGTTACAATGTAATTTCAGTGCTGTGCGCGTCTAACGCAGCCGTAACAACAACAACCAATGCGAATGCCTACGCCTGGCTAACCTTTCCTCCCTTTCTTTTTTTTCGATAAACATATCCCCCGCCCCCCCTGCCCCCAACGCGAGTTACCAGTTTTGTGACACCGCAAAGGAAACTTCATTGCTCCACAGTCAGGTGATGGTACATTCACGAAACCAACGAAAGCACAACTTATTTAAGATTACTGTAATAAATGCAAGCATACTTGCCGAGGTTCTTGTCAGACGCGCTCTTTACGGTTTACAACGCGAAGCATCGAGTCGCAAACGTAGTCCGAGCCTTCTTCCTTTTTCTTCCCATCTTGGGTGCCGAGGAAAGACAGGACCGCCGTACGTCAAAAGTGGAGGTGTATATACTGTCGTAACCTTTCCACTAAACAAGTAAAGGCCGGTGACCGAGATTCTACTTGACGTCACGTCCCTAAAAGGTTCACAAGCGCGGTGGAGCACCCACAACGGCAGAAGAATGAGATTCCGACCAGCGCACCTGATCCGGGGCAAAAGGATTGACCCTGGAACACTCAATGTGGTCGCAGGTCATCCAACCATAGCAAATACCAAGAAAAGAAGAGTAATAAAGGAAAGGCTGCTTTTGCATGTTCAGCAATTTATCTGTCATGGTTCCTGGAATGTTCCTCTGCATTCAATGTTTTTCGATTAAAACCAAAAACGCGGAACCCTACTTCTAATATTATTGTTCACACATAGCTGACGAGGCACCCAGTATGCGCTCCTGCCCTTTGGCTGTGTCGAGACGGCAAAGTTCAAACTGATACTCTCTCTGGTCACGAAACTCCGCAGGAGAACAATAGGTCAGGTTTGCCTAGGGAGAACCGCCGCCGCGCGGAAGCGCGCGCGTCGCTACTTGGGGAGAAAACGCCAGCTGATACGGGTAAATGCCTCTTCTTTTGCCTGCGTTTTGACCAGTGTAGACGCTTCTTCCTGAAATCCACGTGCATACTTAGAATGTGAATAGATTTCGACTAATCTATGCAAGCCGCAGACGTGTTGTATCCCAGCGTGTCGCTCGGGATATGATAATTCTGGTGAAAATTCTGGTCATTTTTCGCGTTGCCGACTGATGCCATCAAGCGAGACAAGTGGAACCGTTCGATACCTCAGAAAGAGGACTCGCTTTTCAGCTTTGAGTCAAAGTGGACACGTGTGTGCGAGAAGCACTTTGACGCATCCGACATTGTCAGAGCGGACGAATTCCTCGTGACACGCGAAGCTCTGAA